>NW_028274808.1:14382500-14704166 GCF_037043125.1 Eumetopias jubatus
CTGAGCCATTTTCCCGTTCGTACCCCAGAACGCACTCTGATGGTGAAGTTGCTAAGATCAGCAAAAAGGCAAGTGAAGAGCTGGGAACCGGTCACCATTAAGTGCAGTGTGACCAGGACTGGGGTGTCAGACCGTGAGCCTCTGCTGCCTCATTGTGTAGCTACTCGAGTGTCCCCATCAGTCAGCTTCTGAAAATGGCCCCGTCTGTCTCACAGCTACTCTACCGCAGGCTTCAGCTTCCCCTCCACAAGGATATCCCTTGCGTTTGTTACTCTCACCAGGAGAGACTCTTTGGTGGCGCATGATAGAAATTCCACTCAAACGGTCTTAAGCTTTTAAAAGAGAAAACCTTATTAGCTTATACAACTGAAAAATTCAGAGATAGCTGCACCTAGGTGTTTAAACAATGGTAACAGAAATCTGGGTTAATTCTTCGGTCAGCTCTGCCTTATTCCGCATTGGCACCATTCGTTGACTGTCTCTTCCTCAGAATGACCCCCCAGCAGCTCTGGCTTTTACATCACACCGCATAATAACCCCCGTACAAGGAGACAACCTTTCTCAATGGTTACAGGAGGCCTGGGTCTGAGCCTGACCTCGTCCCCTCGCCAAAGGAAAATTGACATTCTATCACCAGAACAAAGGGGTATGGATGCTGCATAGGCAGAAAAACAGATTCAACTATGGGAACATTAATAGCTGTCCACAGCCTTTAGTTTTAGTATACCCAGGGAATATACTCCATTAACTCTTTCATATAGCTCATAGGCTTCTGTTACTCTCAGGAGAAATTCTTCTTCTATTCTTTATTTCCCTCTTTCCCCCAGAATTATAGCCTTCTCACATGAGAACAAGAAAAGCAGTGCCGAGCCTCGATATGCTGTCCATGCCCCAGGTTGGCAAAGCACGCTCCAGTTCTCCCTGCATACTTTTATGAGCACCCTTGTTTTTTACCTAGCATACCCACTGAGAATCTCATTCAGTAGAGGATTTCTTGATTTTAAATAGTTCCCCATATGGTGGCCCCACTATGCAAGCATCAAAATGCAAAAGCTTGCCAGAGGCAATTCTACCTTTATAGCAACTTAAGATACTCATTAACAAGACAGTTTCTTGGGGCACCTGGGTGGCTCAGTTGGTTGAGCATCCAACTCTTGATCTCAGCTCAGGTCTTGATCTCAGGGTTGTGAGTTCAAGCCCCGCATTGGGCGTGGAGCCTACTTAAAAAAAATTTTTTTAATAAATAAATAAACGAGATGATTTCTCCAAAATATGTTATCATTGTTACCATGTTCCCATCTTCCTAGTTAAGAGTTCCTTTGACATCTTGCTTCCCCTGTCTGGTCCTCCAGTGGATAGCTCCCCTGTGGGTTCTTAAGGCATGGGACTCAAGCCCTCTCCTAGAGATTGGGTGGTTGAGGACACAAAAATACTAACCTTTATATGTAAGAATAGGGGCATGCCAAAATACAATGCCAGGTGTGATCCATCTTACTTGTAATTAGATAATTATTTTTTTGCCCTTCAGAAGTATTAGTTTGTGGGAATATGTCAGGAAGATGGACCTAGAACAGGCTTTTTTTTTTTTTTTAAGTGGAGGCTGATGATAATGGAGAGGAAAGCACAATTCAATTGAGGTTATTCAGAAATTAGAAAGATAAAAACAGTCAGGAGAGAGAGGGAGACAGAACACAAACAGAAGTTTCAGACTGCAAGAAAATGTGGGAGTGCACTAGCAGTAAAACCCAGAAGTGGAAAAATGAATGAAATGTTAATGTAAGCAGCATATTGAGTATGGTGAGTGGGCAGGGCCATCTAAGTTTGGAGATTACCAGATGAAAATAAGGAAATGTTTGAAAATAGATTCCTTAAAAAGTCCTAGCAGGAAGATGGGACTACTGTGTTCTCCAAACACATATTAAAATAAAATTTAAATAAATAAAATAGAGAGTACCAGAACTGGGAAGAAAGGGGGGATGGCTTAAAAAATGAAGGAGAAGAAGAGGAAAAAAGCAAAAAGAAGGGAGGGAGGAAAAAAGGAAATTAGGAAGAAAGGAGGGAAGAAGGAAAAGAGAAAAGAAAAAAAGGATTATAGGAGATCATAAGTACTTCCCGAGAAAAGATTCCAGATATCAGAACATAGGAGTGGCACTCAGAGTCTCCAAGCATTCAGATATATTTTCCTGGTAGATCATAATCTGGGGGGGAAATTACAAGTTTGAAAGACTCTACCAGCTCCGCCTTTAGGGGAGAAACTCGGGCTCGTCTGAACCCTTTTGCTCTGCACAGAATTTTTAGAGCAGTGTCAATTGCATTCGAGGAACGAGAAGTCCAGCTCGTGCTGTCCGACACAAGGCACCCCAGTAGTTGCCCAATAGTATACAAGGAACACGGGGGTTTACCGCTATACTGGAATAAGCTCTAGGGGGAGAGAAAAATCAGAGCCACACAGGCTGGAACTAAAAGTCCTCCCTATAATTTACAGCCAGTACCAGTAGCTCCTACTTCAGGTTTCGGACTATAGAAATGGGCGGGACCCAGGACGTCTTCAGAAACAGGTCTCCTTGATGCACGTGTCTCCACCTTAAGAACCTCTGTATTAATGGCGAGAAGTAGTAACCACAGTGTACAATGAGTGCGTTCGCATTGTCAAAGAGTTAACTGCTGTCAACGACTTGCTGTGCATATTTCTGCTCCTCCTTCAGTGAATTTATAGGCACATTTATGTTTTTAAACTTAAGTGCGATAGGTGCTGTTCGAAATTTGATTCTGCCAAAGAATCTATCTTTTTAGAGATTTTTGTCAAGCCAGTACATAGAGGTCTACCTCGTTCTTTATAATAGAAACCCAGACGTAGTCATTAATTTTACCGCTACTACATTAATAATAATTATTAGTAATAGCCTAGTTGTTTCTTTTTTTCTTTTCTTGCTCTTAGTGTAAAGACAAATATGTAGTGTGTCTCTCTGTCTCTCTGTGTGTGTATCTGCATATAAATCCTTCTGTGAATGTACAAGTATTTCTTTTGGACAGATTTTAAGAAGCGAAATTCCTAGGTTAAGGGGTATTTAAATTTTTAAATTTCATAGCCAAATCGCCTTGCAGTGGGTTTTGCCACTTGTAACGTCATCAGTACAAGAGTGTTTATTTTCTCCATGTCTATAGTCTGTACATAATCATAATACACAAACAAAATTGCCCAACAAGTGAAAAGTAGGAATGTTGTCTGATGGGTGAAAACGATTCCATTTTTATTGTTTTAATTCGCATTTCTCTAATTACTGATTCAATTGGTGATCCGTATACATGCTTCTTGGCCATTTGTATTTCTTCTTTTGCTAATTATTTATTTCTCTTGCCCATTTTTTCCCTATCAGTGGCTTGATTATCCTTTTTAATTTTTAGGACTTCTTTGTATATGCTACTTATTAATTCTCTGTTAGGCGTATTGCAGGTATTTTATCCCAGGTTTTCACTTCTCTTTTAACTTTCTGAAGGTGTCTTTCATCATGTAGCAGTTTCCATTGATATGAGGTCAATTCTGATGAGGTGTATCTTTTCACGAACTCTGGGTTGTGTGTCTTCAAAAACAGATAGGGCCTTTTCCCTTTGTAAGATTATACATCGTGTTTCATATCATTTCTTCTAATGCTTTTTTAAAATTGTGTGGATTGGTTAATGTCAAATTAATCAGAACATTTAAAAAATAACTGTTTGGGTGAAAAAGAAACCAGAATTCAAGGGTGAGCATAGTATTGAGGGTTGGAGAAGGGTAAGGAAAGAAAACCAAGAGGGTGTCTCTGCTGCACCTTTAAGACATCATTTTGATCTGTTTCAATCTAATTGTCTCTAGGAACTGAATCCATTCTTCCATTCTTTCAGCAAATACATTGTATGCTGACTTGGTGCCAAGAAGTGCACTAGATAACTGCGGATACAGTGGCGAACTCAGCTCTCAAGGAGCTTCCTGAGCCATTGCCTGAGCTGCTGGCTTAAGGAATGGGGAGTGGGGTTGGGGGTCCAGGGAGTAGGGAGCTAGAGAGCAGACCAGAGGTCTCCGGGCAGTGGAAACAATAATGGTGAAAGCTTTTAAAAGCCCCACAGTAAGGAGTCCTGACTACTCAGAAGGCAGGAGAGGACGTATTTGAGCTAGGAAGTGAAGTCATCAGATCTGATTTCTGCAAAGATGACTCTGATGGAGCTGTAGAGGATGAATAGTGGGGACAAGGCGGGAACCCAGGAAACCAAACCATCGTAGAGATCTCCTCGAGAGATGACCATGGTGGCCTGAAGGGCGTTTTCAGTGAAATGGAAAGAAGGAGACTGATTGAAGAGATATTTGGGGTGAAGGAAAGAAGGACCTGGTAATTGATTAGGTGCAGAGAAAAAGGAAGAGAGGAGTCAAGGATGACCCTCAGGTCTCTACTTTGAGAGACTGGACGGGTGGATGATGGACCATTCATCGAAATAGGAAATAACAGAAGAAAACAGCGTGTTTAGAGGAGATTCAATATGCTGTGTTTTAGATCCACTAAGTTGTTGCTGCCCGTGTAATATCCAGATGGAAATATCTAGAAGGCAGTTTGTGGATTTGAAATGCAGAAGAATGATCAGCCTGAAGACATATGTGAACATAGAGACACACACACACACACAAAAAGAAAACAAGAAGAGTCAGAAAGCCAAACATGATTCCAATTCAGTAATAAATGAATTTCATGCGTATCACAGAATGGTGACTTTAAGAAGTAATGAAAGGTATACCTATACCCTTTGAAAATTCTGAAGTCTACAGATAAACTATTCTATCAGAATTTCTATCTGTACCTCTAATTTGGAATGGGGGAGAGGGCCTTCCAAATACTGTGGGGAAGGGTGGTGGACATTAATTATCTTTTGAGTAAAAAAGGAAAATTCACTGAAAGGAAATTCATGACTTTTTATCCAGTCAGTAAACCAAGGTTTTGAAAAACAGGTTCAGGTATCCATAGCTACTTAAAAGGAGCAAGTGAGTTTTGACAAGCAGATCAAAGCCAGCATAGGAGTAACCTAGGAGAAGACCTGGAGTCAGAAGTTTTAATAATCTGGCAAAATATGCATTGTGTAAATTTGCCAGAAACAATGTCAGGAATGATCGGAAGATCCAAGGAAATCGAGCAGGGTAGAAACATTAAAGCAAGACGAGAGGCTTGCAAGCTATGACCTCTGGGGCAAAGGCTGTTTTTGTAAATAAAGTTTTATTGGAACACACCTATTCATTTCCATAACGTCTACGGCTGCTTTAGCTCTATAAAGGTGGAGTCGAAAGGTGCGACAGAGACTGCATGGCCCACAAAGCCTAAATTATTTACTATCTGGCCCTTTGCAAAATAAGTTTGCCAACCACTGTTATAGTCCAACGAAAGCCTGAGGTAAGATTAGAACATGTTTTAAAATGGTAACTAGAGCAATAATGTTCAGGATTCAGTGGACGGAAGCATAAACTAAATTCTCTGCTTTACTTCAGAGTACCACTTATATTGCAAAGAAAGAAAAGCTCTTAACTGATCATTGAAGTTATTATTCAGTGGGGTGTTGAGCATTTCTGATTTTTTTAGATTTTTTTTATGATTAATTCTATTAGATATGGTGTCTATACCAATATAAATTTATACCAACTGAATATTCCTGGTACTAAAAGGAATCTCAATGATTTCGAGAAGCTACTCCACAAAGACAATTTTACTACGGTGTACATTTGGGCAAGCGGGTAATCAACTTAGCTGTAGTAGAAAGCCCTAGCTATATAAGTACAAAGATTGAAAAATGTTTTCTCAAGTTATAGGGAGCCAGATTCATAACCATCCGTCACTTGCTTGGGCAAGTTACTGATAAACTCTGCAGAAAAATAACAAACTGTGTGTCCCTGCATCTTGGCTGTTGAAAATGAGATTCTTTCTCTGATTGATGTTAGCAGAGAGGCTTGTAAAAATGCATTTCCAACTGATTAGTTCAGAAGGTGTCAATCTCATGCAGTTTTATGACCTGCAGACTACATGCCAGATGTACATTTGCTTTTTATAAACTAACAAAGATGAATGACTAAATTTGAGCATTCCTCTTCGGCAACTGTACCATATATTTTCTAAAGGAAGATACTGTAGTTGTAGTGTGGGGGGAGGAGAGGACGAAGGCATTTAACCTTTAATTTATAAGATTAATGAAGATAAAATATAATAATTGGAAGTACTTTCTCTAGTGAGTAGTTTCTATTTAGGTTAAAGAATGAACGTAAGGGAAAAACCTGCCAGAATATAAAATATTTGTGTTAAATGATTCTCCCAAGCATCTGCTCACCCATTCAAAAGTCATGGAGTAAGAACTCTTAAATATATCATAAAACACGTAATTGAAGCTTCCTTATAGTCTCAGTATATAATCATGGGTTGTTACTGAAAGGGTTTTATTTTTTAATTGGTTTCTTTTGAGCCAGAAATGATATTGGAGCAATAGTTCAGTAGTCTACTACTTTAAAAATCCAAGTCTTAATAACTGCTTCTATTTCTTTGAGAAAGATAGAGAAAAAAATATATACAATGTATTGCATTATTATTATAGCTTCGTGAAAAGTAAGCCTGTAGCGTAGTTTTATCTTCCAGAAATACAGAGAAATATTTAGACATTTTTCATCTTCATGGCCTTTTGGCTAAGAAAGTAGTAGTATTTTGATAAATCTATATAAAATTTCAAAGCTCAGTTTCATTTGATTTGCTTAAAACATTTAAAATTTTTATCAAAGGAATAAAACTACACTTTCAAATAATTAACACATTTTAAAAAATGTAACAGACATCTGCATACAAATGTAACTATTATAAAGGAAACAATATATATGAAGATCTGCCTGTCAGAAATTCTGACTCATCATCCTAACAAAAAATTAAAATATTAATGTAAAAAGGAGTCCAACACCATAAATTTAATCCACGTATTCACCTCTTAAGCTTGTTTCTTGACTACAAGGGAAATAGTGAAGAGATTTTTAGTTGCTGTCTCTAGATAAACTAAGTCTCTTTCGGTTTTAAGTGACAAAATCTAACTCAAACAGGCGTAAGGAAGAAGAGAATAGCCTGGCTTCTCCAACTGAAAAACCCAGGAGCTCAGGTGCAGGTTGTTGCAAAAACCCTAAAGATGCCACGATGACCTCTTGTTTTTCTCTCCAGCCCTTGGCTCTGCTTCTTGAATGCCGAGCTGCCAGACAGGTTCTCCTGTAGGAGCAGCAGGATCGAGGCAGCAACCCCAACCTCACAGCCTTACAGCTCCAAGTCTCAGGGGAAAGGGGAAGGGGAATCTCCGCAGACAGTTCCTGAAATTCACTTCAGATAGACAAGTTAGGTCAAATGGACACATCTGAACCAAACATGAAGGGGGAAATGCACACAGACAGACGGGGGGACGGATGGGTATATAAATGAAAGTGTAGAGCTGTTGCCCAAAGAAGAGGAAATGAGCGTTGGGAGAACTCACAAGTGTTCACTACATTCTGCTTCAGGTGGGCAAAATGACTGAAGGACATTGATCCAGGACCCCTCGTCTCTTATTTCTGACCTTTCCTGTGTTGTCATTGACGTACTTTTAGACTGGACAACATAACTCAATTTAGTCTTATTTTCTTGCATCTCGGTTTGCTGTCGGATAATGAAGGAGCAGACTTGTATTCTATTAATAAGAGTGGCCTAAAGCAAAACATATGGCTAGTGTGGTTTGTTTTTGTTTTTTGTTTTTTTCCAAATAAAAGTTACTTAAAAAAGCCCTTGTGTAAATAAAATATGTAGGTCAACTAGATATTTTCAACTGAGTTTGCCATAATAGGGTCACACTAAGACTTGAGACTTAGGTGTGAGGATAACCATTTGTCCGATCTCTCAAGAATGATTTAAAGTCTTCAGAAACTAATGTTTTTGTTTATCTGTACTGAGAAATGTCATTGCCAAGCAGATCAAAATTCATGTATCAGCTGGGCAGTGAAAGAATGATCTTAAGGGGTAACGTCACTAAATCATTATAACCTGACACTCTTGTCCACTAATGAGTTGGTTTATATGTTTCGAACAAAATATTTACATGGACCATGGAATGTGGTTTCCTTTTGATGTTCCTGGAGAAGGCACTAGCAAATTCTTTCTTTCCATTACACTCTTCACGTCACCAGCCTGTAGGTCAGTGGGTTTTTTTTTTTTTTTTTTTTGTGGTAGGCTTCTAATCATTTCCAATATTACGACTCACTTATATTTGCCACATTTTAATGTAACACCTCCATTTTAGCAGGGGCATACGAGGGGCTCAGGATCCTGTTTAACACTTGAGAGATGCCTTCATTTTATTTGGAACACACTTTACCTTCCTTGAGAAAGCTATTTCTTTGAAAAGTGGTTGGCTTATCTCATCCATTGTATGTTGATTGGTATTTGCTTCACTTCACGGACTTTTATTCTCTGACCCTGCCCCACATTTTAGAACTTTACCCTATGTAGGTCCCGAACCACTGACCCATCGTTCTCACTATGTTAACTCCTAGTGCATTTTCTATAAAATAGAAAAGGCTTCAGCAATTATACTTAAAATGAATCTGTAGTCCTTCCTAGTCCTAATAGATTATTCTTATCAGCAGTGTTTTACTCCTGACTCAGAATCAGCCATCTCCAATCCAAACATTTATTCTATGTGAAAGAGGCTGTAAGTCTTGTATTAATATTTTATCTGTTTCCAAAAAGTGTGCCTTGTAGAAATTACTCTCAGATGGGGGAAAGATTCACTGGATCTGAAAGAAAACGAACCAACAAACAAAACGCGTCTCAGGTCACCATGTAACAAGAGGAATTCTCTTACTGGCTTGCACTTCTCTCTGCAGATGGGCTCGTTGACTGTATGGATCCTGATTGCTGTTTACAGAGCTCCTGCCAAAGCCAGGCTTACTGCCGAGGCCTGCCTGATCCTCAGGACGTCATCAGCCAAAGCTTACAGTCACCCTCACAGCAAGCTGCCAAATCCTTCTATGATCGAATCAGTTTTCTTATAGGGTCTGAGAGCACTCATGTCATACCTGGAGAAAGTCCTTTCAACAAGAGGTTAATGCATTTTCTCCTTACATAGATTTGTAGTGATGTTATTATCAATAGTTCCATGCACTTTTCGATGAAATGCTGATGACTGTGAATTTGAAGAAAGAGCTTTTTCTTTTAATGCAGTTGTTTCTCTTTCGGCAAATTCCTCACCAAACTTCGCATTTCAAGCATTTTTGACACAGTTCACGTGCTTTGTCAATTTCAGTACCTGAGCCGGAATAGGACATCCCGTTAAGGAGTCAATAAATCTTCATTTAACTCGTTGATTTTGTTAGCGCAGTTGGAAATGTTTCAAAAGAAGCAGTGAAAAGACCCCAAAAGGCAAAACAGAAGTGAGCTTTTTTTTTCAGCTGAGCTCGCTAAATAATATAAATTATGAATTAATGTAATAGAACTGCTAACGGCATGGCAATAAGATTGCATAAGCTGTTTGACTGGTGCTTTACAGAGCAGTAATGACCTGAAAATAAACCAGTAAGTGAAAGCAGGTGTCTCGTGTCTTACTGAGTAAAAGAAGATGATTTACACTAGAACTCCTGGATCTGCAGTAATTTAACAGCATTAATGCTGTTAGACCCAGCAGTTGATTAAAAGTTGTTGCACAAATGTGCCTTATTGCCCCTTTAAATCTTGTACTTCTTGGTCCCTGCAGATTTACGGATTGCCTCGGAATTAATTGGAAGGTATACCTTCCTTCATGTAAGCACCAGATATACGACTTATGAAAAAGCACAGTTTATAATTTTAAAAAAACCCATCTCTAAATTACGGATCTTGATAACTCTCCAAAACCCAGATTGCAACAAAGTAAAACCCAGGGTAAACACCAGGCATTTAGAGAACGTGAATTGCCCTGAATTAAAAGGGAGCATTGTCTTGGGACTCTTTCAGGTCTGGTTTTTGTGAAGAACAAGTATGTGTGACAGTGTTATTTTATCCTTAGGTTGAATTATCTCTAAATCATGATAATGTTGACCTGAGAAGACAGATGTTCATTTTAATTCTTCTACTTTTCCCACAGCCTTGCATCCGTCATTAGAGGCCAAGTACTAACTGCTGACGGAACTCCACTTATTGGAGTAAATGTGTCGTTTTTCCATTACCCAGAATATGGATATACTATTACCCGCCAGGATGGAATGTGAGTCAGTCCCACCACACTCTCTCTGTGTGAAATATTTTCAGTATAAAAACTAGGCATTCTTATAGCTCCCAATAGGTTTTATTGTCCCTTTTCATATAGAACTGCAACAACTTTTAGGCTCCAGAAATCTGTGCATGTGGCAGAGTTAAAGTCACATGCTCATGTGGTTCCTTAAAAGTTGATTTCATTTGCCAAGACATGGTAACAGTGTTGTGGTTTCGTAGGAGAATTTTCTTTGTTTTAGAAGATTCGTGTTGAAATATTTCGGAGTGACATTCCATAACACCTAAAACTTAAGCTTAGATCGTTCTGAAAGAATAAGAAGATGGGTAGATAGATAAAGCAAATTTGGGAAGATGTTAATGAGTTGGTGAATCTAATTAAAGGTATCTGGGTGTTCATTGAATGGTTATTTTAATATTCCTGTAGATTTGAAACTCTGTCATATACAAGTTGGGAGAAGAGTTGGTTTTCTTTGTAAAGCATATTTATTTAAGGAACTGAGTGTTGTTGGAAGCTGTATGGGATCCAGATAATTCACTAAGTAATCTTGTTTTTTCTTAGGTTTGATTTGGTGGCAAATGGCGGGGCGTCTCTTACTTTGGTATTTGAACGCTCCCCATTCCTCACTCAGTATCATACCGTGTGGATTCCGTGGAATGTCTTTTATGTGATGGATACCCTCGTCATGAAGAAGGAAGAGAATGACATTCCCAGCTGTGATCTGAGTGGATTTGTGAGGCCAAATCCCATCATCGTGTCTTCTCCTTTATCTACCTTTTTCAGATCTTCTCCTGAAGACAGCCCCATTATTCCCGAAACACAGGTAGAATGTTCTGGCAGGCAGTACTTTTAAGGAACCTGTTTTCAGATCATGTGGTTTCCAAAGAATCTTTAAAAAGGATTGCAGAGTTCCGGTGCTATCCCAAATAATTCTACAGATGGAAACACAGAATGTGGGGTGTGTACGTGTGTGCGTGCCTGTGCAAGAATAGGTAATACTGTGGTAGGATTATTTAAGAAATAATCTAGTTATTTCTTAAAGATCTATTCAAAATACTTTTTTGTTCAAGCTGTACTATATCTGTATATATTTATTAGTTGTAACCAAATGGAAAAAACAGCTTAAACTCAACAGCTAATAACGTCTTTGTTCATGTACTCATTCACTAGAAAAAGGCTTTGATACTTATATGCTCCTGACCTCCTGACTGATGTGGGAACAAGTGCTATTATATGTGGTCATTACTCTCAGTGACTTACTGTTTAGTTATACTTATAAGTAAAAAGTGTTTCAGAAAAGATGATTTTTAGCAGCAAATGTTCATTAATTTACTCAAGATATTTTTATCTAAAAAACTTGGTATTATGTCTTAAGTTCTAATAATTTGTGGTAAATCCTGTTCTCCTCAGGGGGGAAAATACTATGTAACTTTTCTAAAAATAGCCATACTTTCACTATTCCTTTTATCTACTGAAATATCTGGAGAAATATATGGAGATTGTTTTCCTTCCTCTTTATTTCCAATTAGAAATAACTTTGAGAAAAAAAAAGAACTTTGAGGTCTTGAAGATAGGACATTAGGTACAATAATAATAGACTTTATTCATAAATAGCTAAGTAAAACTGCGGTCTTTATTTTTTTAAAGATTTTTTTTATTTATTTATGAGAGAGAGAGAGTGGGGGGGGGGCAGAAGGAGAGCGGGAATCTTAAGCAGACTCCCTGCTGAGCACAGAGCCGGACACAGGGCTCCATCCCACGACCCTGAGATCATGATGTGAGCTGAATTCAAGAGTAGGTCGCTTCACCAACTGAGCCACCCAGGCACCCCAAAAATATGCAGTCTTTAAAATACAGCGGCACATAGCAGCTTTGTCCCATTCACTCTTCAAATATTTATTTGATATCAGGTGCTGTTAGAATTGAGCGAAGCAGTAAGCCAATCAGATGAAGTACCTGCTCTCAAGGAGCTTCCCAGCTAATGGGGAGAGAGACAACAAATGTGTAAATATATGTCAGCTTGTGAATACGACTTATTTTTCAAAGATAAAACAGGGTCAATTGACAGAGGTACAGTTTTGTAAAGTGTGGCCCAGGAAGATCTCTTTGATAAGTTGATGTTTCAGCAGAAACTTTAAGAAAGTGAAAGAATAGGGCGCCTGGGTGGCTCAGATGGTTAAGCGTCTGCCTTCGGCTCAGGTCATGATCCCAGGGTCCTGGGATCGAGTCCCGCATCGGGCTCCCTGCTTCTTGGGAGCCTGCTTCTCCCTCTGCTTCTCTCTCTCTCTCTCCCTCTCTCTCTCTCTCTCCTCCTCTGTCTCTCATGAATAAATAAATAAAATCTTTAAAAAAAAAAAAAAAAGAAAGTGAAAGAATAAATCCAAAAATAGAAGGGTATTCCAGTTAGCACTAGGAGCAAGTTCAGAAGCTCAGAGGGAAGAGCATGCTTGGCTTGTTCACAGAACGGCACAGAGGCCAGCAGGTGTGGCTTGAGTGAAGGGGTGACAAACCACAAATCATTGAAGACAGTGGCCTTTTTTTCTTTAAGATTTTATTTGAGAGAGAGAAATCGGGGTGGAGAGGGCAGAGGAGAGGGAGAGAATCTCAGGCAGAGATTCTCACTCCGAGCTGAGTGTGGAGCCCAATGCAGGGCTCGATCCCACAACCCCGAGATCATGACCTGAGCTGAAACCAAGAGTTGGATGCTTAACTGAGCCACCCAGGCACCCCTACTGGTTTCCTTCTTAAAAGGATCACCGTAGTTGCCACACTAAGAATATTTCCATATTGGGCAGAGTTTTGAAACGAGGAGACCAGGTAGGAGACAATCTCAGTAATAGGAGAAATGGTGGCGTGGACAAAGGGAGTTGGGGAGGAAGGGGTAAGAAGTGGATGTCCAGGGCAGAGGTTGGAAGTAAAACGGAAACTTGGGGGTCATCAGTGATACAGCTAAATATAAAGCATAGGATGAGATACCCTAGGGAGGGAGTACAGATGGGGAGCAAAGTCTAGGATAACAGGTAAGAACTGTCACGGGCAAATTCAATGCACAAGAGACACCTCAATGATTTACTGCATAACAGTCAAGCCAGCTTTGAGCTGAAGCTTTTGCAAAGTCATTGTAGCCCTTATGCAATGTAGTACTTCCTCACCAGGGGCCATCTTGCGGTAACTCTGAACTTCTTAGCCACTCCTTAAATAGATTTAATCTTGAGGCTGTGTCTGTCTGTCTGTAGGTGGCAAATTGTTAGCAAACTGAGTCATTGAAATGGGTTTCAGATAGTCAACAGTTGCAGGAATACATGAAGGGTTTTGTTTTTTTTTTCCATTCCATCAGTCTGCAAACATTTAGTAGAAATTTACTGAGAACCGATTATGTATGAGGTACTCTACTAGGATAAAAAAAATAATAAGACATGGATTCCCACCACTCTAAATGTGGTCAAGATGTGAAAGAAGAACTCTGAAAGTTCAAAAGAGTGGTCTATTCCTAAGGAAGCCCCAAAAAAGCATCACTGAGGAGGTTGGCCTTCGAAGCGGGGAAAGGATATTCCAGATTGAAGAAAATGTGTGAGCAACCACAGGGTGGTAAAAACAAATTATGTCATAGTAAAACTGGTGAACTACTGAAGTGTAGGGCATATAAGAGGAAAGGTTGGGGCTAGATCATGAGTGGCCCCAAAATACCATACAATGGACACCTTGGATTCTCTAGGCAATATGGAACCAGGGGGCCAATGGTGTCTTTTCAGATTTCTCTAAAGCTAACTCGAGGCAAAGTGTGTAATTGATAGAAGAAGACAGATAAATCAGTCGACTGACTAGTGTTCGCTACATTTCTGTACATATCCAGCACTGAGATGGGGAGGGCCCAACACTCACAACGGTGGTGGAGGTGGAGAAGAGAGAACAGATTAGACCTAGACCTGGAAGGTAGAATTGACAGGATATAGTTTCTTTTTTTTTTTTTAATGATGATATGTAATTTTATTTATTATAAAATAAAATACTAAATTATTATAAAACAGAACAAAAACAATAACAAAATTTTAAAAAGTAAGTCTTTTATTACATTTTTTTATTTTAATTGTAGTTTCTAACTGAATGTTTAATGGGGTGAAGAATGGGGCTTACAGATCACACAGTTGGCAAAAAATAGACTTGATGGTTTATTTTTCCACTCTGGCTGAATGTCCGTTTCCCACTAATGCAAAATAACATGGTCACGTCAAATTACAAAGGAGAAACACGTGTTTTAATGAACTAAACTCAGATAGTTGTTCCATGGAAATAGGTTTATGATGACAAAGACAAGAATCTGTTATTAAAATTGGGAATAACATATGGTATTTTGAATTAGAGAAGCAGATCTTACCAGATCACAGGAAATACATATTTAATTAATGAAAGACTGCCTTACATATAGAAAACCTATCAGATTTATGAGAAATTATTTTGAAAATAAATTATGAGGAAACAAATTATATGCTTTAGGGTTCAATCACTTAACATTTTCAGAGAGCCAGTCAAGAGTCACAGAATCCATTTTTCAAGCCAACCCACTGATACTTCACCCCAGTGATGGCAGAACAATGAGTCCTGTTTAGATTATTCACCCTGTAGCCTACAGCCACACAAAAAGTGCTGTCAATCTTAAATGTAATGTTCTCCGTGAGTCAAACAGAGCTCTGGAAAGTTTCTGTATGGCCATAAACTATTTTGCTTCAGACAGTCTGCAGCTGAAGTCAGTGCACATGTTCAGTAAAGAAACCCCCCCCCACTGTGCTGAATAGGTGCTATGAGAGCAGAGCAGTGCCTTCGTAGTCCACGGTATCGCATCCCATTGCTCTTGATGCCAGCACTGGCCCCCGATCACCATGGAGGTTTACTCAGCCCATCCTTTGGCGCTCCTCACCTATACTCACACTGACCACTACAAATATGCATCGATCCCAACTTCTCTGTGCAAGAGGAGCTGGATCCTACTGACCCCTGGGTCGCTATGCTAAGATTTTTCTAACACAGTCTGAATAATGAATCTCGATAAGCCAATATGAGGAAATCTTGGAGAATGTTACTTAATTCTTAGTGGACAAAATGGTGACTTCCCGGTGCAGATTCTTGAGCCTAGATGGCCTTGCACTTCACAATATATGTATTGTAGTAAGCCTCTGGAGAGCTACCATTGTTAACCAGAGAAATAGGAGCTTAGCAGTAGTCCTTAGCACCTGCGCCATCTGGAAAGATGTTACACGCTACATAAAATCTAGTTTTCAAAATAAATAATGTTTGGCATAATATACTTTGGCATATGTCAGTATAAATTTGTTGATGTTCACTGAGCCAGCCACATTGATGGATAAATTGTGGGGTTAAGAATATGATTTTTTAAAATCTATAAAGGAGATCATTCTTAGGCAGGGAATTATTTCAACTTTTCACAGTCCAGTTTCAACTCAAAAAGTGTACATTGAGGGTCTTGCATGTGCATTCAATAACACATTAGTTGCTCTCTCAGGGAGAATTTATGCAGCTCTCAGTCCAGCTACTCTCTTAGTCCAGCTACCATCATATCAAAAATCAGTGGTGAGTCCTCGCTCAACGTTTAACTAATTATGAGAATATGCTGTTGTTCTATTACCTTTCACCATGGATATAGAATTCACTACAATTTAACTCAAACGAATTGGTCTTTTCTGTTACTGCTCCTGTCTTTCTAGGCTGTGACCAGTCAGCTGCCGAGGCCGTAGACACAGGATTAATCCCTAAATGAGCCAGCTGGCGTAGGCCAGATCTTTGGCCCAGACCACATCCCTGCTCTGAGCTAACCATCTTACAGATGTCGGCTCTGATTCTCCAGGGTGACGGGGTGAAGGATTGGGTTAGTGAGAATCCGCTGTGACCATGAGCTAACAAGTCAGTGCATGTCAAGTGCTGTGTCCTGTATGAGGAGTAGCACCTACTCCGAATGAATGACAGGAAGCTTTTAGCAGGAGAAAAATTGGGCTGGTGGCAGAGTTACTTTTAATTATCGAATAAAGTAACAAGCTCAGATGTGTATTTGTGAATAGTGACTCTTTGGTGTCTTATTTTAGTTGCTCTCCTCGCTTCTTTTAAATCTGCTTTACCTAATAGTTACCTGTGATCCCAGTTTGAAGCTTCTGCTTTGTGCAAACCTAGGTACTCCATGAACAAACGACAATTCCAGGAACAGATTTGAAACTTTCCTACTTGAGCTCCAGAGCGGCGGGATATAAGTCAGTTCTCAAGATCACCATGACCCAGTCCGTTATACCATTTAATTTAATGAAGGTTCACCTTATGGTGGCTGTGGTAGGAAGACTCTTTCAGAAGTGGTTTCCCGCCTCGCCAAACCTGGCCTATACTTTTATATGGGATAAAACAGACGCCTATAATCAAAAGGTCTATGGTCTATCGGAAGCTGTTGGTAAGTTCCGTATCGATATATTCTGTGTCAAAAACTATCACGAAGTTGATTGTCAACCCATGGGCATCGATGGATAAACAAATTGGAAGACAATAAGATTATCCTTGGGGAGTAATAGGCTGGTTGACTGAGACCTACCGTGGGAAAAGGGAATGTATTCCATATGATGAGGAGAAAGTGTCCCTTCTTTTCTGGCTGAAATTCTGTCTTCGAAAATGTTCTGAATGAGATTCCAAGTTGTCCTAGCCTTTCCTTCATATTCTTTTTCCTTACTGTTCTCCTTCCTTTTTTCACTTTTTGTTTCTTTCTAACTTTATCTCCTTAGCTTTCTTTATCCTTTATGTTTTCTGTATCTAACTATAAGGGTAGTTTCAACTCATAATGATATTTAAAAGGGTATAGACAATATTTGTGCCCAAAAATTATTTCAGCTCTTTTGACTAGGAGTCAATTCAGTGGAATGCCATTCTTAAAACATCAGTTAAGCCCATTGTTTCACTGAATGTTGGGACAATGCAATCAAAGATTGGCATGTTGAGATATATATGGTATAGCTTCATGCTCAGGCTGAGAGCCAAAACTAATGGATGCTTTTTGTTCCATTAGTTTTTACCTGAGACTATCATAGATATTTCATTCTGAAATTAATATATAACTTGGGCTTGAATTAGTTCACGTCAATCAGATAATTGCCACTTCTCCCTTCACTTTGCTCTAAATTTTAAAACCCATGTTTCTTATAACTCTGAAGCTTTTCATTGGTGATTTGTTCACAGTAATTTACTGCTAGTGTTATCATTCAGTCCTGATAATAACATGTGAATATAATGTCATAATCAGGCTATCTTCTGTGCTGTGTTGAACCTTACTTATCATAAACGTTTTGCACAACTTTTAATACTCTTGGAAACTAGACAGCTCTAATTACTCAGATACCAAATATTATTTTTAGTTGTTACCATCTGATCACCACCTGGGGCTGATTTATCTGATCTAATTACTTAACCAGTTGCCCAATCTGGTCTTCATTTTGTGCTGTGAACCCTTGTGAAAAAGTGGTGTGAGGGGAAAAAAATACTAATTTCCTATCAAATCAATAGAAAAATAATATTTGAAGATCGTTTCTTAGAAAAACACCTTTTATGTGGTCAGATCTTCTCATATAAAAATAATTTCTACACATAAATGAGTGGAAATAGTGTCTTAGAGTCTTCAATTGTGGGAAAAAAGCAGTTTTATCAAAATAATAAATTGCATTTCTGCCTGTAATTGAGAAGATGTACTGTGATTTGTCTTGACTCCAGTGTCGGTTGGATACGAATACGAGTCATGTCTGGACCTGACTCTGTGGGAAAAGAGGACCGCCATTTTGCAAGGTTATGAATTAGACGCTTCCAACATGGGTGGTTGGACATTGGATAAACATCATGTGTTGGATGTTCAGAATGGTAAGATCTTGTTCGTAGTTAATATCACTTACCTTGATTAGATTATGGCAACATTTTTATCCTATGCATGCTGTAGGATTAGAATTAGTAGAAAAAATAAAGATATATTTTTAAAGACTATACATGTCTGAAGTGGGAACTACCTAATATTCTTCTTGTGGACTTTGAATCATTCATAAATTCATCACCAAAATAGGTCTCCCATTTGAATGTAAGAGACTTTGGTGCTGCATTGAAAGTACTCTATGTGGTAGTCTTCACGACAGATTCATCTAGAAGTATCTAATTCTATAGTAAGCCCATGAGTGGATCCAGAGTGCTTTAAGAAGGTTTACCAAAAATGGAGGGAGGGGACTTTTTTAAGTAAAGAAAAAAAATCCATGTGACTTTACCAAAATATTTCTGATAGATCTTAACTCTTAAGTAATTAGCCTATTCTGAGCATGTAGTGGTTTTTTTTTTCAGTTCTTAGATTGTATGTGAGAAAAAAATTGTTCTGCTCAAATTGGGTTCCATATGCTCTTATTTAACTTTGTAATTCTTAGGAAAAAATAAAGGAATAATCTGAGAAGAAAGCAAGGATTGAGAGTTATTACTTATAGTAAACCTTATACTATAAAGGAATATGGTCTGAAAACACGTATTTCAGATATCACAAAAGACATAAATTATTCTACAAAACTTGACCAGCTTAATCTCATAAAGGATATTATTTATATTAAACAAACTCTGTCGTCCTTACTGTGTGTCTGACATTTTTGCCCACATGCTGGCTACACCTCAGATAATTTATAGGTACTTTTCTAGAAAAGCGGAACCTTAAGGTGACTTCCTCTAGCCCCCATCCTAAACCATATCATGCTGGTAACTCTCTACTCTCCCTTTCCAAATAGCCAAAGGAGATTTCACAGTCGTGGCAAATCATCTAGCTTTGACTTCACAAAGGTTTTTGGAAGAATCAGAATTTTGAATTGAACATGTAATACAACTAAATGTTTGAGTAATGGTCACTTTTTCAGATTAATGTTACTTTGATATTTGTTCTTTTTATTAAAAAAAAATTTGTTGTGGAAGCTGGAAAGGGTGCATTTTCAACTTCCAAATGTAATAAATCTACAGTAGTGTCCAAGCCCGTGCTCTAGAATGCTGGTGTCTTACCTCTAGAAGAAAGTAGTACTGAGCAAATCAATATAGGAAAAACAAAACGGAAAAACCCTCCACCCTTTTCCTACCTTACAGCAGTGCTGAGCTCTGCCCCTGGTCCAGCTGTGTCCTGGACATCCAGTTGCCATTCAGTGAGCATGCCAGAAGGTTGGGAGCAAAGCCCATAGCTAGTGCCACGTGCAGCTCATACTTTGGAAAAGTGAGACTCCCAACCAAGAAGGATGTTCCGTATGTTATCCCTAATCATCAGCGGTGCCTGAAGCCGTGGTATTTCAGTCTGTCATGTCAACAACACCAGGTGTAGTCGTGGGCTTTCAAAATGCAAAGCCACGTGCCAAATGTGCCCCTCCCTGGCTGCTCTTGATTAAATGATGTGAAATTGTATTTCACAGAGTTTGACATATTGCTGGATTCCTTCGGAAGCTCTTGATAAACAAAACCAGGGGAACCTCTCTAGAAGCATTTTAGCTATCATGGGCATATAGGGTCAAGTTCGTAGCCCCAGGATTTCACCAGGTGATTATGAACTGGTAGGGGGTCAACAAGCAGAGAGCTCAGGAAGGCCCATGCCATAAACCCATATCATAACAGTGTTAAATTACACTGTAACGGTACCCAAAACTGAGTACAGAATTCAGGTGGATTTGAGAAACGTGTAGATATTCTGTGTATGTATATGTAATAGAAATACACACACAGACACACTGTCTACCAGAATAATATATAGTCTGCTTTTATTAAAATATCAGGTCAGCTGTAGAAACTGGGCTACCCCAAGTTCTGTCCTCGAAAAACTGCTATAAATTATAAACTCTGTGTTGTTTTAAAATGTGAGGTAACCTAATTCACAGGGTAAACTGATTGTGATTTCAAATTTTACCCAAGAACCACTTGACAAGTAGCGGCTTCTCAAAGTGACACGTATCTAATTGAATAAACAAAGTGATTTGTAATCGTGACAAGGTGGATGAGCTGTGAAATGTAGTAAAGAGGAAGAGAAGGCCAAAATGGAGACAGTGACAGGTGTTTGCAGGCCTGGGACGTGGAAATAAATATTCTAATGTTCATCTTTGTCTTCTGTCAGAATAGAGGAGAATCATGAAGGACCAATCCCTTAAAAGAATGGCTGAAAAAATCAGGCTGAGCAGAGCAGTAGGTTGGCTTGTAGGGTTAGCTCTTACAGGAAAATATAGTTCCATAATTGTCAAATAACATAAGCACAGAAAGAAGGTTCTTAGGTATCATTAATGTATTCTTTGAATATTCAAGGTAAAAGGCTTTTCATGTGTTACGATCCAGCCTTATTTGGCTTATTTTCCCTTAAATTTGAATAAACCTGTTTTATCTCCCCTGGTTTCTTTATGTAAATTTTCTGTGATTATTACATCACTTGAAAAGCATTTAAAAAGTAATCCATAGAATCCACCTAAAAATGTGCTGCGCTATAAGGGGAACATAATCATTCTGATCTCTTCTTCACTTTAAAATTATCCCAAAGTGGGAGGAAGAAAGCACATTTTTCGGTTTCCTGTTTGCTCTTTCATGGATTGATTCTTTTAACAGCATAGCTGCTAAAAAGTATAAGCATTGGCTTGAAGAACTGCTTTGAAATAGAGAACATTCAATAAATACATAATACGTACAACTCCAAAGTCCAAGGAGCAGATGGTTTATACAGATAATCGCCCTCTGCGAAGTGTCACGAAATATGTATGGTAGAGTAAACAGCTGACCAGCCAGGGTACCTCAGGCCATAATGAAACCATTGATCTGCCGTCTATATAATAATGGCAAATGAATAAAATTAGAATCGCAACTCAAATCTAGTTTCTAGAACTATGAGAATGTTTTAATACTCATTTGGGATTTTTTTCCCTCAGATTTTCATTGAGGACCCAATGGAGCAGACTGGCATTGTGTCTTAAAATGATTGGCACTTTCATGCCATAAAGCAGAATTCTCCTTAAATAATAAGTTTGCCCTTCCATAACAGTTTTGTTATGTTTGGAATTTTGAATAACCGCATGTGTATGCATCCTCATGTCAGATAAGAGTCTAAGCAAGAAGAATGTTCTTTGACAGCATAGTAGTATAGAGGGGCATTGATATTTATTTTTCTAACTTCATTTTCCACAAAGTACTTTTAACATTTTCAAAATCAGTGCTAGACTCATAAGGAAGAAATTCATATTTGTGGTGCACATTTTTATTGATTGGATTAATATATAATATTATAACATCATTTCGCAATTAGGCAAACTTGTTATTCCCTGAAGAACATGTAGAGCATGGTTCTCAAACTTGGTTGTACATTAGGGTCATTGGGAGGTTTGGGGATTTTGTTAAAGATTTTGTTTATTTATTTGACACACACACACAGAGAGAGAGAGAGAGAGCGCACAAGCGGGGGGAGGGGCAAGAGGGCAAGGGAGAAGCAGCCTCCCCACTGAGTAGGGAGCCTGACGTGGGACTTGATCCCAGGACTCTGGGATCATGACCTGAGCCGAAGGCAGACCCTTAACTGACTGAGCCATCCAGGCGCCCTATCTGGAGGGTTTTTTAAAAGACTGGCCCCAGACCAATTAAATCAGACTCTCTCAGGATGAGATCCAAGCACTGGTATCTTTTACAGTTCCCCAGTCATTCCGATGATGTATAGCCAAGTTTGAGAACTGTCAATGTTGACAATTGGGCTTTTAATTTTTCTGGTTAGTCCTTTGTTTCTTTCACCAGCCCTCCCTTACATTCATAACAGACAGCATTTTTCATATATATCCTTTATATTTTGCCAAATAATATTTTGCACCAGATAAATGAATAGAGTCTTGTTCTTTCCAAGAGAACTTGAAATAGTGTTCCCAGGCTATATCTACAAAGCACTGAATTATAGTTACATCTAGAGTGAACATGTTTACTTTTCATCTTTCTACTTTTTATCACAAGAAAATTCTTATGCATTTTATGTCTTCTAGGTATACTGTACAAGGGAAACGGGGAAAACCAGTTCATCTCCCAACAGCCTCCGGTTGTCAGTAGCATCATGGGAAATGGCCGAAGGCGCAGCATCTCATGCCCGAGTTGCAACGGTCAGGCCGATGGTAATAAACTGTTGGCTCCAGTTGCATTAGCTTGCGGGATCGATGGCAGCCTATATGTAGGGGATTTCAATTATGTTCGGCGAATATTCCCTTCTGGAAACGTAACAAGTGTTTTAGAATTAAGGTATGTCTTTCCTTAATTTGGATTTGTTTTTGTTTTGTTTTGTTTTGTTTTTTAAGATTTTATTTTTAAGTAATCTCTGCACCCAACATGGGGCTCGAACTTTCTAACCCGGAGATCAAGAGTTGCATGCTCTACCAACTGAGCCAGCCAGGCACCTGCTTAATTTGGGATTTTTACCAAAGCTAAGCGTGCCTTTATAAGGAAAAGTGTTTAGTCTAATGGACCAATTTATTTATTTAAGTATACCTTCCCAATGTTTAAAATTTGCCCTGAAAAGAAGTTAGATTCTTGGTTAAAGTTGGGAAAAGCACAATACATATATACTGTGCCATAAATGTATAAATGTATAAAAGAGTATAAAGTCACCCAACATATAAAATGTCTCACTGATTTCAGGGCATTTTCTGTGCTTCAGTAGGGTAGAACTATGATTTTTAAATCCCTTTAGTTGTTCTTTAGAATAACTTCTTGATACAGGTTGTTACTCTTTTATTTCACATTAGTTGAAATTAAGAGAGAAAATATTTCCCTACATTATCAGGACATAATAGTAAGGCTATAATTTTTCCATTAGAATACTGGATCTTCAAGTTGGGTTAACCCATTAGCCATAATACCAATAGTTAAAGTAACAAATCGTTGCTTTGCTTTTGTTCATTTAAGTGTGATTATTAAAATCATCCTATTCTGTAAATTATTTGATAAACCTTGGCCTACAAAATTCATGTCCAGTGTTATTTCTGCTTAAGTTGGCAATTTTCCATTCAAATAATTAAAATCTCAGTATGCAACTCATTATATTTTAGAAACTTTTTCTAACTGTGCTTTTTTTTCCCCACCTTTTTTATCTGCTTCCACCAAGAAATAAAGATTTTAGACATAGGTAAGCATCTTGCTGAAAGGTTACTGTATATTTTCAAATGTCCTTTTTACATTTTGATGTGACTCTCTGACATTGTTTTCTAAGAACATTACACATCATGAGAGAGGAAACTCAGTATCACAGAATATCTAAGGAATTAAAACTGCTATATGAACCATTATTATATAGCATATTGCAAATTATGCAATATAATCTGAAAAGCTATTTTCAAGTTGGTTAATAAAATAAATTTTGTCACAAAAAATACTATAATGAACATGTCCGTAGAACAAAAAATATTTCTAAACTTCAGTTACTGGCTTACATAATCTAAGCCATATTGAACAGAACCAAATTTGAAGCAGAGTAGGAGAGTTTAGGACACATTTAATTTGACCAATAATCAGGGCAGATCCTGGCTTATTCAACTGGGGGATTCTGTTTAAGAAAAAGAATCTAAAAAATATTTTACTTTGGCAAGTTTTTAAAAACCTAAGATCATGTGATCATGTTTCCGAGGACCTCACTGGGCTTGCAAGGAACCATACAAAGGAACCCTAATGCTTAGGCTTTGTTAACTTCCTGCTGTCGTTTATATTTTCCCAAGTTGAGAGAGTAACTACATTTGAGTACTACTTTTAGGAAGTAATGTTTTCATGGACAGTATTATGAAAGAAAATACTTTCTTCAAAGCTAAGGATAAACAGTTGAAGCAAATATGTAGGCTCAGAAGTTTTTCAGATTCTACTTGTGATGTATACTTAGCTAGTGAAGGTATAGTAAAAGCTTGTTATGGACACTTTTGACTGAAAAACTTTCCCCAGGGCAACAAAAAAGGAAAAAAAAAAAAAAATATATATATATATATATATATATATATATATTTTTTTTTTTTTTTAAAGTAAAGCTCACCAAAAAGCTAGACATATTGGACCTGCTGGATCTAGTTTGGCCAGTAAAGTATCTAATGAAATGATATCAGATGGAAAAATTAGCAGTAGTTTATGTGACATCCTTGAGATGAATACATCAACGTTGCCCACTGGAACTGTGTTGTGGAGATGGACAACTAGGAAATAAGAGACGAAGTTCCACCGGAAGATGAGTAGCTGTCGCATATCAGTGTGACCAGGCATGGCCCCATGACCCTTCCCTGACATCCCGTATTGATCCTGTGCTCTCAGCTAATA
The DNA here is from genome assembly GCF_037043125.1 of Eumetopias jubatus. Taxonomy (NCBI): domain Eukaryota; kingdom Metazoa; phylum Chordata; class Mammalia; order Carnivora; family Otariidae; genus Eumetopias; species Eumetopias jubatus. Next base: position 14,407,086 of record NW_028274808.1, read on the forward strand.
GCTCAGTCACGTGCTAAGATTAACTCTAAATTTCTCCAGACTGCTGAGCACACAGAGCTCTGCTATGAGAATCCATGGCAGAATATCAGTTTTCTGGCCTCACCTTCTTGGTAACTGTGGAGAGAAGAGGAAAGACAGACACGTGTGTCCACCATCTAAATTATGAAAATGCTGGAGGCAATAGATAAAGAAATATCAAAGCAGCTCCCTTTGAACAAACCAGCCTATTACATGCCAGGCTCGGTGCCAGATATTTTATACACGTTACTGCAGATCCACACAACAGTCCTTCAGGATTACAGATGAGGTCATTGAGGTGCAAGGAAGCCTTGGGGAAGCCTTTTCTTCCCCCAAGACACATAACTAAGAAATGGGGAGCAGGGATTTGAACCACTCTAAAAAGTGTGTTCATTGCACTATACCACACAGCCAGTTTTTATGTATCTTTTTTTTTTTTAAAGATGTATTTACTTAACAGAGACGGAGAGCACAAGCCCGGGGAGCAGGAGAGGGAGAAGCAGACTCCCCGCTGAGCAGGGAGCCCAACAGGGGGCTCAATCCCAGGACCCCGGGCTTGCTGCTGAAGGCAGACGCTCAACTGTCTGAGCCACCCAGGCACCCCAGTTTTCATGTATCTAAATGGCTAGGTTTCTGTGGGATAATTCCCTGGGTATACACAAAGCTAGATTTATTTCACCGTCATTTGACAAATTACTTAGAGCTATAATCTCTCTCTCTGGGGAAAAAAAACTACATTGATTAGAGGTTAGAGCTCCATTATTATTAACAATACTTTCTAATATGAGCTCATTCTGTAGTAGCTCCTGGTGTCTGGCAGTGATACTCACTGTAATCCCTCTCTCATGATCCTCCTTAACCTTTCCCCTTGTACGTTATCCTGGCTAAATGTGAGCTCCTGCATTTCCCTTATGCTCCATGCATGTAAAATACACTGTTTGGGTTTTATATTGCTATTCATCCTTGTTAAATTGATGTGGACTGATCACTTCCCTGGTACTAGGCACTTTGACAAATAGTAGTATAAGAAAATCCAGGCTCTCAGAACTCAACAATCTAGTAGGGGAGACAAGATATATAAGTAACAGACTAAGTAACGTGATCAGTATCATTCTTCGGCACTTTATTGTATCCATGGCTTATACGGTGAGAGTAATTCTATGGAGGAAAAGATTACTGGGGATAGGGGTGTGGTAATGGAAAGTTCTCTGGAAGGTTGATGTTTGATGTAGGTCTAAAAATGAAGTCTGCTTAAACAGAACAACAGAAAGAAAGGCAGGGGGTGGAAGACGGTCATGAAGAAAGAATACAGAACAAGGGAAGTTACTGGTGTTTGTGAAAGACAGGAGCAAGACATGTTCTGGGAGGAATCAGATTTACCTGGATGGAGCAGGGGATCCGTGTGGGAAATAGAGATACAGGTAAATTAGTTTTTGATATAGTGTTCCAAGATTCATTGTTTGGGCATAACACCCAGTGCTCCACGCAGAACGTGCCCTCTTTAATGCCCATCACCAGGCTAACCCATCCCCCCACCCCCCTCCCCTCTAGAACCCTCAATTTCTTTCTCAGAGTCCATTGTCTCTCATGGTTCCTCTCCCCCTCCGACTTACTCCCCTTCATTCTTCCCCTCCTGCTATCTTCTTCCTTTTTTTTTTCCTTAACATATGTTGCATTATTTGTTTCACAGGTACAGATCCGTGATTCAACAGCCTTGCACAATTCACAGCGCTCACCATAGCACATACCCTCCCCAATGTCTATCACCCGGCCACCCCATCCCTCCCACACCCCACCACTCCAGCAACCCTCAGTTTATTTCCTGAAATTAAGAATTCCTCATATCAGTGAGGTCATATGATACATGTCTTTCTCTGATTGACTTATTTCACTCAGCATAACACCCTCCAGTTCCATCCATGTCGTTGCAAAAGGCAAGATCTCATTCCCTTTGATGGCTGCATAAGATTCCATTGTGTATATATACCACTTCTACTTTATCCATTCATCTGTCGATGGACATCTTGGCTCTTTCCACAGTTTGGCTATTGTGGACATTACTGCTATACACATTGGGGTGCACATACCCCTTCGGGTCCCTACATTTGCATCTTTGGGGTAAATACCCAGTAGTGCGATTGCTGGATCGTATGGTAGCTCTATTTTCAACTATTTGAGGAACCTCCATCCTGTTTTCCAGAGTGGCTGCACCAGCTTGCATTCCCACCAACAGTGTAGGAGGGTTCCCCTTTCTCCGCATCCCCACCAGCATCTGTTGTTTCCTGACTTGTTAATTTTCACCATTCTGACTGGTGTGAGGTGGTATCTCATTGAGGTTTTGATTTCGATTTCCCTAATTCCGAGCGATGTTGAGCACTTTTTCATGTGTCTGTTGGCCATTTGGATGTCTTCTTTGGAAAAATGTCTGTTCATGTCTTCTGCCCATTTCTTAATTCATTTGTTCTTTGGGTGTTGAGTTTGATAAGTTCTTTATAGATTTTGGATACTAGCCCTTTATCTGATATGTCATTTGCAAGTATATTCTCCCATTCTGTCAGTTGTCTTTTGGTTTTGTGGACTGTTTCTTTTGCTGTGCAAAAGCTTTTTATCTTGATGAAGTCCCAAGAGTTCATTTTTGCCCTTGCTTCCCTTCCTTTGGTGATGTTTCTAGGAAGAAGTTGCTGCAGCTGAGGTCGAAGAGGTTGCTGCCTGTGTTCTCCTTTAGGATTTTGATGGACTCCTGTCTCACGTTTAGGTCTTTCAACCATCTGGAGTCTATTTTTGTGTGTGGTGTAAGGAAATGGTCCAGTTTCATTCTTCTGCATGTGGCTGTCCAATTTTCCCAACACCATTTGTTGAAGAGACTGTCTTTTTGCCATTGGACATTCTTTCCTGCTTTTTCAAAGATGAGTTGACCATAGAGTTGAGGGTCCATTTCTGGGCTCTCGATTCTGTTCCATTGATCGATGTGTCTGTTTTTGTGCCAGTACCATACTGTCTTGATGATGACAGCTTTGTAATAGAGCTGGAAGTCCGGAATTGTGATGCCGCCAGCTTTGCTTTTCTTTTTCAACATTCCTCTGGCTACACAGGGTCTCTTCTGGTTCCATACAAATTTTAGGATTATTTGTTCCATTTCTTTGAAAAAAGTGGATGGTATTTTGATGGGGATTGCATTGAATGTATAGATTGCTCTAGGTAGCATTGACATCTTCACAGTGTTTGTTCTTCCAATCCATGAGCATGGAACGTTTTTCCATTTCTTTGTGTCTTCTTCAATTTCTTTCATGAGTATTTTATACTTTTCTGAGTACAGAGCCTTTGCCTCTTTGGTTAGATTGATTCCTAGGTATCTTATGGTTTTGGGTGCAATTGTAAATGGGATTGACTCCTTAATTTCCTTCTCTTCTGTCTTGTTGTTGGTGTATAGGAATGCCACTGATTTCTGTGCATTGATTTTATATCCTGCCACTTTACTGAATTCCTGTATGAGTTCTAGCAGTTTTGGGGTGGAGTCTTTTGGGTTTTCCACAGAAACTATCGTATCATCTGCAAAGAGTGAGAGTTTGACTTCCTCTTTGCCGATTTGGATGCCTTTGATTTCTTTTTGTTGTCTGATTGCTGTGGCTAGGACTTCTAATACTATGTTGAATAGCAGTGGTGAGAGTGGACATCCCTGCCGCATTCCTGACCTTACGGGGAAAGCTCTCAGCTTTTCCCCATTGAGAATGATATTCGCTGTGGGTTTTTCATGGATGGCTTTTATGATATTGAGGCATGTGCCCTCTATCCCTATACTCTGAAGAGTTTTGATCAAGAAAGGATGCTGTACTTTGTCAAATGCTTTTTCTGCATCTATTGAAAGGATCATATGATTCTTGTTCTTTCTTTTGTTAATGTATTGTATTACATTGATTGTTTTGCGGATGTTGAACCAACCTTGCAGCCCGGGGGGTAAATCCCACTTGGTCATGGTGAATAATCCTTTTAATGTACTGTTGAATCCTATTGGCTAGTATTTTGGTGAGAATTTTTGCATCCATGTTCATCAAGCATAGGTCTGTAATTCTCCTTTTTGAGGGGGTCTTTGTCTGGTATTGGGATCAAGGTAATGGTGGCCTTATAAAATGAGTTTGGAAGTTTTCCTTCCATTTCTATTTTTTGGAACAGTTTCAGGAGAATAGGTATTAATTCTTCTTTAAATGTTTGGTAGAATTCCCCTGGGAAGCCATCTGGCCCTGGGCTTTTGTTTGTTGGGAGATTTTTGATGACTGCTTCAATTTCCTTAGTGGGTATAGGTCTGTTCAGGTTTTCTATTTCTTCCTGGTTCAGTTTTGGTAGTTGACACATCTCTAGGAATGCACCCATTTCTTCCAGGTTATCTAATTTGCTGGCATAGAGTTGCTCATAATATGTTCTTATAATTGTATGTCTTTGGTCTTGGTTGTGATCTCTCCTCTTTCATTCATGATTTTGTTGATTTGAATCATTTCTCTTTTCTTTTTGATAAGTCTGGCCAGGGGTTTATCAATCTTGTTAATTCTTTCAAAGAACCAGCTCCTAGTTTTGTTGATCTGTTCTACTGTTCTTTTGGTTTCTATTTCATTGATTTCTGCTCTGATCTTTATTATTTCTCTTCTCCTGCTGGGTTTAGGCTTTATTTGCTGTTTTTTCTCTAGCTCCTTTAGATGTAGGGTTAGGTTGTGTATTTGAGACCTTTCTAGTTTCTTGAGAAAGGCTTGTATTGCTATATACTTTCCTCTCCGGACTGCCTTTGCTGTATCCCAAAGATTTTGAACCTTTGTGTTTTCATTTTCATTGGTTTCCATGATTTTTTTAATTCTTCTTTAATTTCCTGATTGACCCATTCATTCTTTAGTAGGATGCTCTTTAGCCTCCATGTATTTGAGTTCTTTCCGACTTTCCTTTGTGATTGAGTTCTAGTTTCAAAGCATTGTGGTCTGAAAATATGCAGGGAATAATCCCAATCTTTTGGTACAGGTTGAGTCCTGATTTATGACCTAGGATGTGATCTATCTATTCTGAAGAATGTTCCATGGGCACTAGAAAAGAATGTGTATTCCATTGCTTTGGGATAGAATGTTCTGAATATGTCTGTGAAGTCCATTTGGTCCAGTGTTTCATTTAAAGTCTTTATTTCCTTGTTGATCTTTTGCTTAGATGATCTGTCCATTTCGGTGAGGGAGGTGTTAAAGTCCCCCACTATTATTGTATTGTTGTCAATGTGTTTCTTTGCTTTTGTTATGAATTGCCTTATATAATTGGCTGCTCCCATATTAGGGGCATAGATATTTACAATTGTTAGATCTTCTTGTTGGATAGACCATTTAAGTAGGATATAGTGTCCTTCTTCATCTTTTATTACAGTCTTTGTTTTAAAATCTAATTTGTCTGATATAAGGATTGCCACCCCAGCTTTCTTTTGGTGTCCATTAGCATGGTAAATGGTTTTCCACCCCCTCACTTTCAATCTGGGGGTGTCTTTGGGTCTAAAATGAGTCTCTTGCAGACAGCATATTGATGGGTCTTGTTTTTTAATCCAATCTGATAGCCTGTGTCTTTTGATTGGGGCATTGAGCCCATTTACATTCAGGGTAACTACTGAAAGATATGAATTTAGTGCCACTGTATTGCCTGTAAGGTGACTGTTACTCTATATTGTCTGTGTTCCTTTCTGGTCTATGCTGCTTTTAGGCTCTCTCTTTGCTTAGAGGACCCCTTTCAATATTTCTTGGAGGGCTGGTTTTGTGTTTGCAAATTCCTTTAGTTTTTGTTTGTCCTGGAAGCTTTTGATCTCTCCTCCTATTTTCAATGACAGCCTAGCTGGATATAGTATTCTTGGCTGCATATTTTTCTCGTTTAGTGCTCTGAAGATATCATGCCAGTCCTTTCTGGCCTGCCAGGTCTCTGTGGATAGGTCTGTTGCCAGTCTAATGTTTCTACCATTAGAGGTTACATATCTCTTCTCCCGAGCTGCTTTCAAGATTTTCTCTTTGTCTCTGAGACTCGTAAGTTTTACTATTAGATGTCGGGGTGTTGACCTATTTTTATTGATTTTGAGAGGGGTTCTCTGTGCCTCCTGGATTTTGATGCCTGTTTCCTTCCCCACGTTAGGGAAGTTCTCTGCTCTAATTTGCTCCAATATACCTTCTGCCCCTCTCTCTCTTTCTTCTTCTTCTGGGATCCCAATTATTCTAATGTTGTTTCGTCTTATCGTATCGCTTATCTCTCGAATTCTGCCCTCGTGATCCAGTAGTTGTTTCTCTCTCTTTTTCTCAGCCTCTTTATTTTCCATCATTTGGTCTTCTATATCGCTGATTCTCTCTTCTGCCTCATTTACCCTAGCAGTTAGTGCCCCCATTTTTGATTGCACCTCATTAATAGCCTTTTTGATTTTGACTTGTTTAGATTTTAGTTTTTATTTCTCCAGAAAGGGTTTCTCTAATAACTTCCATGCTTTTTTCAAGCCCAGCTAGTATCTTTAAAGTCATGATTCTGAACTCTAGGTCCGACATCGTACTAATGTCCGTATTGAGTAGGTCCCCTGGCCGACGGTACTACCTCTTGTTCTTTTTGTTGAGGTGATATTTTTTGTCTTGTGATTTTGTCCAGAGGAGAATAGATGAATGAGAGAGCAAAATGCTAACATGTTAACAACGTCCCCAGAAAATATACTCTAAACAAATCAGAAAAGACCTGAAACCAGGGGAAAAGAAAGGAAAAGAAAGAAAAAAGAACGAGGAAAAAAAAGAAAAAGAAAAGGATAAAAACAAACAAAAACAGAACAAAACAAAAAAAAAACAGAATATGATCAAATATGATCAGGCTGGTGCGTAGATCAGTGCCACCCACTAGTATTTGGGTGTATTTTGGTCTATTAGAAGAAAGTGCCTCCTAAAATTTTAAAGAAAGACCTATGTATGTACAAAACAAGGGTTGATATGAGGAAGGGATGGAATATGACTGTAAAAATGAAAATTATAAAAAATTTTAAAAAAGGAATTGATCAGAAGGTGTTTAAAAAAATAAGAGGATTAAAAAAAAAGAAAGATAAAAAAAGGGGGAGAGAATGTGATCAGGCAGGAGACTGGAAAAAAGCCATACACTAGAGATTTAGGGTCTATTTTGATATGTTAGAAGAAACTGTATCTCAAAATTTTAAAGAGAGAACAACTTATATATATATATATATATATATATATATATGCCAAAAATGAAGGTAACTACTGTGAAGGGATAAAATATGACTCTAAAAATGAAAAATAAAAATGTTTTTTTTAAAAAAGGGATTGATAAGATGTTGGTTGGAAAAGGGAAAAAGAAAAATTCAAAAAAAAGTTAAAAAAATTAACTTTGAAATGAATCATGGTAAAAAAGCCATGAATTCCATGTGCAGTATTCCCCTAGCGCTGGAGTTCTGCCGTTCTCATTGATCGGTAAACTTGGTCTTGGCTTGCTGGCTGTTCGTGCTGATCTTCTGGGGCAGGGGCCTGTTGCCGTGGTTCCCAAATGTCTTTGCCGGAGGCGGAATTGCCCCGCCCTTGTCGGTCCGGGCTAAGCAAGCTGCTCGGGTTTGCTCTCAGGAGCTCTTGTTACCTGCAAGCTCTCGGTACAGCTGTGGAGGACCAGGGTGAAAATGGTGGCCTCCCAATGTCCACCCGGAGGAGGCGAGAACTCGGGGCCCCGCTCCTCAGTGCGTCCCCAGAGAAAAGCAGTCAGTCACTCCCGTGTCCCCGGTCTCCGGCCGCACTCCGTGCTCACCCGGCCTGTGACCGAGCGTTTCTGTCTCTGGCACCCGACCCCGTGTGGAGTCTCCAAACCCAGCAGATCCCTACGGTGTGCTCCCGCGCCGCTCCTCGCCGGGGGAGGAAGGGGAGTCTCCCCGGCTCTGCCGCTTGTTGGGTCCCTGCTGGAGGCGCAGTGGCCCGACTGGGCCGCGGATCACAGTTTATGGCCACCCCGAGCTGAGAGCCCGTGCCTCGGCTCCGTCTCTGCAGCCGGCTTCCCCGCTCCGATACCCGGGAGCTCTGCCGCACTCAGGCACCCCCGGTCTTTCTGTGACCCCGAGGGTCCTGAGACCACACTGTTCCGTGAGGGTTCCACCCCCCGCTTAGCCACTGCAGCGACGTCCCTCAGCGGAGCCGACTTCTCAAAGTTCCGATTTTGTGCTCCGCGGCTCTAGCACTTGCCAGAAGCGGCCGACGGAGGCCCCCTCCCCCGCCGTCTGTCCTCCCGAATATTGCCTTGGATTCACTTCTCTGCACGTCCTACCTTCCAGAAAGTGGTCGCTTTTCTGTTCAGAGTTGTTGCTATTCTTTTCTTCAATCTCCTGTTGAGTTCGTAGGTGTTCAGAATGGTTTGATCCCTATTCAGCTGAATTCCTGAGACCAGACGAAATCCAGGTCTCCTACGCCTCCGCCATCTTGCTCTACCCTCTTGATTCAGCACTTCTTATTGACTTAATATTTAAAAATCAAACAGGCACAGAAATACCACATCCCAAAGCCCTGTTTGCAAGTATAAAAAGTTTTCGTTGCCAGAAAAGAGGCATTTTATTGTCATCCACAAATATAATTCACTCTTTTCTGTGTTCTAAGGGCTATGGCACAATTTCCAATAAAAAGATGGAAGTACTAATGAAATCTATTCTATAGCTTGTTCTTTGCAAGTATTTTCTCTAGTCTAAGAAGGTTGAATTATGACAGAATGAATAAGCACATCTAGTCTGTGTTTACCGCTTGATCTGTGTCCATGGAGAAGTTTCGCTAGGGAATCGTGATAATCTAGGCAGTGCAGGATGGATACATCAAGGTGCAGGATACTAAAGGTTCTTAACTTGCTTTGATTTTGCTGCCCTTAGTCAAAAATCTTAATATTATCCTAAACCTCTCTGAAATGAAAATCTCAATCAATTGTACAAGAAGGCCATGGTGCTTCTCCTGGTGAACAGGGACTCCCGCAAACCATCCATTTTGTTCAGCCACACTCAGTCACTGTAGCTTCACATTTTCCACATGAGACCTATTGTTGACCTAAAAACTCACCACCCATTTGTACTAGTGCACCAGCCTCTCGAGGGCTTTGGCTTTTCAGGAATTCAGAGCACAAGGGCTAGCTCAATCTGTCAGAAAGCTCTTGCTTACATCCAGTGTCCTTGAACCCCTGACCCATCCCATATATTGTTCAGAGCTTCTCTGCATCCAGTCAACTGAAAGTTTCCAAACTCACCTTTTTTTTCTTTTAGTGCTTGGTACTGATCCCTCTTTTCATTTAGAAGGGGCTGGGCTCTAAGAAGCAGCTCTAATCTGCCATGCTAGGCTGCACTGCAGAGAATTCATCCAGTTCTCATTTCCTACCATTCCGTGGGGGAATATTTCCAGAGGTAAATTCTCTTCTCCAAGACTCTGTACTCCTCCACATTTGTTATTCTGGACAATGGAGTTGTGTGCAAAATTAGAGCTTTCATTTGGCAGACATTTTTAAAACCATTGACATATGTTGCTTGATTTAGACATCTCTGTGTCTTCAAAGAAGGAGATGCTTCAGGACAGGAAATGGCAAATGTAAGCACCACTTCGGACATTCTCTTATTACTATCCCACTGGAATAAAACTGACGTCAGTAAAGGCAAAGCTTATGACTCGAATGTCCACTATTTTTGGACTCATGTCCTATAGCTCAAGCAGCCACTTCAAAGATCTGGTTTTTTTATTCTCAAAATGAAGCACATCATGAAAAATCATGTATAATTTTTTAAAAGATTTTATTTATTTATTTGACAGAGAGAGACACAGCGAGAGAGGGAACACAAGCAGGGGGAGTGGGAGAGGGAAAAGCAGGCTTCCCGCTGAGCAGGGAGCCCGATGCGGGGCTCGATCCCAGGACCCTGAGATCATGACCTGAGCTGAAGGCAGACACTTAATGACTGAGCCATCCAGGCGCCCCTAAAAATCATGTATAGTTTGTATATAATTATTTTGTTTTAAGATTTTATTTATTTATTTGAGAGAGAACGCACGCAGGCAGAGGGAGAGGGAGAGAGAATCTCAAGCAGTCTCCCTGCTGAGTGTGGAGACTGATGCGGGGCTCCATCACGACCTGAGCTGAAATCAAGAGTCAGATGATTAACCGACTGAGCCACCCAAGCACCCCTTTTTTTTAGATCATCCTTCATCAGGGTCCTGAAGTTTTTATTCTCCTTTATTGTAAAACCATGATTTATATAGTTAGAACTGCTCAGTATTAAAATTCTCCCTTATACGCTATTAAATGAAAAAGGCAAGGTGCAGAACAGCTTTGGTGCATGATGTATTTATAGACATATGTATATGTCTATAAATAGGTACGTCTTTTAGGATAGATGCTTTTTTTATCATGAAATATTGGAGGTAAGGGACAAGGGAGAGTCCTTTCACTTTTCATTTTGTACGGTTCTATATAGTTTATAAGTGGGTTAAATAGATGGGGAGATCATGATCTAAGTTTTGCTTTGTTTTTATATATCTTTGGACTGAAAAATTGAATTAATATTCTTTATTTTAAAAACTATCTCCTAGAGGTTGCTCTTGAAGGATTTTGCTACAAATAGCCTTTTCAACAGATATTTTAGAAAAGATTTGTAAAGAGGGTGAAAAGGATTTCATGATTAAGTCCCCCTAACCCTGGGCTTGGATGTCATTTAAATGAATAATTCTGCATATTATCCTCCACTTGAAAAATTACTGAATATTCCCAGAGTACCCCAAAGGTCTTTGTCCTTGAGCCAAACCATATGTATTTGAAGACCAAGTCATATGGCTCTGAAAATTCAGAGGAACGATTGATGATCGTCCTTCAACACTGAGAAACAAAAAGATCCTGGCCTGCTCTCCTGGAGTTGGTACCTTCCCACCCTTTGTACATGTGAAAGCGAGAGAGACTTCTTGATGCTATTTTCTTAAAAGTGACCTTGTGGCTTTATAAAGGTATTTCATACGAATACCTAACTCCAACTGAATTTACACTGGATTGCATTACTCATTTACCTTTATCATCCTTACTCTAGAAACAATTCCAAGTGGATGTTTAAAGAAGGGTCTGCATTGTTTTAATAGTTTAGGATCTTATAGCATAACAGCAGGACCAAGAAAACAAATTTGAAGGTATCCCAAGTTTAACTAGTTATTTTTTCCTTAGTAACATTTTCAGAAAGCTAGTCATACTTGAGGTCATTAACAATAATTATATTACACTCCTCTACTATAGAGAGTTACAAGGCAAAAGACATAGAGCAGTGTGAGAGGGGCAGAACAAAAGCAAGTATTAAGAATAGCTAATGCTTATTGAGTGTGTATTATGTACAAGGCACTGTTCTAAACATTTTCTCCGTATTAGCTCATCTTATGAAATGTGTACTATTGTTATTATCACCTTTACAGATAAGGAATCTGAAGCACAGGTAAGTTCAATAGGTTGCTCAAGTTCATACAGTTAGTGAGTGATGAAGCTAAGATTCACATCCCAGCGGTCTGGTCTAGGGGTCATGCTCATAGATACACAGCCGACAAGAAAACGAAGTGTGTGTGTGTGTGTGTGTGTGTGTGTGTGTGTGTGTGTGTGTGTGTGTTCTCATAACCAGCTATCTATTTATAATTAGTATATAATTGGAGAGAGAGGAAAGACTAGAGAAGTCTCTCCAGTGTCATGTCCCTCAAAATAGACCCAGTTTGGTTGAGTTGCAACCTTGTCACCAACTGTAGATCTGAAAGACCAGCTCTGTCCATATTAGGCTGTTTTTAGGGGGAAAATAACCTCTTAAAATTGCCCTGAAGGTTATATTGATATGTTGTAGCTTTTCACTTAGTTACAAAGTAATAAACTACCACATCAAGGAACACAGTATGTCTGTGCATTAAAAATTTCAGGCATCAATTTAGAAAAGTGACATAATAACACTTAACATGGCAAGGTGATCATTTGGTAAAACCCAGTAGGTCTGAAATGGTCTTACCTCAAATGACTTGTATCTCTTTGAGTCCTTTGCTTCAGTGTTCACCCTTTTACACATATTTACCCACTCAAGACTTCTTGCTCAAAAATGTCTCGTTACTAAAAGATATTGAAGACTAGAAAGGAGACCCGAAACCTGAAGTTATTCAAGGCTTTGTGTGTCTCAGTGTTTCCATTAAATCCACGTCATAGCCATAGGCCTTTTCAGAGTTCCAGAAGATTCCATGCAGATTCCACGTGTGGCCAGCTGTGCACCCACCAATGTGAGGCACACTCATGAAACCAAGAACTTGCTGTTTTAACAGCGGTCTCTCTCACAGGACCCATAAAGTACATGTATTCACCACTTAAGAGGAAGAGCATTAAGTGGTGAGAATTGTCTCCTTAGAACCTAATTGTAATGAGGAGACTCCTACACCATTATTTAGAATCAACATTTTCATATAGTTCGATTTTTACTACATCTTTTAGATGTTCACAGATAAAATAAATGGAAACAAGAATAAAATGTGTGTGTGTGTGTGTGTGTGTGTGTGTGTGTGTAGAGAGAGAAGGAGAGAAAGTAAAGCCAAGTTTATCATCAAGATAATGTGGAATCTGATGGATTCTTATCTGTTGACATCTTTATGGGGACACCAAATTGTTTTAATTCTTTTTGGAAATTTTTTTTCTAGAAGGCATTATTTACACCATGTACAAAATCACATTAACCCTAAGAACGTGGTGTTGAGTGTTTATCAGGAGATTAACTTTCTCATTCCAGCTAAGTGTCATAGTTTGTCCAGTCCTTGATGATGTTTACATTTGCATTCCTTGATATGTATAAAATTGAGGCATGGTATTTTGTGAAAAATGCCTACATCTCACCAAATTCATAGAAAGGTCTTAGAGCCGCTTAATTTACAATTTTAAAAGTAAAACTGATGGGTTTACCGTTCTGGCTCACTGCATTGGGCCACCGACTGAGATGGCCTCCTGCACATGAGTGACCTCATTTTAGTATTTCACTCCCTAGCTCCAGACAAACGTCATAACTGCATCAGATCGCCTTTCTGGATGATGCTAGAGCAACCAAGACAGACACAATGCTACTTTTGTGAGGGGCAAGTGTTCGTGTGATTTGGATTTGTAGCAAAACAGGAGAATTCCCTGTGACGAGGTGTGAGTGGAATCAGTTCTGCTTCCCTGGAGTTGGACAGAGACACCCTCCCCCCAGAATAAACTTCATGTCTATCACTCAAGGGCAATTTATTAATGGCTTTTCATCAAACCAAAAGGATTTTAGAGAACTTGCTTCTCTCTTTGTTTTAGGCTAAAAACATATTGCCTTCTAAAGGGGATTATTTTCAAGATGGCTGTTTTAATAAATTTAATAAATTAAATCCTCCATCACAAGCAAGGGAGGACAACAGTCCTATCAGAGTTCGCTTTCAATTCTTCTCATTCCTTGACGTCGTTATTAAATATGCTGTTCATTTTCCGGTCTTTAATGATGGATTTCGGTTTATAATCAGTTCCTCATGATCTGTTTTGTTTTGCTCTTAATTCTCCCCTGTGTGTTAGGAGTAACTGTCTTGGGATGTTTACGTATGATCCTTTTTTTTTTCAGCAGCAACCCAGCTCATAGATACTACCTGGCAACCGATCCAGTCACAGGAGATTTGTATGTTTCTGACACGAACACCCGCAGAATTTATCGCCCAAAGTCACTTACGGGTACAAAAGATTTGACTAAAAATGCTGAAGTGGTCGCTGGGACCGGGGAGCAGTGCCTTCCATTCGATGAAGCCAGATGTGGAGATGGGGGGAAGGCCACAGAAGCAACACTCATGAGTCCCAAAGGTACTGGCATTTATCAATTTGAGGATTTCTTTTTATTAAAATATATATATATAGAAAACCCAGTTAGTGCCTGATTGTGTTTAATGCTGAATCTAACATTTTACCCTCAACTGTATTCTAGAAAGCTGTTTCACATCCAGTGTTTTTCAAAGCCGTGAAGCAAGAAACTGCCAGAATCCTAAGTTGATTTTACAGTAAATACTGGGTTCGTGGCATTTTTTTTATCATATCATTTTTTTTCAACTTTTCAAAGAATAAAGCAACTAGTCCATATTATTCAGGTCACATCCTGTTAAACTTCAAGGAAGTGTCCAGATTCTTTCATTGTCCTGGAATCTCTTTGTCGTGAATGAGTCCCAGGCCTCTTTAAAAACCATCACTAAGCAACGCTATTAGTCCTCACCCAGTCTGGAGCTATTAAACTTTTGTTTCTATGCCATGGGAAAAAAATGCTTGCTGTGAGGAATTTCTAGAGGTAACAAGGGGTAAAATTCTATGTGATAAAGGTTTCTAGCTTTTAAACCAGTTGGGACTGACTCCTTGCTCATGTATTATGCCATTCATTACAGTGTTTTTTGGTTTGGGGCTTTTTTTTTTTTTTTTCATTATAGCTAGCAACTACTATGTGAACAAGGACTGGAAAAAAAGCATTTGTTGTACTGAATTATTCATAATAGCAAATTTCATTGTAACAAGGTCAACGAAACGCTAACCTTGGCTCAGATCTATTTTTGTTAGAATACAGTTATTCTAAGTTCCGAGTAAAAGAATTTGACCTGTTTCTATAATTGATAGATAACAGCATTATACAGAAGTTTTAATTTTATATTTAGGATGCAGGGAGCGCCTCTATGATTCATACACTAAGTGGAGATTCTTACAAATTTTGGTTATTTCTTTATTACATTTTACATAGATTTGTGTTATAAATACCTCTGTTGGGTTTTTCCTAATGTATTTGCAATCTACAACCTTACCTGGTACCTATCACCCATGTTATCCCTGGCGTTGAATGTTGAATTTAACGATGGGCCTAAAAATGAATCCCGTTTGAAAAGTTGGTCATGCTTACTTCTCTTGGAAAAGGAATGGCGATTGATAAGAATGGATTGATCTACTTTGTTGATGGAACCATGATCAGAAAAGTTGATCAAAATGGGATCATATCAACTCTCCTGGGCTCTAACGATCTGACTTCAGCCAGACCTTTAACCTGTGACACCAGCATGCACATCAGCCAGGTAGTTAAAATCTTAAGCTGCATTGTTTGTTTTCCTTCTGAGCGTCTGGGTTGACTAGGTCGGTAGTCTGTGATGGCCCCATATTAAACTGGATATACCATGTGTGGCATTCGTGGTATTAAAGCTGTTCCATCTAAATGTTTCTCAGGAGCTAATAAAAAGCTGTTTTCTTCTGTCGTTCTGCGTTTGATGAATTCAATGAGATTACAGAATAATTAGCACAAAGAAACGCTAAAGCATTCGTAATAAAATACCAGTAAAGTAGCAACAGGCAGATATTCCAGAAAGAACAAAACAGCTTAAATCTCTAATCTTTTGATTGCATGAGCTCTTTAAGTAGTAGAGAGAACCCACTATGATTAGTCCCACGGGACTTATATTTAGAATGAGGAACTTTACTGTTGGCCCGATTGAAAACACAATAGAACACTCATGTATTCATAACCTAGAAAGCCTCGACATTCGGTGGTTATTACAGCTGAAGGAACATATGTGTTCATATCTCATTGATACCTATTAACTCACTGCTTAGAGGTTCGTTTGCTTGTTGGCTATAACGTGCAAATCTTCCAATGAGCTGCCTTTTTAACTAAAATGTTATTTCCTCCATTTGTCTCCCCTCGAAATGTTTAAGTTTATTTTACAGTAGCTATGCCAGAAAACAATTTTAAAACAGTTTATCAAATTAAGGGGAATTTCCTTGAATGGTTCTAATTTACTCCTCTGGCAAATTAACTGCCGCACAGCAAGGGACTAACCAGGCCGTTTCTTTTTTTATTAAGGTGCGTCTGGAGTGGCCCACTGACCTCGCCATTAACCCTATGGATAACTCCATTTATGTCCTGGATAATAACGTAGTCCTGCAGATCACTGAGAACCGCCAAGTGCGCATTGCTGCTGGACGGCCCATGCACTGCCAGGTCCCAGGGGTGGAATATTCCGTGGGGAAGCATGCGGTCCAGACGACCCTGGAATCCGCCACCGCCATCGCCGTGTCGTACAGCGGGGTCCTGTACATCACGGAAACCGACGAGAAGAAAATTAACCGGATAAGGCAGGTCACCACGGACGGGGAGATCTCGCTGGTGGCGGGGATACCTTCCGAGTGTGACTGCAAAAATGACGCCAACTGCGACTGTTACCAGAGCGGAGACGGGTACGCCAAAGACGCCAAGCTCAGTGCCCCGTCCTCCCTGGCCGCCTCCCCCGATGGTACCCTGTACATTGCGGACCTGGGCAACATCCGGATCCGGGCCGTGTCGAAGAACAAGCCCTTCCTTAACTCTATGAACTTTTACGAAGTTGCCTCCCCAACCGACCAGGAACTCTATATCTTTGACATCAATGGCACTCACCAGTATACTGTAAGTTTAGTCACTGGTGATTACCTGTATAATTTTAGCTACAGCAATGATAACGATGTAACTGCTGTGACAGACAGCAATGGCAATACTCTCAGAATTAGACGGGACCCGAATCGGATGCCAGTTCGAGTGGTGTCTCCGGATAACCAAGTCATATGGTTGACAATAGGAACAAATGGATGTTTGAAAAGCATGACCGCTCAAGGACTAGAATTAGTTTTGTTTACTTACCATGGCAATAGTGGCCTTTTAGCCACCAAAAGCGATGAGACTGGATGGACAACATTTTTTGAGTAAGTATATCCAAATTCTGCTCTGATTATAAAATGCTGTGATAAGAGTAATGTAATCTAAGAATAATGATATAATCTCAAGGGCAGGTGGGGTCCAGGTTTGGGGGGACCTGGAGCTTCTATAATTTGGGGATCCCTCGCTCTCTGAAAAAGAAGACAAAATTAGACCAAAGGAGGGGCCCGTGCAATGAGAGGTTCTAAAGCTTCCACATCATTGGCCTCCCGGTCAGTCTACTTCTGCTTAAGGATTAACATTTTGCTTCATGCAGACCTAACCTATTAGCAGCAAAATTTGGGGGAAATACGCTACAGCTTTGGTTTTTGGCATAAACACTTTGGGCTTACATTTGCCCCTGTGAGAAAGCTGTCACTGAAGAGGACCGTTAAAAACATTCACAATGAATTTGGCGGTTTATATCAATGCTGCCGACGTCATTCCTATCCAATAGAAGGCCTTGACTTTTTATAATCAGTTATGGGAGAATCTAAACTGCACTAAAAGGACCTTTCCACTAAATGCAAATCAGCAAGTGCTGGTTGCTGTGGAAGGCGTATGAAAAAGCATGAGTTTCATGCTGCCAAGATATTCTTGTACTAAGTATGTGAGTAGTGGCCGGGGGGGGGTGCTATTTGAACAGTCACATTCTGTGAGGTCAGTCAGAATGAAATGAGAATCGGCCATTGTATATTTTATGGGATATGTACTTTGCAGTGAACGCATATGTAAAATCATTTTCGATTACTGTTCACTTCACTAACATCACACAAACCATAAGGAGAAATTAGATGTACAGAGATGGCATGTTGACAAATGCAAAATAGTCCTTGAAATGAATATTGAGTTCCTTGGTGTGATTTTTACAATGATATGCTGAAGCAGAAGTATTTTCTGTAGGAGTACATGTACTCTAAAATTATAATAAAAGTCGGTAGAAAAAAAAATGATCCAATATACAAATATTTTCCGTACAACTTTTCGGGAATGGATCTTATACATAAAGCTGAGTTCTCCTGTAGCTTGAATTGCTTTTCTTTTTTGACAGGTTCCCTTTTAATAAAATGAATGTTCCCCAGCAGCATGATTTTGTCAGAGGAACAAACCTTTTCAATTGAATTACATTAAAATTCTGTTCTTAGCATTCCTTTTGCTCATTTTAGGATCGCAATAGGAAAGGAATAAATTGGAAGTTAATGGAAAGCACTTCCTTTGCACCATTTTCAAAGTGATAGCAGGCTATATTGCCAAAGAGGCAAAAAAGAGTGTAGGAAAAGTGCTACCATCAGATGAGACTGGGCAGGAGAGCTGCTCTGATTATAAGACCTTCAGGAAATCATGGTGGCGTTGGTAGGGTTTCGGTTTAGTTCAAAGCAGGGAGGAAAAATAAAATAGAGCAATAAGTTTTTAGTACAGTCTAGGACTCAAGCTCTGCTCTGTGGGCCACTTTTGAATGTGTCCTTATTTGTTCCGGGAATTGACACTGCATAGAAGTTTATCGTGTGGGTTACTGCTGACACGTGAACTTATTGCAGCAGATACAGTGGTTTACTTGTGACCTACAAAGGAATTTTAATCAAGTTTGGAAAAATTAGAGAAAGGGATATACTCGATTGGTAGAGTTGATCTGGACTGGTATAAACAAATTCAGGATTTTTGCCTTTTTTTTTAAAGTGTGGCACACAAAAACCTATATTTCTCCAGTAGCAGACACTCTCCAAGAACCCCAAACTTAGTTCAGAATCAGCACAGCCAACGAAAGTAGACGTTGAATTGGCAAGCCAATCTCGTGAGTATAAGGGGCAAGCATTGTTTTAAAGAATAAATTTGTAATTAACAAATACATCACAATCATATCTTCACCGATACAAATTCGTTACACATCATATTTAAAGAATAACTATTAAGTCATAAAAATAAGCTAAGTGAAGGCAACTTATTACCAAAACCATTATTAAAATATTTTTCCAAATATAAAACTGCATATATTTATACATACAAATATACCGGGGTTATAATTTAAGAATATAGTGGTTTAGTAAATCAGTGCTTGAAAAATCATTTCTCTAATAAAATTAACAGAAATATTGCTTTTTAAAAACCATGCTTTCATCACTTGTTCTCTGGATGTCTGCAGCAAAAGATGTGACTAAAAAATGTCTAAGAAACATTTCTGCATTTTGCAAAACAGTGTGTTACAGTCTGAGAATGAAAATAGGGCACTTAACCCAAGTAATTCAGAATCTACATGTCAGAATAACAAGTGATCTTTTTTTTTTCTTTTTATACATTTTCACACTTTGGCTGTGAAAGAGCAAGGGCCCACCTCTTCTAGCTAAGCTTCAGAAACTTTAATTTTTTTTATTTTTTTAAGTTTTTATTTATTTATTTATTCATCAGAGAGAGAGAAAGGAGAGAGAGTGCACAAGCAGGGGGAATGGCAGGCAGAGGGAGAAGCGGGCTCCCCACTGAGCAAGGAGCCCGAGGCAGGACTCCATCCCAGGACCTTAGGATCGTGACCTAAGCCGAAGGCAGCTGCTTAACCGGCTGAGCCACGCACGTGCCCCTAAGCTTCAGAAACTTTAAAATACATTCAGAAGTAAGCGCACGAAAGAAGGGAGGGGAATGCCATTTGCAGGCAGCCCCTCTGATAGCCCTCCCTCTTGAGACAGAACAGCGCGTTTTGTCTGCGTCTGTTGGCAGCTGTGGGTGGGTAAGCTTAACCCCTGTCTCCCCCCATCAGTCTTGAGGAGAGTTTCTGCTTACTACCTCCTGGCTTGGACACGTGACTGGGTGACGGTGCTGGGGGGCAGGGGGTGCGCAGCCGGGGCGTCTGAATTCCCTCCCAGATTTCCTCGGTGTTCACCATCGTTGATGAGCCAGCACACTCCCAGAATGCTAGTAATATCTGTCACACTCCCCTTCGTATTTGTGCAATACTGCGTGTTTAAGTTAGACCTTAGAAGGATATTTGGTGATTTCATAAAGAAGGGATATGGGAGGTTTGACAATGGTCAGAATTCTACGAAAACCACAAGGAGATTGTGGGGTGGGGGGGGGGGAGAATCACCATTCCCAACTGAAAAACACCTGTTTTCTGTGACTTCCATGACCCCAGTCCCTAGAGCTGATACAGGCTTTGTAATCATATTTCTGCACAAATTCCTCTTTCGCAAAGAGAAATTAAACTTTTCGGCCCAAATTCCCACCTGTACATGTCCGGCTCTCGTCCTAGCCTAGTGCCTTAAAAGCCTTGAAATTAAAAGCTTTCTAGGA
The DNA here is from genome assembly GCF_037043125.1 of Eumetopias jubatus. Classification (NCBI taxonomy): domain Eukaryota; kingdom Metazoa; phylum Chordata; class Mammalia; order Carnivora; family Otariidae; genus Eumetopias; species Eumetopias jubatus. The sequence goes on from NW_028274808.1 coordinate 14,427,124, forward strand.
CAGAAACAGCTCGCAGAAGACCTGAGGATCAATAAATCTGCCTACTGATTAAAGTACAGTTGCTGTCCTTTCTACCAAGGAAATTGTAAAAGTGAATTAGCTCAATTACTTACCTTACATGTTTTAATTGTATTACTTTTTTCTCGGTACAAACTTTAGTTTACCAGTAATGTGCCACAGTACTGCTGTGAGTACAGAATAAAATGTGAAAGCATTTTATAAAATGCAAACTAATTATCTTTGTGGCTCCCACAACTCCCGGAATGTCGCAGTGCATACAGAACTCTTCCAATAACTATTTGTTGGTCGAAGGAATAGAGAGAGAAGCCAACGATGTAGACAAGAGAATATTTATTTTTACAAAGAGCCCGAAAGAACCCATCACTGGCTCTTGCCCAGGCTCCATGGAAAGAGCACCCTATAAAGTTTTCTCACTCGATTTCTGAGACAGTTTGGACCTCTCTGTACCAAGAGTCAATGCTGAAAATATTAACAATTTTCATTCTTTGTTGTTGACATTTTTAAATATATTTACCCAATATTACATGTTTACTGAAGTTTCGTTTGCTTTGTACAATCAGAACTTCCTCAGTTGGTGTATTAGTAAAATAGTTAATGAAAGAATTACTTCATCTTGGGCGCCTGGGTGGCTCAGTTGGTTAAGCGACTGCCTTCGGCTCAGGTCATGATCCTGGAGTCCTGGGATCGAGTCCCGCATCGGGCTCCCTGCTCGGCGGGGAGTCTGCTTCTCCCTCTGACCCTCTTCCCTCTCATGCTCTCTATCTCTCATTCTCTCTCTCTCAAATAAATAAATAAAATCTTTAAAAAAAAAAGAATTACTTCATCTTGATGGCACTGTGTTCTGAAATGTTGGTGTTAAGGAGTCAGCTTGGAGTAAAGACAGAAAATGTGTCCCAGGAAGGTGCAATTGAAGTACATTGTTGTACCTGTGATCAGAAAGGATGAATCTAGGAAGAGAAAACCCAGTTCCCAAATTGAGATTCTTATCAGTCACCAATAAAATAGGGTGATTTTTCAGGGTACACAGATAGTTTCCAAAGTACAAGTACCTTCATTTCAAAAACTAGAGGTAGCATCTTCTCCTTAGCAGCAGTTTTTCTCCTTGCTACTTGCCATGATTATGTCCCTATCGTGACTTGTTAAGAGAAGTGACCAACATTCTTAGACGTGCCGCTGGACGGGATGATAGGAAGACTGCAGTAGGCAGTAGAGGGTTTGTAACTCAGCTTTGATATCTCGGAGGTAGACTGATCTGTTTCTTGAACTGAGTAACTCTGTATTGCTGATTGAATAAGCCATCCCGTCCAAGATCTCCTCTTCCATTGACTTGCCAGGCAGTACAAAGGATGTCCAACTAGCTAATGGGGCCCCCTTGCGTGAGGACACTGTGATAAGCCTCGTTACTCCCTTCCCTTAGTATTAGGGACTGTGTCATGCTGGTCTTCACACCTTTTAAAAACAATGATCACATATTACGATTCCTTAGCTGGAATAATTCCGGGATGGTCAAAAAGATCTCACCTGCTAAAAATGTATTATTTGAAACGTTCAGACCCAAAGCAAAACTGCGGTTCTTACACTTGAATGCACACAAAAGCAAATCCGGTGTATTGAAATGGGGCAATAGAATAAATTATTGAATAGTAAATGGCATTTCACAGTTCTCTGCTTGCTCACCCCCAGAAAAGACAAACTGTTTGGGCATAGCTTTCTGATGCTCTTCTGTTTGGTTAAAGAAGACAACATGTTTTTTTAAATGCTGTGTGAGTCCTCACTGATCTGTACAGATACAGAAGCAGGTTGAGGGTCGTTTTTCTCTTGGGACTCTGGGTGTTTAGAGCTTTGTATCTGTGGAGCTGACTCTGTGATCTTTCATGAGCTATATTCAGATGGAGGGAGTAAATAAACGAGTTTCAGCTTTTACATATTTATGTAGGTCTATCTGGGTCTCTAGCTTCTCATTTGGGTGCTTTATCATCCCTCATCCAAGCTTAGCAATTTCAGAATGAGCTTCTGTACCATTTCTTGATAATGAAATTACCTCTGTGCCCATGGCAAACCCATCACTCCCCCTGACATCAGTTCTGAGACTCTGGGAAAGTATCAAAGAGGGATCTCAGAGGAGAGAAGACAGGCAGGGTAGAGAGGGTCTGGAGCACAGACTCAACCTAGTGCACGGAGGGCGCAGGTGATTTGGAAAACTCAGTGACAGTTAATCCAAATGAGAAGAGATGTGTCCGTACCCGTGAACACCGAATCTTGTCTAAACAGCCTGACATCCGTGCCGTGGTGTGTCCTCCTCACGTGTGTTACCGCAGGAGCTTGTGATGTCAGGGACACTGGAGAGGCATCTGCCACAGGACAAAACAGAGAGAATCGCCTTTCCTGTGACGGGCCGCTGATCTCCGAGCCTAAACACTCCAGCCCGCAAACCACGTTGCCAGGCTGTTTCTGTCAGAAACTGCGTGAAAATCAAAGCCCATTTTATAAATACGTGTCTAAAAATGGTACTGGCCCCCCCACCACCCTTTATTTTCTTTTTTCTTTTTCTTTCTTTTTTTTTTTTTTTTAAGTTTCTGTTTTCATTCCAGGTAGTTAGCATACCGTATAATATTGGTTTCAGGTGCACAATGCAGTGATTTCAACACTTGAATGCAACACCCGGGGCTCCTCACGACAAGTGTCCCCCTGAGCCCCCATCACCTGGCTCCCCCATCCCCCTACCCACCTCCCCTCTGCTAACCCTCTGTCTGTTCTCTGCTTACTTTGTTCATGGAAGGAAACACTTAAGACATGGAGAATGATATTTAAGAGATGTTATCAGATCACTTAAAATCATGGGGAAACACTACGGTTGATTTCCGTGTTTGCCATTTTGTTTAATTGTTTAATAATTTTGCTTTAAATTTTTAACCAGAATGTGTATTCCCAGGGACATCAGTAAAAAAAAAAAAAAAAAGAAAGAAAGAAATGTGCAGGCATTTGAAGAAAGTGGCTGCTATACATTTCAAACATTAACCTGAGCTCTACAAAAGCAATGCTTTTATTAATACTCGATTTATTCTAATTTTCTTCTGCAGTCTAGTTTGAAGATATAGTTAGTTCTGTCCAGGTTTGAAAACAGAAAGCGGAATAGGGTGTTTGTATTATTCATGGTACTTGAAAAAAGTCCCAGCAAAAATAAAAACAGATTAGTCAGATTTTTTTCAGTAGATCTCGGTATATAACGTAATAGAAAATTTTCTCAGATTTTCTCAGGATAATCTGCAGTGTTTCAACAGTTGCAAGCCTACATTAACCCTTTCAGTGTGTTGTTCCATTTAGCAATTTAATGTTCTAGATGTGTTAAATTGCTCCATAATGGTTCAAGAGTGAGTAAATGCAGCTTCCAAAAGTGTTGAATTCCCTCTTTAATCATGTAACTGTCTAAATCTGATAGCCTCATATGTGTGCAACTCCCCTTTGACACAGTGATTATCCAGTGATTTACTCTAAGACTGAGTTATGTACACCAACCATTTTAAAGGATCGTTCGATAACAGGACAAGAAATTGCACACTGACAACCACTGAAGGGGAACTTCTTGTTTTTTAACAATTGCAGAACTGAAGATCCACAGTTGGGTATTTTCCAGAGCCTCTCCAGTATCTCGGGCTCATCCATGATATCAAAATAAAAGCAGCTTCAGCGGCCCCCACCCCCTGGCTACCCTAGTTCCTCAGCCTGCCAGAGAAAGCCCCTTGCCTATATTCCAAGGGCCTGGAATGCTTTCAGAATGTCTAGGGGCTGCAAATGCAGAACTCCTGTGGCAAACTCTCTCCCAGGGTTGGGGAAGGCAGTCTGTGAAGAAGATAAAATGATTGGGGGTACCATCCACATGCTTCAAACCACCCCAACTCCTCACTTAGCATCCCTCCCATCCATCACTATCCCCTCTCAAACATACACACACACACTTCAAAACACATTTCCCAGGCCTTGGTTCATCCCAAAGGTTGGTAAATCTGCAGTTCGTAAAGTGAGACCCCCCCCAAATAAATAAATAAATAAATAAATATTAAAAAATTAAACTTCTGAGGAAATGTTAATGTAAAGAAATACCACATTGTATCTCTGGCTAAAAACTAGGTTTTGCTCAGGTTAAACCTATGTTAAGAATTTAAGTCTTATATAAACTAAGATTTTCCCATCTGAGCCTCATAATGAAAAGCAGTATATAAACAGCAAAAACTGAACAAACTTGTAGTTTATCTAAAGGAGTAGTGGATAAATTTTTAAGTACTTAGTGAATGTAAGGCAAGCATCAGCTAGAAGGAAGACTTCTTTCTGTTTCCAGCTCTAGGAAAGGGAAAAAGGAACCAAGTTCTAGTAAAGGCAAGCCAAGGCTGCCCGGAGGGATTGGAAGAAATTTCTTTACTCACAGATGCAGTTTTTAAACTGGATTGTTAGAATCAAAGTAACAAAAGAAAGATTTCAAGAGTGTTCTAATCCAGGGACACAAAATGGCTGAGTATCCGAAAGCATCACACAACTCCTGCGTGAACCAACACCGAGTCAGGATGACTGAATAAACCTTTAAGACCCAGAGGAATGAGTTTAGGCAGGGGTTATTTGAGCTAGTGAGAAAGGTAACACCCTGCAGTTTACCAGTCTGTATGTGCATATGCAAGTCAAGATGAGCTCACTTAGGGGCACCTGGGTGGCTCAGTCGGTTAAGCAGGTTAAGCATCTGTCTCTGGCTCAGTCATGGTCCCAGGGTCCTGGGATCGAGCCCCACATCATCGGGCTCCCTGCTCAGCAGGGAGTCTGCTTCCCTGTCTCCCTCTGACCCCCCACTCGTGCTTGCTGTCTATCAAATAAATAAATAAGATCTTTAAAAAAAGATTAGCTCACTGAAGCCTTATTAATTTAATCAGGAATTCTGCTTTTTTAATGTAATTTGTAAAATATACTTCATTCTCCTTAACATGGAGGTGTTCCCACAGGCCTAGTTAGTCAGTCCCACTGGGGACTGGTCCAGGCAACACCAGCCTCAAGGGAGGTACTTTTTCCAAAAGTGGTTACAGCACCTAAAAGAAAATGCAAGACTTTAAAGAAAAGGAAAGTCGTTACGTGTGATGTCCCAGAGGCACACTGATTTGCAAATTATGAATTTATTTCAACCCTCCTAGGCGCTGATGAGCTGGGAATTTGGTGCTTGCCCTTGGGACATCAAGCACTTCCCATTTTCCCGCTGACTTCCTGGGTTTCATTTACTCACTCTGTACAGTGTTCGTTCAGTAAGAATGTATCATGTGCCAGATGCTAGTGTTAGATGCCGGAGAATCGCAAGCTAGTGTTAGATGCCGGGGACTCAGATGCTAGTGTTAGACGCCAGAGAAGGATGCTAGTGTTAGACAGGGGAATCGGATGCTAGTGTTAGACGGAGGAAATCGGATGCTAGTGTTAGACGCCGGAGAATCGAATGCTAGTGTTAGATGCTGGAGAATCAGATGCTAGTGTTAGATGCTGGAGAATCAGATGCTAGTGTTAGATGGGGGCAATCGGATGCTAGTGTTAGACGGAGGGAATTGGATGCTAGTGTTAGATGCCGGAGAGTTCAGAGTGAAGAGGCACATTGGCTCCTGGCGGGGAGCTCAGAGTCCACGGAGGGAGACAAAGAAGTACACAATCACGTGAACGACGAGCACAAAGGTGGAGTTGTTAGATGTGCGGTGAGAATAAGGAGGAGAACCATCTCCGTCAGGTTGGGGACTGGGGCAGGCATGAGGCGAGAAACACTGCCCAAGGCGGGTCATTTTTAAGCTTTGTCTTAAGGATTACAAATAAGGCTAGCAAGAAGAGCTGGAATGTTCTAAGCCAGAGAAAGCCTCTACTCGGGAGGCAGGATGGCAACTTCTGGAAAGAACATATGGCCCGAGCATAGAGCATAACACGCACGTGGGGCAGGAGGAGGGTGGGACCTGGGCAGGTGGCCGTCCAGCTCAAGTCGGGCTTGTGGTGACGTGTGCGGCGGGCCTTCCGTCCTGGGCAGACAGGGCTCCTGTGAAGGAGTTTAATGGCAATATGGTCAGTCTGGTGACAACAGGAGGATGGCTTTCACGTAGAAGGGAGAGGCTAAGGGAGGGTAGTGCGGTCAGGTAGGAGACAGCGGATCCAGTTCAGAAAGGAAGGCCTGAACTTGGGCTGGGCACTGAAGGTACAGGGAAGGAGGCTGACCCGCCGTGAAGAAATGACTAGAACTTGGTGACTGAAGGCTAGCAGAGAGGGAGAAAGCACCCCCCTGACCTCCCCAGCTGAGGTGACTGCGTGGAAGGGAGAGGCAGGGAAGAAGCAGGGTGTGGGCAAGCCCTGAGTTCTGATTTGCAGACTATGAGTTTGAGCTTAGCATAGTGCAGTCTAGCATGTGGTCCAAAATGCCCAGGCAGAACCTGGCAGAAGCCAGGCTGGCTGGGGAAAGGCTGGGAACCTGGAAACAAAAACTCTGGCTTCCCAAGTGACTGATTTTTTTTTTCCCCCAAATGACTGATTTGGCCACTTCCTCCAAACAGTGTGACCTTGGGCAAGTCACAGCACCCCTCCAAAGTGTGCCTCCACCTGTGAAATGAAAGGCTTTTTTTTTTTTTATTTTATTTACTTATTTGTCAGAGAGAGAGCACAAGCAGGGGGAGCGGCAGACAGAGGGGGAAGCAGGCTCCCCACTGAGCAGCTGAGCAAGGAACCCAGTGCGGGGCTCGATCCCAGGACCCTGGACCATGACCTGAGCTGAAGGCAGATGCTTAACCAGCTGAGCCACCAGACATCCCGAAATGAAAGGCTTCTTAATGATCAAAACTCCCTTCCTATTTTAAAACCTCTGTGATTCTGACATTTCTTCCCAGCTTTTCACAGAGGTCCCTTCCAGGCTGATTGCAAAAAAAAAAAAAAAAAAAAAATTTCACCAATTACCAGTCTCCTTTGCCAAAATAGTTAGGCACGTTTCTGTCAGACCTAGTATCTTATATATGATGCTGGTGTTAGTAATAGCAACTTATAATAATAAATACATGTTATCTTTCCAAATGGGCTCCCTATTTTTTTTTTAGCTTTTCCAACTGACCCTCAGTCTCCTTGTCATCGCGCAGGGCAATGCCCTTTCCCGGGTGGGTGTCTGTATTTGGCAGAACAAGGGCCAAAACACAAAAGAGGAAGACAAAAGAGAAGCGTGGCTTTGTCCTCCGAGCACTTCCTGGCCCCGTGGAGTAGATCCGGGAGGAGGAGGGCATGCCCAGTTCTGTCTTACAGATTCTTTGAAGCCCAGATTTCCCTTGACATCAGCTCTCTAGCAAGCCGAGACCTGTTCTCTAAACAAATGAGTCCTGCTCGTCTCAACCCTGCTCAGTCAATAAACAGAGTTGGTTTGTTTGATCCTTCTCCTAATGATGGCCAATCCAGAATCTTCCAAACCTAAAGGGAACTAATTCTGGAATGCCCTGACTTGGATGCCTTTGTCTTGAGGCAGATGAATTTCAAAACTGGGCCGTATGTCCTTGTCACGACTCCCCGATGTGGTCATCATAACTGTGTAAGGAAAGAGGTGTCGGGTCACTTTTCTTGGATTTGATCTCTGAACGATATGTCTTGTCTGACCGTCTGTCACTAGGCTCCATGCTCAGAGAGAGGGCTGGACCAGAGAGCTGAGGAAGGAGGGGTCCATCAGGCCTCTGCCTCTCTAAACTCGTTTTCTGAGGTGTTAGAACAAGAGAAGAGTGGCTTTGTCCCGGTTTGTCACCAACAGCAAAGACCTGTGACTGAGACACAGCGTGGCAGTGTAAATAGGTCTAGCCACGTCCCCAGCCCCATGCAGTTCTCCCCTGCTCGTCGAGATCCTCCCAACACCTGAGACAGAAACCATGTAAATTAATACTTTGTGTCTTTCTTCTTTTGCACTTTCCCTGTCATTTTTGGTGATATGTAGGGAGCAGTCAACCCAGGGCCAGATGGACTCATGATTTAGGAGTTGGTTGATTGCTCTGCTTTCCTGAGTGATGGAAGCATTTTACATTTTCTCTCCGGAACCTAATTTGTGCGGATTTTTTACTGATGATATTGCTACTGAAACTCAAATTACAAACTTGTCTCTGAGATAATTGTTAAAATGCCTAAACCTCAGATTCATTTCTAGAATAGGTCAATGTAAATTATTTGGCTGTTAACAGTGTTACAAATCACAGTCTTGTTATTAGGGTTCCCAGTGAGTCCACCATTAGAAGTTTAAATCAGGCTCCACTTTGCGGTTTTTGCTGTTGTGCACGCCCTTCATTAGGAATGAGGATCGAGGAAGGATTTGGGCACCGTTTTGCTATGAGAGGGTTAGTAATTCTGCTTTCCTGCACTGAAGTGAGATAAGATGTTGTGCTACATTAGCACTGTGAAAAAAAAAAGTATTGCCATAACAGATGGCGAGATTAGGGGAGGATTTTTTTGGCCGGGGGTGCTGCTGGCTGTTAAACTATGGAAGGAAATTTGAACCTAAGGAACTCTAGTAGTTGGAAGGGAACATTCTCCCTCTGTATTAGGGGGACAGTGGGGAGCAAGGCAGGTTGGGTAAGTCTCCTTCGTAGTCATCCTTACTGTGTCACAAGCCTGAAACCAGAGGATGTGCCCTCACTAAGCAGCCCCCAGAGTGCTGGGATGGCCCCGGGGAGACAGGGAAGGGCCAGTCTTAACTCGGACTTAACTGGAACATTTATCCCCGCCAGAGGTCTCCAGAATGTCCTCAAGCCAACATCTCCTGCTGTCTTAACCTTCTCGGAGCAGGTTAAGGGCTGGAGAAACCAGTTGATTAAAAGCATACATTTTTAGCTTCACTCTTCTACAGGTGAAGAGAACAAAGGTTTGGGAGAGGGGCATCGCCAACATTATATGAGTAAATACATAAGCCTGGCTCATCTTTGAGAAAGACCAGCTCAGTGTCAGGCTGAATCATAAGCCCACACTCAGCGTATGTAAGGGGTAAAGAACGAACCGCTCCCCAAAACAGCCCCACCTCTCCAGAGTGATCATTCCTTCTCTTCTCGGGTTTACTTGCTTCTCCGAAGCCCTACTCTCATTTACACAGATTTTTCTCAAAAGCAGAAGATAACTTTAGAAAACATAATATTTGACGAAAGAGGCCATTTTATGGGAAAACACGGAAGACAACAGATATTCCTGTTGTTGAGTTTTAAATCAAGTTTTCCAGAAGGGCACATTGTCTCCACTTGAATAAATTTGCAATATCAATAGTCTATTGACATTGTGTTGGTAACAGTCTGACTCAGGCGATTTTTCTCTCAGTTGAGGAGCCACAGAAGATGTGTAAGCAGGGAAGTACTAGAATTGTGGCGTTCCAGAAGATTAATCCGCTATCTGTGACTGTGGGGAGGGGCAAGAAGACGCGTGTTTACATCGAGGGTGGCTGTGCGAATGGGAACGGAGGTATCTGAGAGATGGGGAAGGGAAAAATGGCGAGTGGGACCCTCCGTCTACAAGGGGGAGGGAGGAAATTTCACGTCAGGACGAATACAGCATTTCAACTGACAAGGGCTGAGGCTCTAACTCTCTGGGGCATTGGTCGATAATCGCGCGGCTTAGGAAACTTAAAAAGATTTAGAAGTACACCACAAAGGCTAAAACAGCAAGTCTAGGCAAAAATGCAATCAAAATTACAGACGAACAAATAAACATCAAATAAGGGCATCCCATCAGTGAAAGAGCAGAAGGTCATGAAGAGCCTGAGGGAGTCTGTCTTTACCCAGTGAGGGTCTTTTGTGAAGAGGAGCAATCAGGAGCAAAAAGAATGTGCTGTGTTATGAATTTGAAGCTATGAGACTGAGACCAGAGGAGTGGAATGGAGAGCCTGAAGTTGATATTCTAGTCAAATTCCCTAGAGCCTATTGCATTGTAAGTTCAAAAGGCTAATAAAAGAAAGCTATGTCTGATACACAAGCTGGGCAGGGCTGGTTCCCCACCAAGGCCGAGCAACATTAACTCGAGCCACAGAGTTGTACAGAAGCAGAGAACATGTCCTGAGGCATATATTTGATGGGAAGGCCTCTTTGGTACGGAGGGTCGGAGCATTCCAGAGTACAGTTGGACATCTGCTGGTGCTTTGTTTTCTCTTCTCTTGCCGAGGTAAAGAAGGGTTCACCGGCCACTTCTGAATGTCATCCTGGACTACTTCTCTTCTCCCGGCCCTTCTCCAGAGTCCCCTGGTAATTAATGTCAGGGCCTCTCATCCATCTTGTTTTTGGTTCTCCTGACATGGGTGCTAATCTATGGGAAAAGTTTTCACTGATCCATGCTGAAATGGAAAACATAAACGATGTGGAGAATTTTTTCGCCAAGCTTTACTTACTCCTTTTAAACAACGGTCTCTCACCCCCGAAGTTAAGTCCTTTCTACCTCTGGTTTGCTTCAATGGCCTTTTCTTTATGAAAGGAAGGGGGTAACAGGTATTGCTTCTTTAGACAAAAATGCTCTGTTGGTCCCTGTTTTTTGTTTGTTTGTTTGTTTGTTTTTTCCCCTGGCTGGTAAAATTGGCAAGTCTGGGAAATGCTCGCTGCCTGACCTGTGAGGGTGACCGGGAACGCCACACCTCTGAGGGCCCCTCCGCCCTGGCACCCGTCCTGACCTCCCTCGTGCAAGCACTTCAGCCTGCCTGCACCTTCATGTCGACCCAGCCCCTGCTCGGAAGGCACAAATTCGGGATGCCCAGGGCCCAACCAGGAAGCTGGGCCCCTAAGATGCCGGCTTACCCCCGTGTCATTCTGAGTATACCACCTACAAAGGCTACTTGTATTTGTATTTTCTGAAGAACCAAAGGCTAATAGGTTAGAGTCTGGATGTGCGGCATCCCATGGTCTGTCCCAAATGTGCTCAACATCCCGTGATACGGAATGCCTGCCCAGCAGGACGTGGCGCACGTGGTCAGCCGATGAAAGAGCAGAGGCAAAGGTTGCGGAAATGCTTTCTGCAGGAGGAAGGTGACGTTCCCACTTAGATTAGAATGGAGCTAGAAAACATAAGCCAGCAAACGGGTCAGAAAGGGCAGGTGAGTGACGGCAGCGAGAATGAATCAGCAAAGTGCTTGCAGGTGGCTCTTCTATAAAAAGCAGTAGCCTCTGTGATTTACGGAAGGATCCTGGACCTGGGGTCCGGCGCAGGGGAGCCCCTTTATGGCCCAGTCATTGGACGCCATGAGAGCCTGATCGAGTCACTGGAGCACGGCGTGTTTTCATTTTTCCACCTGTAAAACGGGAGGGAGGTGGGGGAGAACGCGGTACTGAACTACCTTCTGTGTAGGAGCATTTCTTCAAAACACAAGAGCCTGCGAGAAATGTAAAGAGATGCCAGATTTCTGTCCAGGTGAAGATTCAGCCTGAAGCTGGTTTTGTCAATAATTCTGCCTACACAAAGCTATGCCTTGTTTGTTTCTCCACGAGCAGTAATTTCTTTTAAGGAGCAATGACAGCAGTAAACCATGTTGGATTTCTTTCATTGATGTCTTCATCTGCTAGGGGTATTTGGGTTGGTGGGGAGTGGAAGGAGGTTGCTCTTTTTATTTCAGCTCTGCCTTTTATGGGTCCAAACAATGATTACACTTAACGGTGCATTTCCTTTCTCTTTGCTTCTCCCTTGCTTGCTTGTCTCTCCTGAGTGCCCACGCGTGCCGCTGGCTAAGCAGCATGGCAGACTGTCAGATCGGGTCAGTCAGACCCTCGGTCTGACTAATGCTGTCCCCCTGGAATTAATGGGATCACCTCCTCCCTGGGCCCAGAGCAGACATCCTCTCTCCTCCTTCCTTCCTGTCTCTACCATGCCATTGCCCTTGCTGAATCTTCTCTACCTTCATTGCCTAGAATCTTCTCCTTAAGTACTAACCACAGTTTCCAAAACTACTTGTTTTACCCTCTAAAACCCTCTCTTTTTATTGCGAAGTATCATTTAAGTTCTTCTTTCTACCCCTTATTCCCTGTTGCCCCAAATTTACACCTCTTATTGGGATCGTCCCCACCATTTTTCCCCTCTCCTGGGAACTTGTTTCGCTAAGAAGACCCTTTCTCTACCGTTCTGCGTCTGGGCTTATTTTAAGTAGGACGTGGTGCAAGTCTTCATCTTGCTTAGGCCTTTTCCTAACGAACAGCCTTGGTATCAAGCTGAAATCCGAGCTTACGTGTGCTGGAATTTGCGATCTGTTTTTTTCTTTCTTCAAACTGCCCTGTCACTTCTGAAATTTTCTCTGGTGCCACCACAAATAGAAAAGTCACCCAAAAATCAACTCTTTATTAAAATGTTATATCAATGATGCATATTTATGATTATAGGACAGCTTTTTAAAATATATCCTAACATTTTAATCATATGTCCCTCTTCTATTTACATGCTAAAAAAAAGTAAGTGTATAATTGGAAAAGCAACTAATCATTAAATGTCAGGAAACAGTACAATCACATTTCAGTAAACATAATAAATCATCATTCAAGAGCTCACTCCTACGACATCAGTCCAGACGAGATAGAGTATCACCACCCCGCCAACATTTAGGTGCCATTTTACCATTCTAAAGTATGTCAACAATGAGGAATAAGAAAGTCTTTAAATGGCTTTATTGTATTAATTTGTTGAAGATGTCACAAGCTACTACAAGAATATTTTTACTTATTGTATACAATGTATACATACCATTTTACAAAGTTTCATGTATTCCTATGGCACTCCTATTCCGTGGAGGGCGTAAGTTAGTAAAACTTTAAAAACTGATATAACAGTGAGTTAATTCTACTTCGTAGAAAATACCGCGAAGACTAAGGAATTTAGTATCAGTAAATATGTTCCCTTTGAAACAGCAAATTGGATGTGCAGGAGGATTTTGGTCACACTTCAGAGAAGAAGATGCTGAGGTGGAGACCTCTTCTGTTTACTCTTGCTCTCGCCGGTGAGGTTTTTCTCTTTTAAACAGGCTTTTGATTACTTCAAAGCACGTTTGAAGTCCTCACTCTGCATGGCTCATGCACAAAGGCAAATATCCTTCCAAATCTCTACAGCTGATATTGCCGCCCCTGGTATTTATATGTAAGGAGAACCTGCTGTTTGCTCTTTAACACTGAGTCGATGCCTCTTTTATGTAGCTATGACAGCGAAGGTCGTCTGACAAATGTTACATTTCCAACTGGAGTCGTCACAAACCTGCACGGGGACATGGACAAGGCCATCACGGTGGACATCGAGTCATCCAGCCGTGAAGAGGATGTCAGCATCACTTCAAATCTGTCCTCGATCGACTCCTTCTACACCATGGTTCAAGGTAAACATGAAAGCCTAATTTGGGACAGGTAACCTTAAATGCCACTAGCACCCCCCATAGGATGTGGTGACCCATGTTCTAAGATGAGCCAGAAAAGGGAGGGTGAAAACATAAACCTCTAGAGATGTTGGTGAAACAGCCCCGTGTCTATAGGTACTGTTTGTTTTGTGATATCTATGTATCTTGGATCACGTAACGTATACTCCAGCTTCCAAAAGCAACTTCACTGCAACTCTTCACGTGCGTCATCAGACCCTTTGTGAGTCATCTGCAGTTTTGGGGAGTGGGTCCTTTTCAGGGCCATGGAACTGCAGTCATTTGAGACAGAGCAGGTTCTGAGTCCGCATATGATGCTGCATTTCAGTCCATATATGATGTGATCCCTGGAAATTTGACACCAAATTCTGCGTGCCCGTTTATGTAATAAATTTTTTTTTCCCATTCGGTCCATATCCAATATATTCGTGGCGGAACCTCCTGCCATATTCCTTTTTGACATAATCTTGGAAAAGCCTGTTTACCGTGACAGTTGCAATTGTTGAGGTCACAGCTCTAAGAATAATTACCAAATCTGAGTTAAGCTTCAGCTTCTTTGATTCATTATTTTTACCAGTTCTCTCAAGTAATCTCTGCAGTCATCTAAAATTAATATTGCTTGAATTCCTTTCTTCCCCAAATGGTCCAATATCATTGAAAAATTTTAAATTGAGGCAATAGCCTATAATGCAAGAGGGGGTTTTTTACAAAATAGAAGATGGCTTGCTTTTGTAAAAGTCCAGTTTCAGGGAAATATCGTCTTATCTTTTTGGTATGCAACATATGGATATGAAATCTTTGCAAAAGATTTTAAATAAGGGAGGGATGGGTGTAGGGGAGGGGGGTTCTTCTGAGACCCTGGCAGGGACTGCCGCGACACACCAGCCTCCCAAGGGGGCACGAACGTGGCTCTTGGCAGAGCCTTCCTGGCACATCTGTGGAGAATGACCCTTCATGCATTCCATCAGGCAAACGAGAAAAAGAAATCTCAAGTGGAGAAGGATTTTAAATTCCCCTGAAGCCTGCCTTTACTATCCAGCGCGAAACGCCAGAAATCAAAGTTGTCGTGATATGTTTTAAAAGGACAGCATTCGGTACTTTTTGTTTCCCTATACATGGAGTTCGGTCAACATTTTAAGAAATGTGTATCACTTCCAACTGCACAGACCAACCGAGTGTTTAATCCATATCTGTAGTTCCTGTTTTCGGCTCCTTGTCTTTCAGATCAGTTAAGAAACAGCTATCAGATCGGTTATGATGGCTCCCTTAGAATCATCTACGCCAGTGGCCTCGATTCACACTACCAGACGGAGCCCCACATTCTGGCCGGCACGGCTAATCCGACGGTTGCCAAAAGAAACATGAGTCTTCCTGGTGAAAACGGTCAAAATTTGGTCGAGTGGAGGTTCCGGAAAGAGCAAGCCCAAGGAAAAGTCAACGTCTTTGGTCGGAAGCTTCGGGTAAGCCAGTGTCAGAGAGTAGGCGACGGCCACCCAGCCGTCCGTGTCCCCAAGGGGGGGCCTAGCCCTCATCCCCTCCTCATCCTCATCTGCCCAGAACCACATGCAGGGCGGCACCTTCCCTGCCTGCACGAGGTGTAGCCAGCCGTCAGGCCATTAGGTCATTCTTAGTAAAAGCCAACTGTTGGAGAAAAGCTTTTCCTCAGTGTGCCTGTGGTTAAAAATCAGTTCTTCCCTGAGAAATCAGGCAGTTGCATGGAGCACAATCCCAACTAGCCTGGATGTCAGTTCATTGTTGTTTTACTAATATTATCTTGATCATCTTATACTTTTCCTTTAGCCACTCGGTAAAGATTGATGGCTTCCTAATGGGATGAGGATAAATAAGAGCTTAAATATTGAAAGTTTTCCAAATCATAAAGAGATGGGCTGGCCATTGAAAAGCGGATTCTTTCTTTGCATTCTCAATATTTTTAGAGTATAGCGAATATATTCACGTGGAAGAATATCAGTGGCAGAACCTAAGTGCTGCCTCCTCGCTATTGATTTATATTGTCTTTATGAGAAATGCAATGATGTTTCTGATTATGCTAGTGTAATTGATCTTTGCAAAATGTTCTCCACCTTACCTTGTAGGGTGTTTTTTATTTTCCCCTCCCTCCCATTGTGAACCAAATATATCGAGAAAGCAAGCTGTGATTTATGACAGCTGTTTGGTAGAGACAACATAGATAGGTACTAAAACACAGGTTACACGAAACCACCTTCAGACACTGTAAACTGAACCTGGCTCATTCTTTCTATTAGCAAACAGATTTTAGTTTATCAGATGAATGGAGACAACTGTTCCTAAAAATACTTCCCCTTGCCATTTAAAAAGACTGAAAGTCAAGGAAAGAGAACAGAACATGGAGCATACCATTAATGTCCTTTTTCCTGCACCAAAAATGGTTAAATTATTATTATAAGAGGCCCACATGATTTACCTTGACAATCCTTGAGGGAGTAAGAAACAGCTACTATATATTATGTCTGGCTATTTCCAAGAAACAGAAATAAAGGAATAAAGGATCAGTGGATCACATACAGCCAGTATCCAACTTACAGGTTACATTCTGATGTCACTTCAATTTCAAGGCAGGTGTTTGGGACTCTAAATACATGACCTTCTGGAACCAGTGCTGTATGCTCCCACCTCCCCCATCTCCCAGGCTGCGGGAGCCAGGATGCCCTAACTCCAAGCCACCTGGCTCCGGAATTGTGGCAGGCAGGAGCTAGGGGACACTGGAGAGGGGGGCTTGTTCAGAGAGAGAAGTGAGGAGGAAAAGCAAGAGAACCTAGAGGGAAGAGCACAGTAGAGGTGAAGGTAAAGTGACAGGAGAGGAAGCCAGCTCCTGATTTGCTTCCGGTCCCTTTCCTAGGGTTGGCCTGTCGACCGAGTAGACTCCAGCTCCCCCGCCTTTCCCACTCCTGAACCTAGGAATCAGTGGTGGCTGCCCCCATCTACTACTTCTTTCCAGGACCCCTGCTTCCTTGGGCCATTGCAATCTGGAAGCTAGTTCACAGGCTCTATCTTATCCAGCTCTCCCTATAATGGGCATGGTGTACATGGACACGTGTGCTTGTGCACGCACACGCACAGAGTCACACCTACCCTCAGACACAGGACTTCCTTCACCAAAAGATACAAAGATGCTGCTCACATTTGTGCTCCTCATTCCACATACCAGAGAAGACACAGCACTAACTAGAATTCCAAAAACGAGGGTTCTAGATCAGGCTCCACTTTTTGCTAATAATAAACCTTATGGGAAAATCATAACATGTCTGAAACCTGTTTCCTTATGTATATCATGATAATCCATATAGAATATAAGTAATATGTTATCAAGATAATATCATAACATTATGACATTATAACATAGACATTATATAGGTCATTGACATACACTTCATAGCATAGACAATACACTGGATACAGATAACGGATAAATACAGTTTTACCCTGCCCTGCCTCCACGTCACACAATTGTTACAGAATCAAATGAGACAATGTGAAAGTACTTTACAAATAAAAGGCATGATTATATATTCCCTAACCCTAACCCCGAGACTCTGTACCACATAGGCATACGTTAGGCATTTATATCCACGCAGCCGGTAAATAAGAGAGAGCCCTTTAGCACACTGGTTAGGAGAACAAGGGAAGAGTGTGGGACACGCTTTGCCCAGAAACTGGCCGCAGAATATGCTGCCTTCTCTTCTTTGAGACAAGCTCTGTCTAAGCGTGTCCTCTGTTTCTTTGTAACATGGCTTTTCTAGGCATAAAAAGAAATCAGGAAGAGTAGAGGAAAAGATGGAATCCTATCTTGCGTCTCTGGTTCTCTGCCTGATTCAAAATGAAGCAGATACCTCACTCTGGGGGAAGAAAAAACAAGAGCGCACAAGCATGGGTGTTAGTTTCTTCTAAATAGTGGGCCCACCACAATGGCCTTGGCAAGTCGTTTCGGAGAATGCCCTGTTTTTAAAGTAGCCTGTTCAGCCACACTGGGAGGAGATTTCCAGCTGATAGGTGTGATTGCTCTCATAGAGACAGTGCCAAGATCACAAGGGAGGGTTTCTTTCTTTTAAGATAAGATTGGATGTGCCGGCTCTGACTGTTAATTTCATTCCTCTGTGGTTCTAAGGGAGAAATTCTAGGGAGAGAGTGACGATAGGAAAACCTGGCTTAGACTGGACCGGAGTCTGCCAAAATAGGGAAGAGAAGTGAAGGGTGGGGGGGTGGGGGAAGGACCAAAGGCCCCCGAGGCACACTGGATCAGTACTCACCTGCTTCCCACCCTTCCCTGAAACAGAACATTCCCTCGCTTACCTTTCATTATTTCCTAGCAGAAACTTCTTTTCATTCTTAAGGTATTTGCCTAAATTCAGCAAGCTGCCTGACACAGAGTGGGTCCTCAAATATTTATTCAGTGAATGAATGAGGAAAAGCCAGTCTTAAAATATGGATTATCTCACTGCATCTAGATCCAAGGGAGAAGCTATATGGATAGCACATCCTTGCAAATGTTTGACTGCTATACACAAACGTAACTCTTAAGTAGATGACATATCTATAATAGAACACCAGATATTGTAGTTTAACGTTTTTTAAAGCAAAGAGTAGAAAAGGAAAACTAACAAGGAACTAGCAACATGGAAAGCATTTGCTCTGAAACGTGCAGTAAGGGGAAAGGGAAATACAGTCAGGAGTCACAAGCAAATGAAATGGTGAGAGATGTGGGAAAGCATTGCAAACTAAAGATTAGGTATTTCCAGAGCTCACTTGTTTGTGGCTAAGTTGGAAAAAAAAAAAAAAAAAACGACACAGGCATAAAAATTTCTTGTCTTTCTCTTATGTTTGGTAAATATTCCTCATTTTTTGTCTGTGATGGACTTTGGAACCAGTCTTTCATCAGTTATAAAAAAAAAAAACCGCTATGGTATTCTGAAAAGAAAGATGTATCTTCTAAACTTTCCCAGAATTCAGATGCTTACAGGAAAAAAAGTTAGTGAATCACTTAAAAAAAAACAGTTCTCAAAATTTGAAAGCCAAAAGTGTGTTTTAAAGGCCTACACGCATATGATAGCGTACTTGAAGCTCATTCTGCGAGTCACGTTCGCGTGCTGTGCTGTTCCTCACTCGGAGCCGAGCGGCGCAGCCCGGAGTGGGATGGTGCCATGCTGTTAGCCCTGGCTGACATGCAGAGAGACACAAAACCGTCTGCAACCAGCTGATGTTCCAACAGGGACACAGGGGAGTCGTGATGTTGTCACCGAGTGTACTGGGTAATGAGACAGCCCTTCCTCACTTGCCTCCATAACATTCCAGATACATGAATATAATCTGATGGTGCTTGATGTCTTTAAACATAAAGGCGTTGTTTAACATCTTTATACCTTAGTTTTTCAAGCATTCTGGAGGGAAGATGATCACTACCCCCATTCCCATATCCAAGGGATGCTGTGATCTCCTCACAGTCACGCTAGACATGATCTTTGAAAACAGGGACTTTCCATGCTTGCTTAAAAGAAATGCTGTATATCACAAAGGACTTCATGGTGATCTCTTCTCCAAACACAACATTTGGCTTCATTTTTATATAGCTGGAGGTACAGTAATGATCTAAGGTTTTTCATCTTAGATGAACTATTCAATTTGAATTGATATTTTTTATATTAAAACTATTCATTTAAAAGGCCACTGGAACATGGAACAATGCCGGGCCTTTATGATTGTCCAAAAAAAAAAAAAAAAAAGCGGTAGAAGCGTTGCCATAATTTCATAAAGGTAGAGTTAAGTAGGACTGTGTCCTAGAATGGAAATGTCCCTTGACTTCTGCACTTTGTTTATAATACCCGAAGGAGAAAGTTTGGGTGTGTATGGGAAGAACAGAGGAAACAAAAGGTCTATTCGTATCTTTTGAAATCTTACATATTCAGTAACAATGACTGGTATCTGGAAACAATCCGAAAATGGTTGAAACCTTAGCTCATTGGGAATGTGGGGGGAAATAGCCACATGCTAATTCTTTCCTCATTGCTCTGATCTGAGGACGCAAGAAAGGCATTGCACCGCGTTTGTCTGGATAAAAAGGAAAATTGAAACTTGTACCCAGATGTTCAGTATCCCAACGCTTCTAGATGTTTCCATATGGCGGCATGTTGGGTACGGTGGCACACACAGCAACTACCACGTGATTGTCTCCCGGATGCTTTGGTGTTGCGTAGCCGCATCCACGGACCAGAGGAAGAAGAGGGCGGCAGGGTGCAGGCGGTGGGAAGAAGGGGCCCCGCGCTGCTCTCTGCCCAGCTCCCTTTGATACGCACACAGTCGGAGCAGGCCTGCAGTCCAGTCTGCCATCCAGATTGCTCATGCTCTAACCAGAGGCAGCACTGCAGAGAGCAAGTGTGGTTAAGGAAGGCAATAAAGAATTGAAATACAAATTAAAATGAATACAAAGTAAAATGCAAACAGATGGGGCAGTCCTGCAGGCTGCACAGTCCTTGGAAACTGCACAGGCAGTCCGACGGGGCTGGCTCCAGCCTGGAATTACCTACGGAAGGAGAAAAGAGGGCAAACCTAAACATTCAGAGGTGGTGGTTTTGTTTGGTTTTTCTTTTAAGTCACAATCGGAGAAATACGTCCAAGAACCATAAGAAACCATTTAAATCGTGCAAAACCTCATCCTAAGGTATCAAAAATTTTGTGCCAAGATAAGCTGAAGAAGAGCTGGATCCTGCCAGTTGACTGTTGAGTTCATCTGATGGCAAATCAAATCTTCCTAGAGGCTTTAAAGTAGGTATTTGTAATATTAGCCAGCAGCTTCTCTTTGGGGTCCGCAAAGCATTCTGCAAGCCTAACCTCGTGAAGTTCCCCAGAATTCACATAAGGCAGGGACTAACATGCAGGCGTTTCCACATGGGAGAACGGAAGCCCTGAAAGCCTCTAGCTGGCCTGGCAGAATTCGGTCAGATCGCTGACAGAGCCTACAGCCTCTCACCCGAGCACCTCACAGATGGACAGACAGCTTCAGAGGTGCCAAAGCCCAAAGTCATGCTGCCTCTAGACCCTGTTAGGTAAGGAGATGGGGCTCCTCAAGTCCTGGGCTCCTCCCCGCAGCGCACCCACATGCACACACACATGCACGCCTTACACACCAGATTCTGCTGTGGCAACCAGCTGGATCTGCAAGGACGGAACCGGAACATTAAGATCTCCGGATTGCCCTCCAGGGCTCTACCCTTTCTCAGTTTCTGTGCCCTGTCTGTCTGGGTACTTTTTTGCCTCCAACATCACCTAGTTCGCTCCGTGGACTTCTTAGTAAACCTTTCCATACCTTTCCAGGGCCATTACGGTACTCCCCTTGAACCGCTGATTGGAAAAGTTTAAGCTTGAAGAGTATCTTTTCATGGGGCTTGGTTAATGTCAATAATGGAATGCACAGATGAGTTTTATCCCAGAGTTTACATAAATACACATGCATATTGTATGTGCACGTACACGTCGGTGTGGATGTCGGTGCGGAAGTGGTGTGTGTGCTTATGTGTGTCTAACTGATCAGCTGCAGCTGTCCACTTCGAAAGTTCTAGCTAAGACATGCTCATGTAAAATTCAGATTTTCCTGTTTAATGTTTAAAACAGTCCAGTAGTCGATGCAGATTTTTGGTATATCCAGGCTATCACCATCCGAAAGCTTCTGTCTTGCTACAGAAAATCCACTCTTCGGGGGTCCTCAGTACGCTGCAGACTGTTTCTAAAGTAGAGTGTAACCACGGCCACATTTCCTTTGCAGTAACAAGTGCTGGTCTGTATGAGCCTTGGATCCCAGACAGTAATAGCCAAATGTAGTCAGAGATTCTGGACATGGCACAGAGCCACACGGAGACCCAATTACAACAACATCGTGCTAGATCTGTACCCTAAGCATAATTGTCGGACCCTGTAGATGCGGGAGTGAAGCATCTGAGGTCCCTGCCAGTTAACCAGATGTTATTAAAGGGAAAGGCATTCTAAAAACTTGTGACATTTCAGCACGGGGCCAAAAGCAATGATCATGTTTGTAACCTCCTGCTATTTAGACTCATTAATAATTTACTGTAATGTGGGTTCCAACTTCTACTTAACTGTTCTTCAAAGGGCCAGAGTCACATTTACTGCTTTTATTTAATAGAGCCATGATTAATCTACTAAGCAGTTGTTTTCCAGTGTCTTACAGAGGGAGGGGCTCTGAGTAAGTTACAGAGATGTCATGTTGACCACCTTCATATCTTCTGAACAAACTTTAAAGCAAATACATTTTGGTATTTTTCTCATCAGTTGCTTAAGTTTACATTTAATTGAAGAGGTTTTGAACAAATGCCAGGCTTCTCTTTCTGCTTAATGAAACCTTTTAAAGGAGCTGTTAATCTACTACCTTGCACTTGTACCCAAGAAGTTGCTAAATTAATTTACTGACAAAGAGAATCAATCATCATAAATGGTGTTTAAACAATAGCAGGGCCTCTGAAGAGTAATAAGGGACTGGCGTTGGAATAGGATGATTCATGTTATCATCCTGTTTGTGTTGTAACAGGTTAACGGCAGAAACCTCCTTTCAGTTGACTTTGATCGAACAACAAAGACAGAAAAGATCTACGATGACCACCGTAAATTCCTGCTGAGGATCGCCTATGACACGTCAGGGCACCCGACTCTCTGGCTGCCCAGCAGCAAGCTGATGGCAGTTAATGTCACCTACTCGTCCACCGGCCAGATTGCCAGTGTCCAACGGGGAACAACGAGCGAGAAAGTGGATTACGATGGCCAGGGGAGGGTCGTATCTCGGGTCTTTGCCGACGGTAAAACCTGGAGCTACACATACTTGGACAAGGTATGCCTGCACGGTGAGAGTCAGAGGAGGGAGCCATGATCAGTATTTTTCAGCAGTCACGTGGGGCACTGTGGGGGAGGAGAACGGGGGGCATGTGATGGGGCTCCATTTATTATTCTAAGTATCAACATGCAAGTGGCACTGGTACAGCGGGTGATGAATTTCTGCATTAGCAAAGTAGTTTCTCCTTAGTTAAGTTCTACTACCTGAGACCCTTGTAAGTGATTTATGCCACAAACAAACAAGCAGTAACGCTGTCCACCTGCCAAGTTTCTACATCGACAACATTCACAAATTAGACCTTGAGCATGTAAGTCATTAGTAAATAACCTCCATGCTAGCTCTTTCATTTAAGAAGGAGCCTTACGTCAGCACAGCGGGAGCTGTGAGTGTTGTACTCTCGCTGGCAGAGCTTCAACATAACCATAAAAAGCATGGAGACCCTATTTATGCATATTATTAACCAAAAGAGGCTATTTTTAAGGAAGCCACGTTTCAGGCACTCTGTGGCATCTCTCCTTTCTTGTGCACATAAAAGGTGTAAGCATCCCCGCTTAGGCTTTCCCCCATCCTTAAGCACTAGGCACGATACCTTAAAGTTACCCGTGTGCAAAATCCTTGGTCGTACTCTGAGAGGTTTGGGATGGTGACTTGTGGTCCCGAGGGATGAAAGCAACAGAAAAGGGACAGGGAACCGGCCACCTCCCTGCACTTCCCTTCTGAAAAAAACAGAACCCGCCAAAGAGCATATTCGTGGAACGTTTCATTTGCCCTTGAGACAAGCATCAGCCCTAGGGAAGGGTTCTGTTTTGAGTCCCAGTGCCTGTCGCACCGCAGAGCATGCCACCACCAGGCAGGCAGCAACCCAAGTTACAAACACAGCAGTTACTGCCTCCAGCCTTACGTGCATCGGTCAGAGTGACCTGTCACCCAGAACACAAGTCCGCGCCACTGTCACTCACACTGTCGTCCTCACTCACCTCACACTGTCTTGTTCTTCACGAGAGGCCTTCTGCACAACTCCTCAGTCTACATCTAGCCCCACTGCCTGGCAGTCATCCCGTCTACATCTAGACGGCCTCGACACGGACTAGCCTTCCAGAGAACCAGCGTCAGGTTCAGAGCTCACCACGGATGCCTCCCAACTCTGAAATGCTTCCCCTACTTGCCAGTCTCTTCTCTCGCAAACCTGCTCATCTGTTCTCCTTTGAAGAGACTCAACCCTTGAGACAGTGGACCGGCCCACTGGGTGACAGTTCCCCTCCACACTAATCATCACACTCGACAGTTACTCTACTGGTGATTTGATGAGAGACCACAGAGGAAGCCCTCCTACACACATCCCTTCCTGGGAGCAAGTCCTCATGCCCGGAAAACACTTCACCCTCCAACCTAATAAGCCCCAAGACAACTTCGTCCCGAAGAAACTGGGAGTGGGTCCCCACTTCATCCTGGAACACTTTTCCCAATGTAAATTAAGTGCATTACAGAGAAGTGTAACAAATACCAAGACCTTAAAAACTGATAGTAGTGATCATAATGTCATGGGAAATTGTTTAAAAGGAGATAAAGAGCATGTCATTAATAAGAGCCACTACCAGCAGTAACTGAGGTCACATTCATATATCAGTGGGGATCAGAAAAGCCAGTATTTTCATCATCTCTCCCAAATCCCTAAAATCCATCAAACCATTTCCATTTCCTTGCTAGGATAGGCACACTAAACCAAAACCTATTCATAGCAGAAGTAGTAATATTTTATTATCATCAGATGTGATTTTAAATGACTACACAACTAGGTACTAATTCCCGTGAATTCAGCAATAATCCAAGCCTTCCTTGGCACAGTGCAAACTATTAGGAACAATTCGCAAGACATCTCCTACACAGCCAGCCTACAAAGACTGCCCCTAGATATGCCCACAGAGGAAACTGCAGAACCTGGCTTGCAGGCTGCTTTCAAAGATGGTGGACGGTAAAGAGAAAGGGAACAAGCCTTGGACAAGGGATTATGTGTTTCTCTGGCAAAAGCAAAGCATACGTCCCAGGAGGGCACCTAACACACGCATCCTTCCTGATCTGCCATCACTGCGTTTGGTCTAACAGGGTTTGGGAGAAGCTTCCTCATAGGAGAGAATCACCCATGCTCTGTATTACTATTGAGCTGTATTATTCACTATTGAGCCTCAGGGTTGAGCTTCTCATGCTGGCCTAATAAATGATTGTCTTGTGTCTTTCTGCAATTACTTGCAAAATAAGCAGAACTCATTTTAATTTATATATTTATTCACCGCGTTATTTAGCACCAAAGTAGAACGTAGCCCAGAAACCTTCTTACAGCAGCTGAGACACAAATCAGACTTGGTACTCGCTAAAGGAAATTTCAAAATGTAGATTTTATTGTCATTCCAGATGACAGGTAAGAATTTGCAAACAAACAAAACCCATACCTGGATCCATATTTCAATTAAGGGCCTTTACAATTGTCATTCACCGTGTGATTTAGCAATGTTTGTTGACGTTGATGCTTTATACACACATTATCCATTTTTGACTAATTTTATGTCTTGTCTTCATAAAGTAGTATTTTGAATGCTTTGCTCCTCCCCCACATGCACTGGAAATTAAAACATGATTTGAGTGGCTCTTCAGTCAAATGAGGGGGAAAAGCCACCTTCCTAAATAATTGCTAATTATGGATAGGATTGCTTTTCCCATATGCTGTTTTCTCCTTGAAATATTGTCTTTAAAGCAGCTTTGCCCGTGCCTGTATCATGACTTACCCACATCCATTGACAATCTGCTGCTTGGCTGTGAATGCCTAGAAAAAGAATGGTACAATCATGACAAGTGGCACATTATGAATCTTGAGCCACTAACTGCAGAACCCCTCACAATGAAGCATCCAAGCAAATTAGGCAGGGAATCGTTAACATGTAAGGTCAAGGATAACTCAGTTAAAACGAAAATAATTTTCTCAAGCAAAATGTTTATACGTGTGGTCACTGGATCTACTTTTGCCCCCCCCCCGCCCTTAGCCCCCCCACCCCACCCACAAATATTGAACAACAGTCTGTTCTGTCTTTCCAGTCCATGGTCCTCCTGCTTCACAGCCAGAGGCAGTACATCTTCGAATACGACATGTGGGACCGGCTGTCTGCCATCACCATGCCCAGTGTGGCTCGCCACACCATGCAGACCATCCGGTCCATCGGCTACTACCGCAACATTTACAACCCCCCCGAGAGCAACGCCTCTGTCATCACGGACTACAACGAGGAGGGGCTGCTTCTGCAGACGGCCTTCTTGGGGACCAGCCGGAGGGTCTTGTTCAAGTACAGAAGGCAGACCAGGCTCTCCGAGATTCTATATGATAGCACAAGAGTCAGTTTTACCTATGACGAAACAGCGGGAGTCCTCAAAACGGTAAACCTCCAGAGCGATGGTTTTATTTGCACCATTAGATACAGGCAAATTGGCCCCCTGATTGACAGACAGATTTTCCGCTTTAGTGAGGATGGGATGGTAAATGCGAGATTTGACTATAGCTATGACAACAGCTTTCGAGTGACCAGCATGCAGGGTGTCATCAATGAAACGCCACTGCCCATTGATCTCTATCAGTTTGATGACATTTCTGGCAAAGTTGAACAGTTTGGAAAATTTGGAGTTATATATTATGATATTAACCAGATCATTTCCACAGCTGTAATGACTTATACGAAGCACTTTGATGCCCATGGCCGCATCAAGGAAATTCAGTATGAGATATTCAGGTCACTCATGTACTGGATTACAATTCAATATGATAACATGGGCCGGGTAACCAAAAGAGAAATCAAAATAGGGCCCTTTGCCAACACAACTAAATATGGTTACGAATATGATGTTGATGGACAGCTCCAAACAGTTTATCTAAATGAAAAGATCATGTGGCGTTACAACTATGACCTGAATGGAAACCTCCATTTACTGAACCCGAGTAACAGTGCCCGTCTGACACCTCTTCGCTATGACCTGCGAGACAGGATCACCCGCCTCGGGGATGTTCAGTATCGGTTGGATGAAGATGGGTTTCTGCGTCAAAGAGGCACAGAGATCTTCGAGTACAGCTCCAAGGGGCTTCTGACTCGGGTTTACAGTAAGGGCAGTGGCTGGACAGTGATTTATCGGTACGACGGCCTGGGAAGGCGCGTATCTAGCAAAACCAGTCTGGGACAGCACCTGCAGTTTTTTTATGCTGACTTAACTTATCCCACGAGGATTACTCATGTGTACAACCATTCGAGTTCAGAAATTACTTCTCTCTATTATGATCTCCAGGGACATCTCTTTGCCATGGAAATCAGCAGTGGGGATGAATTCTACATTGCGTCAGATAATACAGGGACACCGTTGGCTGTTTTCAGTAGCAATGGACTTATGCTAAAACAGATTCAGTATACTGCATACGGTGAAATCTATTTTGACTCCAATGTTGACTTTCAACTGGTAATTGGATTTCATGGTGGCTTATATGACCCACTCACGAAATTAATCCACTTTGGAGAAAGAGATTATGATATTTTGGCAGGACGATGGACAACACCTGACATAGAAATCTGGAAAAGAATTGGGAAGGACCCAGCTCCTTTTAACCTCTATATGTTTAGGAATAACAATCCCGCAAGCAAAATCCATGATGTGAAAGATTACATCACAGGTAAGCAGGTTTTGGGGTTTTTTTTTTCCTTTCCAAATGCTGAATTACTTTAATCCTTATATGAGTACACACAATAATGGGAGTTGCTTTCTTTAGCCTTACACTTTACTCTTGCAAAATCAAATGCCTAGCCTTTTAAATGTGTTTATTTCTCTATGGAACCATAGAGAAACCAGAAAGGGAAACTGAGGCATAGTTTGTTACTTCCTATTCTGTCTCCAATGCCCAAGGCCACAAGTTTCTGAAATGACATGGAATCCAGTCACTTAAGGAAGGGAGGTAACATGGGGGTGTGGAAAACAGGATGAACTTGGGAGTCCCCAAATTGGAACTCCGATCCCAACCCCTCTCCTGTAAGTCATGTGGCTTTAGAGACAAGTCACAATTTTTTTTTTAATCTGTTCCCTTAACAGTGAAATGGGGAGAATAATGCCTCCCTTAATGGTATAAAATATGTGCAATTCTGCTTTAATTACTAACTCCCTTACAAATGTGTAACATTGGTTTTTCTTTTATACGCGTGTGAAGTTCTAATGGAGGAATTGTGAAACACGGCAAAGTGCGATTCACCATCTCATTCCCGGGATGTTAAACTCTCCACCACCATCACCTCAGGACAATAAAGGAACAGTTTCTCCCACCACTTGCTCAGTCAGCGGATCCTGTTTCTGTTTTCACTACTTTGTGCTATTTGAGGCAGTCCGTGTGTGGTTGCACTACTAATAGACACACACAAATTTTTCTGCCAGTAGGGGATAGTAAGATCTTTCCAGGTTTCGGGCATGATCTGATTGAAACATCTCATCCCACTTCTGCCACCACAAAACCACCAGGATGAGAGAGACACAGTCTTTGCAAGCACTGCTCTGGCTCACTTCAGTTTCTGACTTCTCCACTCATCCTCCACTGCATGTATTCTGAATCCTTCTGCCCCCACCTTCCTTTCCTGATTTACACTACCACATGAACCTCTCTACCACATGTATGCTTCCTGGAGGAAGGTTCTTTCCTGTTTTCTTTTTTGTTGTTGTTTTTGGTTTGGTTTGGGGTTCCCTGTTTTGTTTTGGCTTGTGTTAGGGCCTCCTTCAAGCTGTCTCTTTTCTTACTCAATATTTGAGGCATAGTGAAATGCCTGTTTTCTCAGTTCTTGGTACAACTCTCAAAATGCTGCCCCCTGTTCATTTCACATCTGCTTCCTGCTTTCCCAGACTGCCAAAAGCTTGTCATAGCTCTCCTCCACGTGAACCAGCTGAAACTTGCTTCTTTCACAATCCTGGTTCAGCAACACCCTCATGGTGTTCTCCTTCAGCTTACTCAATACACATCGGCATCTGAGTCCCGTTATTTTGGCAATGCTTTTCAATACTTAAGACCCTGTGATCTTTTTATTCTTTTACTAATACACAGACATTGTTCATAGTAGGAGAACCTTTGCCCCCGACACTGCCATTCAGGAGAATTTTCTCCAAAACATAAGACCCTCCGTAATCTCTTATGTACTCACACACACACACATGCACACCCCAAAAAAGTAGCGCTCTCTATTCTATGTGATGAACTTGGGATTTCTCTCTCCCACCACCACCACCACCCCTCCTTTTAAAAAGGGAGAATACCATTGCTTCTATAGCCATATGACGTTTGGACAAAGGACCTGCCAGCCTGGTGATGAGGTGAAGTTTGTGCCCTAGAGGAGGAAATAGGAAGCAAGTGGCTCTCCATCATTCTGACAAGCAGTTTACCACTGGTTATTTAAGAGGTGTTGACAGGGCTGCCTGAAAGGTGGGAAAGCCCACAGCTCCTGAATCCATCCTTTCCTAGCAATGTGGACTGCAGGGAATGCCATAGCAGCAGTTTCTGAAAAACATCAAAAGAGAGATGGAACAGCATAAAATATATGAGGTGAAATGCAATTTCAAATTTTCCAGCAATGTGCTTAATATATAAAATAATCTACACCCAACTGTACTCATAAAGCTGCAAGCCTGCTGAGTCGTTCTGTAACATTATAACCTCCAGAATAGAATAAAAGCCTTATTCTGCGCTTAATGGCTTTTGGAGTCACATGGCAATATTTTAAAATACCATTTTAAAGGTTTCCAGGTTCTCTCCCCAAAAAGTTCGCCCCCACCTGTGCACAAGTGAGCCTTTGAAGTCATAGCTGATGGTAATCAGAACTTTTGTGCCCATGGCCAGTTCTGCCAGTTTTCAGCATTAATCTTTGATTAAGAATCAACTCTTGATTTTAATTCTCTCAATTTAGGGTTTTTATTAATAGAAAATGGGTTGTGGAAGCTGCATATCCTTGGGCAATCGCTTTTGAAAGCTAATAACACACAACTTCTATTTAAGACCAGTCTTGACTACCAATTCCCTTTGTTTACCTCAACTGTGGCTCTTTCATGCTGCTGTGCATTGTTATTACCCCTGTTTACCACTTACTTTTAGCACAGGATGCACCCCCGCACGTGTGACGGTTTATGCAGTCTCAGTGAGCAGCTATCGGACTGTGTTTTCCGTAGCCCTTGCCATAGCTCCATTATGGAGGCTAGTGGCTTCAAGTCCGCGAATAGGGAATGGGGTCCGAATTGGAGAATGAAGGCAAGCATGGACTCCTCTTCGGGTTACTGTTTGTGAATTTGGGGGTTTCTTAAGGTAAGAATTTAAATGTATGAAAGCATAAAATAACTCTCACACCGTTCATTTTGAACATTCTCTTAGATGTTAACAGCTGGCTGGTGACATTCGGTTTCCATCTGCACAATGCTATTCCTGGATTCCCTGTTCCCAAATTTGATTTAACCGAGCCTTCTTATGAACTTGTGAAGAGTCAGCAGTGGGATGATATACCGGTAAGAACAAAAAGTAAAACTGTGAAAGGGTGACAGATGGCTTACCTGTGTCATATTTACCCATTTAATCAAACTGCCCTTGTGAAAGCTGGACCACAGACCGGTTTTTAATATTTTTTTGACTCTTTTAGGGTAGAAAAACATCACATTTCTGTGCAGCAAACCAGGGGCCTGTTAAACAGCCTTGAATTTGTTTTTAGTGATGCTAATAAAAACATAAAAAGACATTATCAGAAGGTAATAAAATGAGGGAGCTCATTTTTTAGCGCAAGCTTTCTACAGAGAACCCCCGTGAAAGCACATTTATAGCACTTGGGACCTTAAGGCAAAGATACTATAAATGGGAGGGCAGGGGATTCGTATTACAAATTAGCAGCCCACAAACAATGCCGCAAAGTTCAACTTCTTTAAAATCTGAACAGTGTTTAATGGGAACAGATTGAAAATAAAAATAAAATGTCCTCTGATAAAGCTCCATCTGCAACTAGGTGTTTATAGAATTTTCCTGAAAATAACATTTCAGGAGGCCTATAATTGTTCTGAGAACTAAAATAAAAGAAAAAGAACGGAAAATTGCAAAGTCAAAGCTGCCATTTCAGAAAATGGCCCTTTTAATTCCTGCCATTGAGAGATCAGAAAGGAATGTACAACGAAACACTAGAATCTCTAGCTTAAAGCAAGAATAATTAAAGATCAAGAAATTGGGTTACCCCATAATGATAAGGAGAAGAGAGGGCAGAGTTTCTTAGATTAATTCCCCCCCCCCGAGCAATTTCCTATAATTTCAGTGAATACAAAGAGAAAAGGCAATCATGGCTGAAACACACACACACAACACACACACAGTATATTCAGTGCCAATACCTCTGTTTTCTGGTATAGGTTTCATACCTCACATAAAACAGTTCCTTCTTCAAGATGTCACCTTTCCATTTAAGAAGCAAAACCCATCAAGTTTCCAAGGTCTGGGAGCCATTTTAACATTTCGAATTGCAAATACATCTACAGTGATAAAGTGTCACGAAGACACACTGAAGTTTCCCAATGCATTTGAATAGGCATGTCCTTACTGTGTCTAACTTCCCAACATGTCTGCGAACACTTAAGTCCTACTGTACAAATGGACTTGCCAACTTTTTTCCTAGGCAGCCTCCTAAATGTGGTTCGAGTCCTCTGTCAAAGAGAAGCGCACCATAAGGACAGCTTAGGGAATCCCCAGCAAAGACACTGGAGGCTGCCCCAAGCGCCGAAAAAACAAATGTTTCTTTCACTGCTGCAGATGAAACAGATGTTTTTGGGGAAACACTGGCCAGGCAAACATCTGGCAGGAGAAGAAATGGCTGAGTTCAGATGCCCCCAATTTAAAACGCTTGCCAGCATAGATGGTCCACCGTCCCTAGGTCTCCAAAAAAGTAAACGTTTTCCTAAAGTGATAAATACCTCCAGCTGTCCCGCTGTGCACTCAGCCCTATACATTTCACTTGTGCTACCGGTAACAGTGGCGAAATTTGGGTAGAAACTGTGTTCGCCGGGACAGAGGACAGAGTTCACCTAAATTAAAGCACAGGAATTTCAAAGCATATAAAGTAGGAGGACACGGTGGTCCCGTGCTGAGTACCCCCACCCCCAGCCTTTCAAACCCTCAGCCTGTGTTGGCTCCTTCCTCCCCGGGCTCCCATGGAGAAAGCCGCAGTGACCCTGAGAAACGGGGTTCCCCATATGGGATGAGCGTGGGAAAGGGGCGTCCAGAAATCGAAAGAGAAAAGCTAGAACCATTATTTTGCCCACATCAGAAACTAAAAAGCTCTTAACTAATACATGATGGAGTCACCTCCTTTTACGTTTCAAAACTCATTTGGATCAACTTGAGGGGAGGAGACCTCTGAGTGCCTTCCTCTACCCAGAGTTGTTTGTTTTGTTGTGTTTTTAAGCCTTTTCATCTAGAGAACCCACTGAGGTTTTAATAAATGCCTGGGAGCTCTCCACAGAAGGGCCCCCACCCTCCTCTTTTTTGGGTTGTTGTCAGGACTGGGCGCGCTGCCAGGAGCCGGCTCCCCGGCAACCAAGAGCTGCAGATGTTCTCTAAACCGTCCTCCCCCTCTTTCTGTTCCGCTTTTCAGCCCATTTTTGGAGTTCAGCAACAAGTGGCCAGGCAGGCCAAGGCCTTCCTGTCCCTGGGGAAAATGGCGGAGGTGCAGGTGAGCAGGCGCAAGGGCAGCGGCGCGCCCTCGTGGCTGTGGTTCGCCACGGTCAAGTCGCTGATCGGCAAGGGCGTCATGCTGGCCGTGAGCCAGGGCCGCGTGCAGACCAACGTGCTCAACATCGCCAACGAGGACTGCATCAAGGTGGCGGCCGTGCTCAACAACGCCTTCTACCTGGAGAACCTGCACTTCACCATCGAGGGCAAGGACACGCACTACTTCATCAAGACCACCACGCCCGAGAGCGACCTGGGCACGCTGCGGCTGACGAGCGGCCGCAAGGCCCTGGAGAACGGCATCAACGTGACCGTGTCGCAGTCCACCACCGTGGTCAACGGCAGGACGCGCAGGTTCGCCGACGTGGAGATGCAGTTCGGCGCGCTGGCGCTGCACGTGCGCTACGGCATGACGCTGGACGAGGAGAAGGCGCGCATCCTGGAGCAGGCGCGGCAGCGCGCGCTCGCCCGGGCCTGGGCGCGCGAGCAGCAGCGCGTGCGCGACGGCGAGGAGGGCGCGCGCCTCTGGACGGAGGGCGAGAAGCGGCAGCTGCTGAGCGCCGGCAAGGTGCAGGGCTACGACGGGTACTACGTACTCTCGGTGGAGCAGTACCCGGAGCTGGCCGACAGCGCCAACAACATCCAGTTCCTCCGACAAAGCGAGATCGGCAAGAGGTAACCCCCCGGGCCGGCTGCGGCGGACGGACGGCGGCCACCCGGCGCTGGGAGGCGGACCCAGCCGGGGGAGGGGCGCTGCGTTTCTCTCGAGCCTCAACCACACCCCCCCGCTCGGATTTTTCTGTAGCACAATCCGAATCGGACTCTCCGACACAGAAGAGCCTTCCGGGAGAATGGACTGCTATTAAAAAAAAAAAAAAGAAAGAAAGAAAGTAAAAGAAAATCCACACACACACAAAAAAAGCGAAAACCACACTTTTTTCTGAGGGACCTTAAAGGTGATCGGCTTTAAAGAATATGTTTACATATGCATATCGCTGCACTCAGTCGGACTGAAAGTATTAAAAGGAAAAATCAGTAAGTGAAAGAAAGGAAAAAAAAAAAAAGGCCAAAACAGTTTGCGCGAGGCCATCCGTTCCTTCGAGGCACTGTATTTAACTAAGGTAAAAAATGCATACAGTGTTTCCAGATATTACCGAATTGTCGACCTTTGCTTACAAGAAGTAGTCTCTCTGCATAGGATGTGATATCTATCTCTGTTAATTTTAAAATGTGGGGCAAAATTACTGTTTATAGACATCCCAACTGCTTTGCCTGTGCTACTTTGTAAAAGGACATTGGCACACGTGACTTCTGCCCTGGCGGGGATTTCATAATGGATTTTACAGAGCTAACGTGGTTTGCCTTGGGGGGAAAAAAACTGGCAAATAGAATCCTTGTCACTGATAAGCAAAGGAGACCCTGATTTTTTTGTAAATTATGTGAGACAAGTTGTTTATGGATTTTTATATGAATTACAATTTACTGTACATCAAATAATTAGTCTCAGAGGAGTTAATTTATGTAAAGTGTTTAAAAAGTTTATACTTAAAAATAAAATGATAAAAACATGTGAACTGTGTGATTTTTTTAAAAGGATTGCACCTTTTGTTATCTGTTATACTGTACAGTATAAATTATATTGTAGAGATATAACGACTTATGCCTATAATGTCCAGAAGTGTTAATATTTTTGTATTAGGTTGAAAAAAAATGTGCAACTTTCTATCACTAGATGGATAGGACAGTGCAATCCTAAGTGGGTGGCTAATCGGAGAACTGCTCCTTTCCCTTTCTTCTCTTTCTCATCAGGCCAGTGTCCTCAACCATTATCAACTAAGAGGCACAGTAGAAAACTAAGGCTGGTGGAACGTAGCAGAAGATATGAAAAAAAAAAAAAAAAACTGGGCCGGAGAGGTCCTCTCTCGTCCCTAAAAGTCGAGGGGAGTTGATAGAATTAACCACAGGGTTTTTACTGTTAACCATTCCTTGAAGCTCCATTTCACGATGGAGGCGAGAGACCACATCAGATGCTCCGGGGAAATGTGCGTGAGAAGGAAAGGATCTGATGTAGTCATGACCGTAAACATGTCTTAAGATCTAGGAAAGACAGCAGAACCCGAGCAGCGGGGAGCCGGCCCGATGGGGAAGGTCAGGGTCCCTCTGCTAGTTTTGGGTTTGGACCGCCAGGTCACCAAGGGGGGGACAAAAGGGAGACAAAAGCTCCTGTAAGGCCACACGACCCACCGGTCCTGGGAGCTGGTTTGAATGGGAGCCTCTGCTCTGTCTGGGGGAAGCCGGGGGGCCGGCGGGGGGGGGGGGGTGGCCGATCCAGCTGGAGGTGAAACGGCAGCTGTGCCCTCCTGAACGCGTGGCGAGCAGGCCCGGGCACAGCGGCCATGTGCACTCTCGGGTCGGCCCAGCCGCTCTGGCAAATAAATCTCTTTTCATGAGCACTAAATTCAGCCACAAAAATATTTTTAGAAAAATATTTCTCAGTTCATTGAGCTATAGTACACACTGTTTTCCTCTATGTATAATGGTGATAAAATATAGCAAGTGAACATGTCGTAAATATAAAGGTTCAAGTGACGTATTGAAAATAATTTTCTAACTGCTTTGTATGTATCACATACTCTAAATTGCACAGTAGGTGTGTTTATTAAACAGATTGGCTGGGAAAGTTTCAAAATAGCTACTGAATTTACAGTATCAGTGCTATTACTGTCTTTGTGTATTTGGTAGAGCATACCGAAGTAATTAATCTTCTAATGAATGCTGATATTTTATTAGAATGAAAGCACAGATTAGCATTAATATTTTTTATCCTGGAAATCCTTTGGCAAGTATTACGAAGCCCCAATTTAGAAAACTATGAGATCTCAAACCACATAAACATGGCTCCGTCTTAGATTTTATTTTTTAACTGTTAACTTAGGTGTTTGCAGTTCTGTTCGATGGAATTTCTGCAGGACTGTGTTTAGCATGCTGTTAAGTACTTTTGGTTGAAATAGGCTCTGAGTCTAAATTCTCAGAAATGTTTCTGATGTATTGACCATGAAAAGCTTGTACCACATGACAGAAGTGAAATCATAATCTTACCCTCTTCTCGACATGGACTGGTCCTTTAGGTTGGCACCGATAAATAACAGATTGGGAATATCTCTTGGTGCTTATTTTAGATGAGGTCAAATCAACCCAATTAGTGTCTTGTTAGTAGGTATAATGAGCCTATTTCTCTCTAAAAAGACTTGTGATCTGGACATGCTTTTACAAGAAATAGTGACCTTGGGGAAATATGTAAACAAAAGACCTTTTTCTAAGAGTTGGGGGGTGGGGGACTGTATAATGGAAAGAATTCGCTTACAAAAAAAAATTGATATTCAAAGTATTTTAGGCAAAGCCAGTCAAAAATGCTTTCATGATATTTTGAGATGTAAATTTTGTCTGATTTGTATTGTTCTTTTCATTTGCCTTCTTAACTTTCTATGTGACCTGAATTTTCCATAACTTGACTATAGATTGCATCTAGGCATTCCAATAAAAGCCAACCCAATGTGTGCGTGTTTATATTTTTTTTAAATCGTGGACTAGCCAGCGTTTGTTTTAGGGCAAAGGATGCAAAACAGATGCCTTGTTGGGGGTACTGATTCATCTGCAACCCAGTTGGTAATTTTTTTTTTTTTAATTTTTGTGTCCATTGGCCAGACTGCCAGCTCAGCATTGTGCACTTCACAGGGGACTCCTCCCATGGCCTACTTTAGAAAAACGTTAAATACACCCCCACAAAGCCAAACATTATCCCCGTAAAGAAGAAGAAAAAAAAAAAAAACTGCCCATTACTGCTTGAAAACAGGCCTTGTTCCTGCGATCCTGGCAATAAGTGCTTAATTAAAACACTTGATTAGAATAATCAGTTTAGGCCTGATAGGCTCCCAGCCTCCTGGAGATATCTAAATCTACATACAGCCCGGCTGATGGGGGGGGATGCTTAGGTCAGCAATTCCAGGCTGGAAGGCAGGGCTTTGATTTTAGTCTGAAAAGGCGGGCTTCATCACACTTGCTTTGTAGTGACAACATGTTGATCCAACAAGAATCAGGTCACTCCGCTTGGCAAACGGGTCTTTTTTTTTTCCTCCTCAAATTAGAGTTTAACGGGCTCCAACCGGGGAAATCCAGAAAATCCCATGTGGATCCTGACTTTCGTTTTCCCCACGCCTCTCCTTAAAAGCCATGTGTGAACAAATGCAAAGGGAAGCACTGTAGGTAAAAATCGTATCCTGGGAAAGAATTTTCTGGGTCTGGGGTACGCTGCTGGCACATCTGTGAAATTCCCGTTCACCTGTTCACATTCATCACTCGTTACCTGATACTTGCATGTGGACCCGAACATAAGCACAGCACCTGATTATAAACAGCAGCCCTCAAGCACCTTCAAAGAGGAGAGCATCCTGCCCGTGGTGCACAGACTAACCATGCCCCCTGGCCTCTGTTCACCGGTCTTTTCTTTCTTTTATCTTGGTCGGCTCCCAGATGAAGCTATTGCTCTCGCCTGCTGAACAGCAAATCAGCTGAGGTGCTTTTGAAATGGAGGATTCCAAAAAGGGAAGCAGGGAAGGCAGTGATCCGCATCCTGTTCTGTCTGGGGCAAACCCCCCACCCCAATCCCCTGGGCAGCGCTCGCAGCAGCTCCCTCGCTGTAATGCAGAGAACTGCGCCCACCCTCCCCCTTGGGGATGTTGAGCTCCTGCAGAGTGGAGCCACCCACCCCCACCCCACCCCACCCCGAGGCCCTGAAGGGCGACTCAGCTCTTACTCTTTTCAACAAATTTACTCTTTTCAACAAATACCCAGATTCTGTCTCACTTTCTCTGAGAGCAGCAAGCTCATTCCAGCACCCCAGTCTGGGAAATGCATCAAATTCTAGATGTGGGGCCTGAAGGGACTTAGAGAGGTTTGAGTGTGTTGTTCAAGTTCACAGAGGCAGCTCAGGCCAAGGCGAGCAAAGATTGCTTGTCAGCGAGCACCCTCCACTGCATCAGATAGTCTCCTGTTAACACTATCCACCAAGGCACTAGGGACACCCCATTCCACTCTCATTCCGTCACTTAGTCTTTCCAAAGTTGCCATACTTCAGAGTCATCAATTTTCATCATATAAAAATGCCCAGGCCCTCTAACAGGGCATGTGTCTTGAGCTCCCCTCTGCCTGCCAATATTTCTGGTTCCTCAGCCCCTTCATCTTAGATAAGAAAGTCTGCCATGCAATATTAATGACTTCGTAATTTCTCAAAAGACTTCTAAAAGAATGACCTCTGATTTGCATATATGCACGTGTCCGGCTATTTATCTAGATTTTCCATAAGCTATTCATCTGGCTTTGGTCATCCGATGAAGCCAATGAAAAAATAAAAATTAATTATAAGTCATCATAACCTATTTTAACCACAGCGTTAAGCCAGAGTACCAAGGAGGTACTGATAAGCCATTCGAGTTTTCTACCTTCTCATTTAAAGCACATGATGAATGTCCTCCCTCGCTGGAGTTCCCGTTTGCTCTTCACCACCTCAGCCAGCAGTGGTCTCTTGATGTCAGTTAATTACTAAGACCTTTTAGGTAAAAATTGAGAAAACCTTTTCATTTATGAACTGACTTAAAATTCTGTTGTGGAGGGATACAGGCTTCCTAGAGTCCCGTGTGCAGAGAATTTACCAGAAACTGATTCTAGAATAGCGTCATTATTCAGTTTAGCGTTAATGGGTTCCACAAAGCAAATTCAATCAATCCTTTGGGGACCTAAGCTGAGGAAAATTAAAATTAGGAGCATAAACTGTGACTTCCAGGGCAAGATGGTGGTTCGGTTACATCCTCCTGCTTACAGGGTGATTTGTGAGCTGGACCCTAGCCGCAAGCATCCAGCCTGCATTTAGGAAGGGAAACCGCCTCCTTTTACATGTGTGCAAAGATTTTCTGGATTCCGCCCACTATGGCTATTTCCATACAGCGTAACTTGCTGCATACGACTGACAGGATTTACAAGTGGTCCCCTGAATGGATCAAAATGAATTCCATAAAATGTTCACAGGTTAACTTCATCATTGGGGTCTGAGGGGAGCCTAAATACCCAAGGAGTTAAAATGGCCAGTTCTGTGACCGAAAGGCTGAAAATGGAATGGCTCAGTGGCAGTCTGTGAGGACGCACACCAAAGGCGCCTTTCAACCTGGACTTCCTATCACATTAAGTGATTAAAGACCTTCACCTAAGTGCAGAAACTGCCCTATCCCAAATGTTTCCCTTCAGAATAAATGCCAGGGAGATTCTAAGAGATCCTAGTCTACCAGTTCTATTGGCTATTCTACAAAAATCAGCCCAGGACTCCTGTCTCTACATGCATGAGACCCTTTGCTCTCACATGCCTTCTCTCTCTCTCTCTCTCTCTCTCTCTCTCTCTCTCTTTCTGATATTACCCTGGTAGAAGCTGTCTGGGTTGCAACCCTTCAAGTTGTATCTAAACATGTCTCTTTCTAAGGCAGAGAAGGAAAACCATACACCTCCCTGCAGTAGACCAGATTGACTTTAAATAATGACCCAGGGCATCACGGGAAATTGGAGTCGGTTGTCCCCAACTTACTTACAAAAGATTATAAACAAGCAGATTTTTAAAGTCTCCTCACTTCAGCTATTACATTATTTCTAGTTTTGACCCTGTGGGGGCGGGGGAGGCTGGGGTTCATGCTTCCAGCTCAAGCATTGCCAGGTGCCACGGCATGACACACAGAAGATTCAGGGGTGACCCAGCAGCATGAGAGAACCGATCCAGGCTGAGGGCCCAGAGGGAAGCTGCACGTGGGAGGTAGCAGAGGGAAGAGCATCTTTCCCTAAAGTCCCCTGCATCTCCATCGCGGGTCTGCCCTCGTCTTTCCCTCAACTTCCAGGGCTCTGGCTCCTGCGGAAATGAAAAGCCATCCCAACATCCGGTGGCACAGTGGGCAGGGCCTTTGGGACGCTTCCTTCTCCGAAAATCCCAAAGAGGGTCCGGGTTAGGGAGGACTTGGGGCCACAGGATCTTCCTCGGCCATCCCCCGAGGTTAGTGCCGCTTCCCAGGCACTTTCGGGTAGGGCTCTAGCGCCCCCTGGTGATGAGCATCGTTGGCGAAGACCGCGACCGATGCCAAAGCAGCCTCTCCCAGACCGAAACCAGAAAGCAGCCCCCGCCCCTCCCGCCACCCTCTACCGGGCTCCCCGGTTACGCCAATGCCAATCACCCTCCATTTCCCCATCTTTGCCCTGCCCACAGAGTTTCACACGTAAAACGATTACTTCTGCTTCACGCACTCCTTCACTGAGGCTTGGTCCTTGCAAAAATTGCTCCCGGAAGATTTCCCTTCACGTCAGGCAGAAACTTTGTCAAACAATGTTCATCTTGCTTGGCAGATCAAAAATAAGGCCCTTCCTCCCAGGAATTGTCCGCGGGCTATGTGAGTTTTGCAGCCCCCCGAAAACAGTGATTTCTGAACTAGCACATTGTTTCCCTTTTACTTTTCATGTTTGAACAGTCCTGTTGCCGGGGAGAATTTCCCAGAAGGGCAGATCATTTAAATTCAGAGTGGCGTTTTATTTCTGAGGGAGCCAGGCTCTCACTGTTAAGTGATCGAGTAACAGCCTGGAAAAGTGAACTCCCTCCAGATTCACCGGGCAGCTGAGGCCTGAGCAGGGTCTGCTCCTCGCCTCATCTTGGCCTCCGGGGTGGAGACATCCATCTCCTTCACGTGCCCGGCCCTGCGGCAGCCACGGGAGGGAAAAAGGGGATTTCAACCTTTTGCTCCCTTGTTGTCACCCAGAGAAGCCAATGGACGCCATTTGTAAATGGCATCCTGAGCGAGCGTCCTATTTCAGAAACGATCTGTGCTAGAGCCCACTGTCATTTTTGGAGGCCTGTGTGGAACCAACAGCCCTTATTCCCTACCCAAGTTTTCATGGAAATAAAAGGACCAGAGTTGGCATATTAAAGCCAAAATATCTCCTTAGATTAAGACCAAGTTGAAGACTGTAGCTTCACATGAAAAGTAAAGGAGACTGCTAACCAGATGCCAAAAGTAGATAAGGTCCCCCGACTTCATTGGCAGGGCTGGCCCCTGGCAGGCTTCTCCTGGTGGGGCAGCGAGGCCCTTCTTCTCCCCGTGAGCCAAGAATGCCAAGTTCATTCTCCCCAACTCACCCATAAGGGTAAGCCCCTCTCCTGTCCCTTGGGGGCTGGAGTGATGGGGAGAGAGCACCAGGCATGAGATCTCTCTCTCTCTCTCTCTCTCACACACACACACACACACTCGGGAGCCCACACGCCCTCAGAGTCACCAGGGAAGAAGAATCTTGCACCACATCTCAGAACCCTTGGGTTTACCGGCTTCTACCGCCAATGCCTTGTGGCCTCCTGCCAGGTCCCTGTGGGCCTCTGACCAGCGCCCCCTCCCTGCTCTAACACCAGTGGGCTGCTTGGAAACCCATCCTAAAACATAAAGTTCTCACCCTGGGAGCAGACCCCAGCCCTCCAGATAAGGAGGCCCTGTTTCATAAACCTGCTCCCCGCCGCGCTCCTAAACCCCATCACCCCCACCGCCACGTCCATATCCCCATGAGCCACGACGCTCTCTGGGGGAGGAGAACCAGGGCTCTGGATTCTTAGAAGGCAGTTCCTCCCCAATTACTCTGCTGCTTGTTAAGAGGGGGACGCAGACTTGCCTGGCTCTTGTAAATCACAGGGAAACAGGGCCAGCCTTGCCACAACTCAGGGCTCTTTCTGCGGCCTCCGCCAATTAGTGCTCTGGTTAATCAAACTTAGCAATTCCCCAGAGAGGCTGCGCGGCTGGGAGAAGCCCCGCAGCGGTGGAGAACCGCCTGTGAGTCCCAGCTCGGCCCGGTCCGAGTGAGGTGGCTACTGCGGGCTCTGCGCCTCGGTCTTCCCCATCTTTAAAGTGGGCCCAGACCTGTGCCCCTGAGCCCCTCCCTCCGGCCTCCCGTGCCCTCAGCTGCTTGACAGAGACAGATCCAGAGCCACAGCGCTTCTTTCCACGGTTCATACAGAGGAGTGTATACCTGGGTGAATACCTTAGTTTCTCACTGCGGCGAAAGCCCAGACAGGACAGCATCGGGTCTCCCAGGTTATGGGTCTTCCGCTCCCCAGTGATGGCAGCTACCACAGAGGCTTAGCCAGCCAGGCAGATCCCTCAAGACGTCCCTGTCAGGAGGGAGCCAGGAGGAAGGAGCTGCCGTCCACTTGAATAAGTGGGGCCCACCCAGGGCCCACCATGCCGGCACCCCCTCTCCCTCCCTGGGCACCTCGCCCCTGGAAGCCCAAGGAGACCCTGCAGAAGGCCAGAGCCTGAGGATCCTTTGAGAACCCTCATCCATGGTTTGCAATGGTTTTTACGTGTGGATCTCACATGAAACCAACACAGGCAAAGGCCCTGCTGCTCCAACTGAAGTAGGAGTCCTACATGTGACCGGCACTACGGCAGGTCCCAGAAGAGAAAGGCCCCTGTCCTCTAGGGGTGCACGTCCAGTTGGGAGGCAGATGCGGATTCTTTCTCAACAGAGCAGGGATTGCTGTGAGAGCACAGGCTGAAAGACCTGAGTTCTGCCTGGGGGCACCCCTCAGCTTCCTGGCGGGGGTGGGGTCCTATCAGCAGCTGGGAGGACAGACGGACGTTGTGCAGCATGGAGTGCAGGTGAAGGTCGAGGTAGAGGCCCCGGATCCAGTCTGCGGGGGTCTCCCAGCTCTGCAGAGTACTAGCTGCAGACACCTGGATGAGTGACTTCGCCTCTCAGTGGCTGTTTCCTTTTTGTAAACTGGGGATTATGGCTCCGTGGGGTTGCAGTGAGGTCCGGTGAATCAGCAGGTGTCAAGAGCTTGGAGCGGCGCCCACCCAGGTTCAGGGCTCAGTGTGGCCTATGCTGGGGGACAGGGCTGCCCTAAGGACTAGTGCTCCTGGCCCTCCCTGCTCTAGGGCAGCGCAAGGTCAGTACCCCACTCCGCATGCATAGGGATGAAGGCCTGGGCAGGGCAGAGCTGCTGAATGCACATCCCCAGGATCATTCCAATGGTGCAGGTCCAGGAAGGCCCCCACAGCAGGAGTCTGGAGCTGGGCTTCCTTCCAGGCTTTTCCCACCTCCCCCAGGCTAGGAACTGGCCCACGCCCCAAGGCTGGTTCTGCAGGAGCTAGCGCTGTATCCTAGTCTGCCTGACGACAAAATCCATGCCCTTCCCACTCATCTTGCTGCACATATAATCTAAGTTCCAAGCTTGATGTCTCAGACCCCAAGCCACGTCGGCTTCCCTACCCACTCGCTCTCTGGACTCTCCGGGTCAGGACGTGCTCGACACATCCTGAAATCCAGTTAAGGGGACTTTCTCCCGTTTTCCAGGAAACCCCGCCCCTTCACACCTCTGTGCCTGTGGGGCTTGGCTGCCCGCTGCGCCAGGCTCCTCTCTCGACTGGCACCTGCTCGGTGGCGCACGAGTCGGTCCGAATCTGGTGGGTGCACATGCCCAGGCCGTGAGCAGGTCTGGCTCCCTGGCCCCCATTAGGCCCCGGGGGTGCTTGTGGTTCGAAAAGCGCCCCCATGACTGTGTTCCAGACACCTGCCGAAATCCTAAGTAGCTGCCGTTCCAAGAAACCTCCAGAATGCCTCCAGATTAGCCCTTATTTCAAAAATAAACTTTAAATTTTAAAACATCAGCCATTTACGGTGAAGAAAGAAATGGCCTAAATTATTGAGCAACTAATTAACAAAGTGAAGCAGTAGCAGGTGATGGGTTCCCGTCAGCCCAGCGGCCCCGAGATGCGTGAGGGACACACTCTCCACACAAAACACCAACCCGACGCCCCCATCCGCCTCCATCTGCGTATTGGGGCCTGTGGGTTCCCCCTGACTGCGGGGTGGGGGGGCCTCTCTCCCCAGGCCTGGCGCCTCTCGGGGTTGCTCCCTCCTTCCTCACCTCTTGGCTGGCCCTATTAAGGAGGGAGATGCCTCCTAGAGGCTTCCGAGCACAGGACTGACTGAAGACTGACCCCCGTCCCAGGCCTGAATGGGCTCCCTTCTGGCCCCTTACGGCCGCAGCAGAAATCCCAAGTCTCCTGTCTCCCTCTGGCCTTCATTCCTCCCTAACAGGAGGGAGCCAGGATGAGGGAGCGGCCCTATACCAGGATAAGGAGCCTCCTGGGCCCAGATGGCGGCACGGCATCTCCCATCCCTGGGCACCTCATCACAGGAAGACCCTGCAGAGGGCCAGAGCGTCAGGATCCTTTGGGAACCCCCGACCTATGGTTTGCAAAGGTTTTTTTGTTTGTTTGTTTTTTGGTTTTGCCGGTCTTTACACCAACTGAATTCCTTCATTCGGGAGGACCAGACACTGAGGGGCCCTGCGGGGTCCCTCGTGTTTGCATCACCAGCCGCCACCACGGCGTCAGCTGGGTCACAGGACTTCACGTTTGCTCGATAAATAAGTGGGCGAGCAATGAAAGAATGAACTACCTAACTGGCCGACGTGCCCTTCTGTCTAGAAGCACCCAGACCCCAGTCCCCCTGGCCCAGGAGCCAGGGCACCAACCAGCCCGACGGCTCTAGAACTGCTCTCTATCTAGAGTCAAGGCCCTGCCTCTGCTGCACAGGGGCCCAGGCGGGAGGCCTGCGGACCCACGAAGCCCACGCTCACCTCACCGCTCCAACACGCCTGTCCTTGCCTCTCTTGTTCGCGACGGCGGCCGCCCTGGCTCACGGCGGGGGGACCGGCGCTGCGGCCCGTCGGCCCCGGACACCAGGGCCTGGCCAGGCCAGCAGGGGAGTCCGACGGCAGCTGCGGGCACGGGCAGCCCCAGCCCCCAAGGCAGATGGACGTTCTCCCCCGGGCCCTGGGGCATGGGGCGTCTCTGGAGCAGCCTCACGCTGATCAACACGCCTCTCTTGGAAGGCGACCAGCTCCTCTCTGCCCGTGCACATGTCCACCATGCTGCTGGGCTAGCGCTGCTTCCAAC
Source organism: Eumetopias jubatus (assembly GCF_037043125.1). Taxonomy (NCBI): domain Eukaryota; kingdom Metazoa; phylum Chordata; class Mammalia; order Carnivora; family Otariidae; genus Eumetopias; species Eumetopias jubatus. The sequence continues at coordinate 14,471,160 of NW_028274808.1, forward strand.
TCCTCTTCCTCCTCCTCCTCCTGGGATCTGGTTTTGGGAGATGGCACCACAGGCCTCCTAGAACGCAGGCTTGGGTTCTCAGCGTCACCTTGTGTCCATGTCCGAATCAGTTACCATGTCCTGCACATTCCTCGCGAATGCGGTGGCCGGCACTCAGGCCCCAGCCCCCGCGGTGACCCCTTGGCCTCCCCCACCCACTCCCAGGCCTTTTAGGCCCCCGGGCTCCAGCCAGACTGACTGCCGCCTCTCCCCCTCACCGCGCCCCATCTTCTCTGCTTTTGTCTCACAATCCCTGTTCCTTAGAATTCCGCACAACTCCGCCAACTGGCTTCTGGGCTTCCAACCGCCCCTGAGTGCCCCTGATTCACTCCACCACCCGCCCCCCCCACCCAGCCTCTTCTCCCTTCCCCAGGAGGGAATTGAAGCCCGTTTAATATAGAGCAAATCCAAGTGCAGAGGCAGGAATCACTGGGAGGCTGGCTCCCTCCTGCTGGAAGGCCTCCTCTAGGCAGGCGCTGTGCTCCCCTCTGTGCCTCCCCCCGCGTGTTCCAATCCCGCCAGACTTGCCTCCAGCTGGTAGACATGATGTTCAGACTGCAGGCTGCTGGCCGGGCTCAGGGAGCCAGGAGAGAGGAGCATGAATGGGTTTAGAAGCCGCTCTGCATGGCTTGCTGGCCGCCCCCTCGACCTTCCGGGGGCACAGGTCCATGGGCCCTTCAGAGAAATGGCAGGCTGGGGAGGCAGCAAGCAGGGGCAGCGGGCTAGGAGTGGCATATAAAATGCAGGACTCCCAGGGGAGCCTGGGCGGCTCAGTCGTTAAGCGTCTGCCTTCGGCTCAGGTCATGATCCCAGGGTCCTGGGATCAAGCCCCGCATCGGGCTCCCTGCTCAGCGGGGAGCCTGCTTCTCCCTCTTCCACTCCTCTTGCTTGTGTTCCCTTTCTCTCTGTGTCTCTCTCTGTCAAATCAATAAATAAAATCTTAAAAAAAAAAAATACAGGCCTCCCAGCTAAAATTGAATTTCAGATCAACAAGAAATAATTGTCGGTATAAGTATGTCCCGTGCCCTATTTGGGACATACTTACACTAAAACATTTGTTTGTCGTTGCTCTGAAATTGACATTTAACAGGGTGTCCTGTTTTGGTTTTTTGTTCTGTTCTGTGTGTGCTAGATTAGGGCAACCCTAAGGGAAACTCTGATGGTGCCTCTTCCTCAGATCCACACCTGCCCCTCCAGCTCGATGGAGGGGACGAGAAACAAGGGGGGAGGATATGCCAGGTTCCTGGGCTACCCTAACAAAGTACCACACCCTGGATGGCTTCAACGACAGAAAGGCATCTTCTTACAGTTATGGAGGCCACAAGTCTGCAATCCAGGTGCTGGCAGAGCCATGCCCTCCCGGAACGCTCAGGGGGAATCCTCCCTCACTTCTCCCAGCTTCTGGTGGCTGCCAGCCATCCCTGGCATCCCCTGGCTTGTGGCAGCATCGTTCCAATCCCTGTCCCTGCCGTCACGGGGTGTTCTCCCCGGGTATCTCCCGGGTAACGTTTCCCCTGCTTAGAAGGACACCAATCACTGGAGGCGGGCCCACTCGCCTCTCCCAAGTGTCCCATATCTGCTCACAGAGTCCGTGAGGCGAAACCCGCACGACTCAGGGCAGCAGCTGACCTCCTGGAACACCCTGGCCAGAGCTGCCTCTCTGCTCTTCCTGCAAAAAGCCCACCAGAAACGACACCCAGCTGCGCCTGAGAAACGAGCCTCATGCCACCAACCCCACCCCAAGAAAACCCTGGCCTCAGGGTTCATGCGCCTGGGCCCATTAGCTGGCCCGGCCCTGAATGTCTTGCGAGGCTGAGAGGCTGAGTGCTTGCCAAGGAGAAGGAAACATCCTCTGAGGTCAGAAGCGCATCTCGATCTGCGTGTCGGCTGTGTGGCCCGAGGTGCCCACGCCCCTGGCTCCGCTTGCCCTTTGCTCTGACTGGGGCCTGGGGCCTGGCCAGTGAAATGCCCACAGCTGGTAAACGGAGGTTCAGAGAAGGGACTGAGCTGCACAGGGTTCTGAGGAGCAGATCGGAAGCCTCCCAGAGTCCCACCGAGCCCCCAGAACCCCAGCCCACCACGGTGGCGGCTCCAGCCCCAGGGTCTGGGGTTCTGGGCCTGGACTGTGTTGTGAAAATCCACAATGTTGCGGAGCTGACAAACTGGGGCCAGAGGTGCTTCCCTTATAATTTGGAGCCTCTCTGAGTGGAGAAGCCCTCACTTCAGTTATGTAGTACCAATAATTAACTAATGGAGCCCATTGTCTGGGTAGTCATACTAAATAGTAGAGAGTAGAGAGTAATCCGTGACCTACTGCATTAAAACCACACACACACACACACACACACACACACACACACACACACACACGTGCCCACACGCACAGAGGCATGTAGGCACGCCGTGGACAGCTCTTTCTCAGGGGCCCTGTATGCCTCCCTCCCCTTGGCATGTCCCTCATGCCCCCATGGCACAATTCTGGCCCTGGGCCCCAGGTGACCTCTCTTAGGGCTGAGAGTGGTCAGGCTGGGGCTATGTCCCCCTCCGCTGGGTCTGCAGGGGAACACTTGGTTTTCTGGGCCTGTGACGCTTCTCTCTGGCAGGCGAAGCCCCAAAACATCCTTCGGCCCATCCTCCTGGCCTGAGGCACTCACCCTTACATGCCTGTGGGAATCTTCGGAGAAGCGGGAATTCAAAGCCTTGAATCCTCCATTATGTGGCCTCTGTCAATGGTTTCACGTGGCATTGAGGGATTCAAAAGTGTAGGTCTTAGGGGCGCCTGGATGGCTCGGTTGGTTAAACATCCGACTCTTGCTTTCAGCTCAGGCCATGAACTTAGGGTTGTGGGATCCAGCCCCAAGTCAGGCTCCATACTCGGCAGGGAGTCCGCTTGAGTTTCTCTCTCGCCCTCTGCCCCTCCCTACCACCCTCTAGCTCTCTAGCTTTCTCTCTCTAAAAAACGCATACATAAATCTTCAAAAAAAAAAAAGGGGGGTGGGTCTTTGAAGCACTTAGGATGCTCTCATCTTTCCAGATTCTGCGGAGCATTCCAGCACCTTGCATATGCTCTGGCCTCAAGAGCCTAATGTGCCATGATTTGTGTATCTTTTCTAAAATGGCATAATGTGAACACGATGGGTCCTGACCTAATTAACAGACTATTTTAGTATAAAGAGGAGTAACTCGTGTCTGAGTGATCTGCTCACACACATCCACTGGGGCCCCATCTTCAGTCAAGTTAGTCTGTTCAGAGACAGACTGCCTTCCTCAGGTGGGGAAGTGACAAAGCAGCCTCCCCGGGGTGGGGGAGGGGGGACGAGCCCAGAGAGACCCCTGCAAGGGACAGAAGCAACTTCAGAAACTGCTGGAAAGAAAGCAGAGGATCCTTGCATCCCGCAGTTTCCTGCCTCAGGCCAGAAAGAGGAGGGCACCAAAGGAGACCAGCGTCTCTGACAGCAGGGAGACCCCAGAGACCAGGACCCCAGAAAGGAGCTTTGTCACAAGCCAAATATGGGGTGGGGTGAAGTGGAAGAAGCCGCGGGAAAGGCCGCTGGGTGGGCCGTGCAGGGAGTCCTTTGCTCCTCCACACGGGGCCTTCCTGCGTGTCCAGGACGTCCCTTAACAGTGAGCAAGAACGTGTGATTCCAGAGAAGACCATCTGTGCACCACGCAAAACCTCTGTCACCTTCAAGGGATCTCTTCAATCAGACTGCCTGCCTAGCACCTCGCGCTGAGCCAAGAATGGCTGAAGGTGGTCACCGCACCCCAGCTTTCCCTGGCACGATTTCTTTGTTCACATAAATATAGAGGAATTCCAGGTGATGCACAGAAAATGTGCAGTAGAAATTATTTCATGTCTGGCCTTTAAAAAAAAATCTACTATTTTTTTTTTTATCTATTCCATCCAGAAGGACAGAGTTCAATGCCATAGCAAATTTTCAAAGTAAAGTTGGGCCTAGAGCCCTCTTCCCTAGCATTCAGATCCCCTCGGACTTTGACATCTTCTTCCGTCTGCCTCTTAGGAATACAGATCTTCCAGGAGGCCCTCCATCCAGACTCACCCCCCTCCCGGCATCCACCTGGCCCGAGCAACCCCCACAGAGCCCTGTGACCCTGAACCACTTTTTTTTTTTCCTCTCTCTCTCTCTCTCCCTTTCTCCTGAAGGTGATTCTGAGCTAGGAAGCCTCCCAATATTTTACTTTGCTATGTTGACAATAAAGGGAAAAAAGGAAGGGTTTGTATGTCTCTATTTCTTCTTCTCTACCTTTCTTGTTCTTAGGCTCATCTTTTTCTTCATGTGACACACAGGAATACCTTTTGGGAAGTGGATTTCACAACCTTTAAAACCAGGTCCTGACACCCTGACTGGGGCATTTGCCCAATTTGCCCCCTCTGCCCCTGGACACCGTTTCCAAAGGTAGGCAGGTCTGTCTCCGCGCCCTTCTCCGCCCCCCCCCGGAACCTCTCTCCCCGCCCCCCCGCCATCTTGTAACCCTCCACACGCCCGAGGGCTCCTCCTGGCCTTCAGACCCTAACCTCCACGCCAAACACTCCCATTTACAAGAGTCAAAAACTCCAACGGGCTCCACTCAGGAAACACGATTTCAATAGAGAGACTTTAACAAAGGAATGGGTCACATGGGTGATGGAGGGCTGAAAGGGAAAAAAACAGGGTGAGGGACACTGGAGCACAAAAGATAATAAGAGGAAGCAGCTACTACCCCTAGTGTTGCGGGGGGAATGTAAGGGTCCCTACAGAGCAGGAACACAGACCTCCCGGACGGGGTGATGCCCAGCTAGCTGCTGGCTGGTGCCTCTAAGGAGGCATCACGAGGCTGCTTCTGGGAGCAGAGCGGAGAAGCCCACAGCGGAAGGACATCTGCTGCCACCAGGTCGGGACAGAATGCCAGTCAGAGCAACAGTGACAAGAACAGTAACCAAACAAGAAACAGGGAGTCTCCTCTCCCTCCTCCTTCCCCGCCCCTGGCTCCTAGGGGCCCTTTTGGCTGAACCACCAGAGATCAGCCCGCCAAGGAGACAGGCGGTTTGCAGTCTCAGCCCAGCAGCACAGAGCTGAGAACAGGCGCCCGGCTTTGGGGTGAGAGAGGTAAATGCATGGGGCATTCGCTGCACGGACAAGGGCTCCGGATTCCAACACCTGGCATCACCTCCCAGGGAGCCCGGTGCTTCCGGAAGCCTTAGAAATACAGTCATGCCAAAAGATATTTCACAGGAGACATGTATTTCGTATCAAATCTATCGACTGAGGTCGTTGCAAAAGTCCGCTGTCTTAGGATGTCCTCGGGGAACAGCGTCCTCACTCAGGTGTGAGGGATGGGGTGCAGAGGCGGGGGCAGGGCTGGGAGACGCCTTCCTCATGAATCCTTCAGTCGCCGCCAGCGGTTTTGCAAAAGCGCTGGACGCCCCCGGCATCCCACCTACATTTAGTCCCAGCACCGCCCCCCCCCCGCCACCCTCTCTGTCTTCCGGGGCTCCCCACGGTCCCAGGTTCTGCGGACGCACAGCGCCCTTATCCCCGGGACCCGAGGCAGGAACTGGGCCGGCGCTCCCCCTAGCGGCGGCCGACGAAACTCCTCAAATGACCTGCCCTCCCGGAGAAAAGATCACGGTCCGCGTTTCACGGCACACTGAGCGCTGCCAGGCCGGGTACTCAACTCCTGACTCTCCTTGTCTCGTTTAATCTCCACCACAGCCCTATTAAGGAAGTGCTCTTGTCAGTTCCAATTTACAGATGGAAGCATTAAGTCTTAAAGAAACTAGATAAAGACCATGGACAGGCTGATCTTCTGATTAGGGGAAATAATGAGCACACCGCTCAGGGTCCTGCCCAGCCAGTGCCTTTATGCCACACCTGCAACTCTCAGGTCACCTGGGTCCTTCGGCTTTGTTGGCCACGAAGTGACACTGTTGCAGCTCAGCCTGGCGCTGGGCTGTGGTGCTCCAGGTGCCCAGATCTGGGTTCCTAGGCTATGTTAAGACCCTAACCACTGATGTGGAAAGTAATTTTTCTTTTCCCCTTACAAATTCGTTCACTCCGCTCCGGCCCCCCCAAGTCCCGCCCCCTCTCCGCCAAAAAGCCATTTTCTCAGAATACTTAATTAATCTAGAAGATTCTCTGGTTGGAGAGATTTAACCCCATGCATAAAACAGGCTCATTTTCCTGGGTCAGATATCTGTGTTTTTAGAACACTTTGCTCATTAAAAGAACAAGCAAACAAGCCAAAGGAAGGAGGGAAGGGAAAGGGGAGTGGGAAGCAAGAAGGATGGGGAGAAAGAGGCGCGATTTCTGTCCCCCCCTCTGATTCGCCTACCTTGCCAGGAAGTAGCAAGTGAAACATACAGAATGCCTGCAAACATCCCCCCCTGCCCTGCGCTGTATTGCTGGTCAGAAACAGGTTGCTCAAGAGTCAGGGCAGTCCCCTCCCCCTTCCCTCAGGCACCCTGCCCACCAGGTGTGCCGTGGCCCAAGGTTCCAGGAGACTTCCTCTGGGGACGGTGCCTGCTGGTGTGGGCTCCTGCCAAACCTATTCTGCAAGAAAAATTCTGCAAGTTTTCTGCAAGAAACCTCCACGGGGTCTGGAGAGCCCCTCTTAGAGGCAAGGATCCCCCCTACCTGGCATAGAGGAAGGGCCTCCTGGTCAGAGTGGCCCCAGTCTGGATGTCCCCAGTGACCAGGACACTCCTAACCCCATGGGGTCTCCTAATCTGATGCTGGCCAGCTCCAGTGGTTAGGAGCATCTGGCTTGTACTAACCCAGGACACCTGTAACTTCCAACCTCTGGTCCTCCTTTGCTCCTGGGGCCCTGCAGAATAAGTCTGATCCCCCTTCCACAAATGTCTGGATTGTCCTGGCTGCCCCCTACCACCCACTCCAGCCACGATCCCCATCAAGTCTGCCCTTCTCCCACTGCTCATCCAGCCACTGTCCTCTGGACACCTACCTATTGAAAAGGTTCATCAGTCTCTGTTAAACTTGACCCACTAACCTAAGTGTGATGGGACGAGCTCAGCTCTGAATTCCACACTTAGAGGGCATCTTAAGATGCCAAGTCCAAGTCACTGAGTGGGTAGTGCCAAGAGCCCTGCAGCAATCCGCTAGAAAGCCCTGCCATCCATTAGGCAACATTCCTTATTCGTTCAGCCAGTTACCTGTACACATATATCTTCCAGTTTACTTTTTCCATCTTGTACATAAAAATTGGCCAAAAGCCTTGCTGAAATTCACATTTTTATTTACGCATTCATTCATTCATGCATTCATTCATCAAATACTTACTGAACTTTTAATATGTGCTGGGTACTATCCCCAGGGCTGGAGCTACTATATCGAACACGATGAATGATGTCCCTTCTCTTAGGGAGCATAAATTGATGGGAGGGTGGGAGAGGAGAGGAAGCAGTCAACAAACAAGTGAAGAAATTAATGAGATAATTCCAGACAGTGCTTTAAAGAAAATAAAGGGACCTGGGTTGCAGCAGGGACGAATATGGAAGCAGAAGAAGACTTGGGACACCCGTGATGTCTCAGACGCATGACACCTGCCACACACCTCTCACCTCCCAGGCTAATTGCCCTAGAACTATGCAGGGTTGTGAGCCCAGGTTTGTCCTTGGTGACCTCGTGCTGACCTTTACACACTCACTCCTCTCTTGATCACAGACCCGGGGTGATGTGTTTTAGCAGTTTATTGGGACCCACAAGGTTGCCTCACTTTCCTCTCTTTCTTCCACCTTGAGAGAGCTGCCCACGGCCCCACCCAGACTTCTAGCAGGAAGCTTCTCCAGGGCTCTCTTACGGCTCTGGATGTCCTCACAGCTCCCTCCCAGCTTCCCAAGGGGGGAAAGCACAATCAAGAGCAATCAGGAGCTTCGCTTCACCACTCTCCCCTACCTTGGAGCTTATTTTCCTATTCTCAAGGTGTCGTCCACCTTTTCCCACCTGGAGATCCTTCTCTTAGAGAGAAAGCAGATGTGGACAGGCCCGGCACTCCAGACACACCCTGCAAAGCAGTGGGTCGGTCTTGACCTAGTCCCCATCTCGCTCAACTTGCTGAACTTCTCACGCCCTTGATGTGACCTTTTAACCCCTGAGGACCTGCTCACATCTTGGGACAAGCTTGTGCAAGGCCAGCCATCATTTGGCCCGTGAGTTGATGCCTGCCTTCTGCTGGGCTGCCCAGAGTGCCCTGTATAATGACCCTGGCTTCCCTAGGCACCTTCCCCTCCCCCTCCTCCAATCATGGGGCAAAGGACCCTCAGGAGCTTACCCCTGAGAACTCCCCATCCCTCCAGCACAAGGCAAGGGTTAGGATGCAAACTTAGGAGGCTGCCAAATAAACTCAGGAATCAAGATCAATATGATTTTAAGGCAAAAAAATTTTTGAGCTGAATTAATGCAAAAAATCCAATGATGAACAAAATTAACAAAATACTACCAGCTCTAGATAAAGACAGGGTCAGAAGCGCCTGGGTGGCTCAGTCAGTTAAATGTCTGCCTTCGGCTCAGGTCATGATCTCAGGGTCCTGGGATCGAGCCCCACATCGGGCTCCCTGCTCAGTGGGGAGCCTGCTTCTTTCTCTCTCTCTGCCCCTCCCTCTCCTTCACTTGTTCTCTCTCTCTCTCTCTCTCTCTCTCTCTCACACACACACACACATGCACATACTCTCTCTCCCAAATAAATAAATAAAATAAAAATAAAGACAGGATCCGTATTTTTCCTTTTGCCTTGGGTGCCAGTATGGCCTGGCACGGCCTTTTTCTAAGTTGTAGTAAAATATACATAACATAACATTCACCATTTTAAGCATACGGTTCGGTGGCATGCACACGTCCACACTGTTGTACCACCACCCCCCAGGGAACTGCCTTCACCCCCCTTCTCTCCTGAAGCCCAGTCACCAACCACCCCGACCCCCTGCCCGGGGGCGATCTGCCTTCCTCATATGGCCAGGACGCTTCTCACTGCCTACCTCGACCCCCCAAGGCAGCCTGGAGTTTTCCCCCGAGTTCTCCAACCACATCCACGTCACTCTGTATCGGTCAGAAACGGAGTAGCGGTTTCCTGGTCTGTTCTGGTACCTTCGGAGGAGGGACCATCGGCCCGGGCTTCTGCCGCCTCTGCCAAATGAACCGCCCAGCAGCTGTGCGCACAGATGGGGCCCCTCGTCTCCACTGGCACCCCCCCCCCCCGCCCCGCGTCCCCACGGTGCATCAGCAACGCTCCATCCCTGTCCAGCAGGAGGCAACCGGCCCCACCTGAGGCACAGATCCTGAAGGCTGGGTATGAAAAGGTCAGGCTGCTTCCTCAGCTGCTGAGAAGGCTTTTTTGTTTGTTTGTTTTTACCAAGTGCTGGAAAAGGAAAAGGAAAAGCTGTTCTGGATAGTTGACTCGTTCCTCTGATTAGAAATAAGAACAGGCTTTTTTTTCTTTCCCTCCCATCTTCTGAGGCGGCCACTGTGGGACTCCACCATCAAGTGATTAGTGAGACAATCACAACCATGACTGAGCACCGCGAAATGGGCGCTTGGCTCGAGCGGACCGAAGAGTTTTCCCCTTACTTGGCTATTTATCGATTCGGTGTACCCTCCCTTCTACCTTAATGGTTCATAGTTTCAACTTGTCTACATGATTTATAGACAGGCTCTGAGACAACTAGTATTTAGCCCTGGCTCTGGAGCAAGCACCCAGGGGAGCGACGCTTTGCATCACTCCCGCCTGCCCCGGGAGGTAGGGGAGCTGAGGAAGCCGCGGGCCGACCCCACCAAGGGAGGAAATGGGTCAGGAGCGAGTGGGAGACTCGGTCTCCAGGGACTAGAAGCAGCCGACTATTAGGGAAGTGAGCACGAAAGCTCAGGCAGAACCAGGCCCGCCATCCCCCAGTCCTTTAGGGGGGCTGCCGTGTCCGCAAGGCCCCCCTGACCTGGCGGGGCTGGCCTGGCTCCCGCCACCTCCCCTCCCTCCCAACGCAGGGACGTGCAGCCACTCCTCCAGCAGGGCTGGGGGACAATATTAATAACACTGATTGTGGGCCTAATCTTTTTTTTTTCTGGGCACTTATTACCAGGGCTACGTGAGTGCTTATTATTAATAATAATAATTTAGTGCAGACTTTACTGCTTTGTGTAACACTGAGTACCTGGATTCTAATTATCTGTCTTATTTTAATATTTATGGAATTAATCAAACTTTTTAATGGAAAACCCCACAATGAAATTACTGAGAGCATGCTTCAATGAAGACAGATGGGACGTGCTGGGCGAAGAGACAGCTAGACTTGATTAACATCACTGGAACCAGCTCAGTGAGGCAGCCTGGCGCTCCCTGCCTGGAGGCCACAGGCCTGGCCCACCATGGGCCCAAGAGCACCCCGTCTGTGGAGCTCAGAAAAGGAGGTCTCCACAGCCCCGTCACCCCATGTTTCAGAGGGCGGGGCTGGCCTGTTCACCACTGCCGACCTGTCCGCGCAGGTGGCCCCACAGGCCAGGCCTGGTGCTGACAGATGCTGCCGGCGCACCTGACGCCCCTGTGGTAGATGGGCAGCAAAGCCAGACCGTGGCCTTGAGGCCTGCGCTGACGTTGGAAAGGTCGGAAAGGCCGTCACTCACCTGATCTCAACCCCGGAGGACCCTCATCCTGGGCTGATGGGGTGAGCCAATGGTCACCTGAGACCCCGCTAAGGTTGGGCAGCTCCCAGGGCCTCAACAAGAGGATGACAAGTGACTCCAGTGAATCAGCCAGGCCACCACTCACTAAGAGCTTACCCCGGGCAGGCGCTGTGCAAAATGCTTTCTGGGCATTTTTGAGTTTGTGTTTTACAGCACCCTGTGCATGGGGCAGTTCCTATTTGCCTCTCCCAAGTGGGAAAACCAGGGCTGAAGAGGTTCATCAGCTTGTCCGACGTGGCAGGGAATGCAGAGGCCCCACGCTGAGCTCTGAGCTCAGGCCTCGGCTGCCAGGCTCCCCGCCCTGAACCAGTGCCCTCCACGGCCCTCACCTGCTCTTCAGAGCCCCTTTCTCTACAACTCCTCTCTCGGGGGCTGGGACCTCTGGCTTCCAAAGCGTCAAGCTCCTAGAATCGTGGGGGCCCTTTCCAACCCACTTTCTTTTTTTTTTTTTCTTTTTTGTAAGACTTTATTCCTTTGACAGAGAGAGAGCACAACCAGGGGGAACAGCAGAGGGAGAGGGAGAGGCAGACTCCCCGCTGAGCAGAGGCTCGATCCCAGGACCCCGGGATCACGACTTGAGAGGAAGGCAGATGCTTCACTGACTGAGCCACCCAGGCACCCCTCCAACCCATTTTCTACCTTACTCTACACGCCTTACCCCAAACACCTTGAGGAAACTGAGGAGCTGGAGAAAGCCTGATGCCCAGACTACACACTCACCCACACCTCAACCCCCCGCCACCCCGGGACCCAGGCGAGGCCAGATGAGATGAGCCCATCCATATAAGACATCTAGCTGATTCCACTGTGCAGCCAGAGTTACACTGGGGTTCTCAGTTCTGACTTCTCACAGGGAGCTTTTCTTTTCTTTTCTTTTTAAGATTTATTTATTTATTTATTTGAGAGAGAGAGAGAATGAGAGATAGAGAGCACGAGAGGGAAGAGGGTCAGAGGGAGAAGCAGACTCCCTGTTGAGCAGGGAGCCCGATGTGGGACTCGATCCCGGGACTCCAGGATCATGACCTGAGCCGAAGGCAGTCGCTTAACCAACTGAGCCACCCAGGCGCCCTCACAGGGAGCTTTTCAAAACACCCGGGTTGGGGCCCAACCCCCAGAGAGCCTATTTAATTGGTCAGGGGCTACTTCCAATGCTCTGAGAGTTGGCATCTATCTTCTGAAGCTTACCAGTCGGTTTTAGTGTGTCATCTATGTGGAAATGTCCTGGTTTCAAATGAAAACCTACGGTCTAGAGGGGAAAAAAAATGACATAATAAATTTATAAATAAATGTATTATAAATTCTGAAAAGAAAGGTTAGTGGGGTGAGTGAATAATACTGTCTTCTGTATTTGCAAGTTGCTAAGACAGTAGATATCACAAGTTCTCATCACAAGACACAAAGTGTGTAACCATGTGTGGTGGTGGATATTAACTAAACTTACGGTGGTGACCGTTTTGATACATAGATACATATCAAATCGTTATGTTGTACATCAGAAACTAATATAATGTTATATGTCAATTACATCTCAATTTTTAAAAAAGAAAATTAAAAATTAAAAAAAAAATTTACGCTAAGAAGTAACCACTCTTCCCACAGCAGTCATCAACCCTGTTGGGAAAGAGGGTCTTTGCACCTGTGATGCAGTTAGAATGACATCATCCAATGACGCGTGTCCTCATTAGGATAGAGGTATTTGGATACAGGGACACAGGGGGGGATAAATGTCAGAGGCAGACACAGAGGCTGGGGTGACTCATCTCCAAGCAAAGGAATGCCCAGCATGGCCGGCAGCTCATAGAAGCTGGAGGAGGCAAGGAAGGACCACCCCCCCCGACCCTGAAGCCTCTGGGGAGATCATGGCTCTGCTGTCACCTTGATTTCAGACTCCTAGCTCCAGAACTGTGAGACAATAAATGTCAGTTGTTTTGAGCCACCCAGTGTGCGGTAATGCGTTGCTAACACAATCCCCACGTGAACCCATGGGTTGGTTCCCGTGTTGGCTTGTCCTTTGCCCTGCTCCCCAAATGGCACATCGGCACCATGGTGGCCTCAACACCTAAAACAGTGTGTGGCATGGGGTGGAGGGGTGGGGGGCTCAAAACTTTTGCTTGAATGGAGAACTAAAACAATAAAAGGCATAATCCTGCCTTGTAAGGCAGATGGGCGAAGCTCTGTTAAGACCATGTGGGCCGTAAGGAGAAACAGTTGTACTTTCACACTTCTTATAAGAGGATTCTTGTTCTAAATGCTTTATACGGATGTTATCGTTTAACTTCTTAATGAGCCTGTGAAGTAGATGCTATGATTATCCCCGTTTGATAAGGAAGGAACCTCGGTTCAGAGGTGAGGTCAGCTGCCACTCAGGTGGGAAAGTGGAAGAATGGAGCCCAGGGCTTGTGACACCAGAAACCCCCTTGCTTTCCAAGGAGGGGGCTGTCCCTGCCAGTGCCCACTCAGATGCCACCCAGAATGCAGCCCCAGAGGCCAGGCTGAGCAAGCCGGCCCCTCGCGTGGAAAGGCCGTGAGCCTCGGCCTTGACAAACAAAGATCTCTCCAAATTCCTCTTCTCTCAATGGTATTTCTCTGTCTCATTCTGATCACACCCGGAATTGGAGCTAGAGAAGGAATTTATCAAGGGCCCTGGAGATTTCTGAAAGATCACCTAAATAGGATAAGCCCAAATGAGAAATGTTTTTCTTGCTTCATCTGACGTTGCATTTCAGCTCTCCCTAGAATGGACTTTTTTAAGGGATGGAGAAGGTGGGCAGACCCAACCTACATTAATGTCCCAGGTGGGGAGGGGGTGCTGAAGCGCCACACAGACACGGCCCTCTTTTTTTTTTTTTTTTTTAATTTGGGAAAGAGAGGGACAATAGTATCCCCCACTGAAGCGGATACATCGGATCCTGGCTGATCCTTTCACGGGGACCTTAAGGACCCGGAAGAATCTGGTCTCTCCAAACTCCGGAAGCCCAAGTCAGCTCTGTCTGAAAATGACTAACAAGGACATGTTGATTCTCCTTTACGATGATGATTGAACATGCTGCTAAATCGAGTGTTCTGTGATTTACCTTTACCGTGCCTCCAAATTATTCTGACATCTTCTCTCTCCTCTTTGCCTCTGCTGGAGTCTAGTTTTAATTAATTTTCAGGACCAAGTCAATTGTCGCGTTTGTTTCCCCTTCAAAACGTGTTCATCACCAAAGCCACATTAGTCATAAGTGACAGTTACCAATACAATCAACAGCCACACAACCATGGACATCGGAGGTACCAAAGCCCTTCTCCTTTCCCGTCTCATTGACTACCTGTCCTCCCTGGTGAGGCTGCACCAGACCAGGGTGACCGCCCCCATCCGGTTCATTAGTCCCCTAACCAAGGAAGGACCCAGAACTGAGGGAAGGTTGGAGGGAAGCAGGGAGAAGAACAAAGGGCAGGGGAAATGAAGTTGCTGGTAGGGAGAGTGAGCAAGGGGATGCAGATGGAGGGGAAGGAAAGGGATTCAGGTTTTAGAAGTTAGGAGCCTGGGAACCCTCTCTTCTTAGTGTTGTTAAGGAACGCCCCTTCCCCCCTGGGGAAATAGGAATTGAAGAGGCTGGGTGGATAAAGAAGATGTGGTGTGTGTGTACAACGGACTACTACCCAGCCATGACAGAGGACGTCTGCCATCTGTGACATGGATACACCTTGAGGGCATTACGCTGAGACAAGCCAAGCAGAGAAAGACAAATCCTGTAGGATCTCACTTATATGTGGAATCAGGAAAAAAAAAAAAAAAGCCAAACTCCTAAAAACAGGGAGTAGAATGGTGGTTACCAGGAGCTGAGAGGGGGTGGAAGATTTGGGGAGATGTGGTGTAAGGTTATAAACTTGCAACCAGTAGATCAGTGAACCCCGGAGAGCTAATGCACAGTATATTGATTCTAGACAATACTGTATTATAAACTTCAAAGTTCCTAAGAGACTAGATCTTAATTGTTCTCACCACAAAAAAGAAACGATAATTATGTGACATGATAGAGGTGTTAGCTGACACTAACAGTGGTAATCATATTAGAATATGTAAATGTATCAAATCAATACCACGTACACCTTGAACTTACACAATGTTATATGCCAATTATATCTCCATAAGAAGCCCGGCTGCCACTCTGCCTCCTGTCGAGTCCTTCCCCACTCACTCCATGCTCCCCAGCCACCCAGACTCTTCTCCCTCCTTCTGCTTCTTACTTTCTCAACACCTAGCATCATATGTACATACATATGTATGAATGGCAGGTGACAACATCCTGCCCAGGCGTTGAAGAAAGACCTCCCAAGGGAAACACAGGAGACCCGAGAAGTGAATTCCAGGTGTTTCCCTGCAATGCTCCCCAGGAGAGGCTAACCCTGGTCTCCACTGGTCAGAAGTAGCATCCTTCCCACCGGTGAGCACCACTGATGATCAACGGCTCCGTCCGACCCACGAGGAGACCCTGTCACCTGTCTCACGGCCCACGGTACCCCAGGGCCCACGAAGCTTCCTTCTCTGCACGTCTGGTGGCCCTAAGACCGAGGTCTTCTGATTGTAAGAAACAGAAAACCAATTTATTCATTCAACAAACACTCTTCTGACACAGTACTGGTGATAGAGTGCCCAGGATTTACGTTCAAACTGTTCAGTAAAGATGGAGCCGATATATGTGTGTGAATTAACTCTAATCCATTCCCAAGGAGGGCTTGGTTAGCATTCAGAGAACTACACTCAGGGGTCTGCCCTTCAGCGGCAGAAACTCCATGTTCCGGTTAAATCTGTACCACAGGGTTCAGTCGCTGGTACTGGAGTCTTAGAAATGACTTTCCCTTGTGCACTTAACTGGTGTTGAGGCTGTGTGGTTGCCTGGAAACATGTCTTCTGGACTTGCATGAATGGGCTGTGCCTGTCTGGGAGCCTCGGACTTCCCTCTGGGGACAAACCCTCCACCCCAAAGACATTTAGCAGAGAATCTACTGCCGGATTCGCCCAGAAAGTTACTTGATCCCGCTGTCAGAATGTTCTTATGTGTGTCTCAGAGTAAATCCTTCCCGAAGGGTGGTGAGCAGGGACTCTGCCCAAACCATAGGTACAGGTGGCGCATTTGTTTGGGGCCTCCTAAATAACTGTTCTTTTGCCAACAGTCAGCTAGAGATTTGCTTTCATTACAAGACACCACCTGGTAGGGAGGATTAGGAAAGAAGACATATAAGGCTCTGCAATGCGAGGATGCTAGCAACATTTTCCATAAAGTATGGACAAATTGGTTTAGGCCCGTTATTACCTGCTTGAAGAGGCGAGCAAGTAAGAAAAGGTTCGGATCTCACACCTTCAAGGCGAGGGAGAACTGGAGAGAATTATTCAAATAAAACGCTTACTTTTTGCCAGAGCTCTGGGTTTTTGCTTGGAGACCTCCGCACTGGAGGTCCGAAGACCAGCCAAGCCAGGAATTGTGTGGCTACAGCATTCATGCCACTCACATGCTGTCTGGATGGTGGGGGCCAGGTGGGACAGACCCACTCCCAGGAGCACGTGGGGGGCGGGGTCGGCATGATGCTCCCCACACCCTAGGGCTGCCGGGCAGGGATGGGGGGCCTGTGCTGGCTCTTCCAAGCCAGAAGAGGAGACTTCATCCCAACACGGGCATGACTGTGGAAAGTTCCGGAAGGCCTTGGTCCTGCCTTGCTCAGAGAGTCTAGCTGAGGCCAGTGAGCAGACAGTCAACAGAAAGGAACCGTTGCCATCACAATGTGCTGAGAACACACACTGTTCCATTTCCTTCTGTGTTTGTTCAAAATTCCCCATAGTGAAAACACTGCGGGAGCAATATTATACGATCGAAATAAATACATTATTTAGTGATATGCATTTACTTATTTTGTTATTATAGTCAAAGTATGGAAATACAATGTCATTTAATAACCATGTCATTGTTATATAATAAATACATTGTACGTAATAAAATCGATATTATAAGGTAAATATTATTAACATAAAAATCAATAAAACACATATCAATAGATCTGGCTAAGCTCCTACCCATTCTTCCTATCTCGGTCATTTTCTGGAACTGAGGGCCCCTCTTTTGGATTCATGAAATCCAGGAACCATGGCGAAGACTTTGGTCTTCAGCCCCTTTGGGTTTACAGAGATTCACCGACAAACCAAAAGCACATGGCTCTTCTGCTCCTCTTCCTCATAGCCAGGTCACCCACCAGGGTCTTCCCAGAGGCTGCCAAGGCCACTCCGGTCCCTCAGTCCCTTAAGGTCTCTGTCGCCCCCGCCCGGGGGGGGTCCTGTTGTCCTCAGGCTCTGGGTGGGAGGAGGGTGTGGATCTTTGCCATTCTCATCACCTGCCACCTACCAGCCTCCCTATATAAGTTAACCTCCCTCCTGCACTCTCTCCACCCCAAGCAGCAGCTCCTACCCCCGCCCAACCTACACACACACCCCAAATGGTGTCATTTAGATCAAAGCCCTTAAGTCAGTAAACCGAGACTTACTACCTAACCTAACTGCAGTTTCACACCCCCCAGAACTGCCACCTTCAACCAGTGGCCACAGCAATTTCCTGGTTGGCACTAGGAAGTTTACTGATAGACCCCTTCCATTCCCCGTAGGAAGGCAGCCTTATGATGGACTGTTTGCTAATGATTTCCTTTTTTTCGGCTCCCTCTCTACCGTTAAAAACCTTTCCTTTTCTGTAACCCTTTGGAGGAATCCTCTCCTTGCTAGATGCAATACTGCCTGATTCATGAATGGATTAATAAAGCCAATTAGATCTTTAAAACGTACTCGGTTGAATTTTTGTTATTTAACACTAGGGAAACTCCAGAGCTAAAGAAAGGGAGCAATCTCTTTTCCTTTCCCATTTCTGAGGGCACGGCCAAGTAGATGAGATACTGTTAATTTTTCCCATCGGGTTATTGCATTGCTCTCAATTTTTGACAAATCACTGTGCCTCAGAGGATGCTCCAGGGCTGGGGTCAGACACCCGAGGCCACCCTGTGCATGGAGGACACACCGACGCCAGCCCATCCGTCTGCAGCCCGGCAGGGAGACACGTGCCCCATCTCTGCCGCCCTTCAGACCAGCGATGAGAAATCCAGCATGGTTACTGGCCCCTGGGGCTGTGAGGGCTTCCAGCCCCGCTTCCCTGCAAATGCCAGAGCTAGGTCCCTCCAACAGCAGCGCTCCTTCACAGAGAACGGCCCTCTGCAGAGAAAGTCCCTTTGGTTGGGGTCTCCGCAGCGGTGCCTTCGTGAAGAGGGTACATTTATTTTATTTTATTTTATTTTATTATGTTATGTTAATCACCATACATTACATCATTAGTTTTTGATGTAGTGTTCCATGATTCATGGTTTGTGCATAACACCCAGTGCTCCACGCAGAATGTGCCCTCCTTAATACCCATCACCAGGCTAACCCATCCCCCCACCCCCTCCCCTCTAGGACCCTCAGTTTGTTTCTCAGAGTCCATAGTCTCTCATGGCTCGTCTCCCCCTCCGATTTCCCCCCTTCATTCTTCCCTTCCTACTATCTTCGTCTTTTTTCTTTTTTTAACATATAATGTATTGTTTGTTTCAGGGGTACAGATCTGTGATTCAACAGTCTTGCACAATTCACGGCGCTCACCATAGCACATACCCTCCCCAGTGTCTACCACCCAGCCACCCCATCCCTCCCACCCCCCACCACTCCAGCAACCCTCAGGTTTGTTTCCTGAGATTAAGAATTCCTCATATCAGTGAGGTCATATGATACATGTCTTTCTCTGATTGACTTATTTCGCTCAGCATAATACCCTCCAGTTCCATTCACGTCGTTGCAAATGGCAAGATTTTGGGTTTTTTGATGGCTGCGTAATATTCCACTGTATATGTATACCACATCTTCTTTGTCCATTCATCTGTCGATGGACATCTTGGCTCTTTCCACAGTTTGGCTATTGTGGACGTTGCTGCTATAAACATCGGGGTGCACGTACCCCTTCGGATCCCTACAGTTGTATCTTTGGGGTAAATACCCAGTAGTGCAATTGCTGGGTCGTACAGTAGCTCTGTTTTCAATTTTTTGAGGAACCGCCATACTGTTTTCCAGAGTGGCTGCACCAGCTTGCATTCGCACCAACAGTATAGGAGGGTTCCCCTTTCTCCACAGAGGAGGGTGCATTTTAAAAGTGATTAAAATATTGTGCTGAACATTAGGACTTCTGCCGGATCAGTGAGGGAAAGCCCATAAATGGGTCCTGAGAAAGCTTCAGTCATTCAATGGCAGGTGCAGTGACAGGGAGCAGGGGGCCTAAGGCAGGGCATGGCCCCCCGATCCAATGTCATGTCTCTCCCCACTGTCCTGCCAGCAGAGCCCACTGATCAGGGGTCCATGCACCCTTCCCAACGGGCAGTGGTGGGTGGGTTGTATTGTGTTTCCCCCACCGCCCTACTTCATATGTTGAAATCCTAACCCCCCTTACCTCAAAATGGGACCTTCTGTGGAGATGGGGTCTTGGCAGAGGGAATCAAGTAAAAATGAGGTCATTGTGGGCCCTGATCGGACATGACTCTGTCCTTATACGAAGAGGAAATTTGCACACAGAGACAAACACAGAGGGAGGATCATGGGAAGACACGGGAAGAAGATGGTCATCCGCGAGCCAGAGAAAGTCTGGAACAGACCCTTCCCTCCCAGCCCTCCGAGGAAATCAGCTCTACGGCATATACCTTAGTTTTTTCACTTCGCTTTCAGCCTCCGGAATGACGAGATAACGAATGTCTGTTGTTGAAGCCCCTGGTCTGTGGTGCTTTGTTACAATAGCCCTAGTACAGGCAGCCCCCCTGTTCTTCAGGACGCATGCCCCCCACCCTACAAGCCCCCCACCCCAGCCCCACCTGCTCTCCGCTAAGATCCCCGGTGAAGACCATGTGCTACTTGCTGCTCTTCACACACACACACACAGTAATAACAATAGAAGAAAACAAAGAGAAAGGGCAGTGATGAGCTGGAGACAGGAAGGTGAAAGGTGCACATCCCCATCAGAAGTGACCAGTCCCCCGGGAGCCACACATCAGCTAGACTTCTGCTGCGTCTCCCTCAGCAAAGCAGCAGGGGAGATCCAGGGCACCCCACTTCCCTGGTCCCCAGATCAAAGACCTTATCAAAGCACTACTGAGTTCTTCGGATCGGAACAATGCGGGTGCGGAAACCAAAGGGGTAACGAAGTTTGAAATGCCCAAGGATCTGTCCTGTCTGCCCAGGAGAGACCCAACCACTGCTACCTGATCTCTCTCCCAGCACCAAATAAACATTTTCATCCCACAGATTCCTTGGAAGCAGCTCCTCTCCGTAATATGCAGATGTTAATATACTTTTTCGGCTGCCAATGTTTTCAGAAAGCATTCTCAGTCTATGACAGGTAGGAAATTTGCATTTCCATTAGGGAGGCCTTCGTCAATTGTGAGTCATAAAAGCCCCAGAAGAATAGGGTGGGTGGGTGGGTGGGACGTATTGTACTTTAAAAAGGAGATTTTATTGCACGGTTCAGCAAAAGGTACCGGAGGAGATAAACGCTGTGCAACGGGACTCAGGACTCACCCCGGCTGCTGAGAAAAGTCACAATGAGGAGAAACTTATTAATGCCCACGCCTGTCACCGGACGACCGGAGGGGGGCCAGCCTGAATGTGACTTTACTAGTTTGCAATTTACTGTGTTTAACATTAAAAGAATACGCTCTCTGAGGGTGAGAAGGGGCATTCGGTGCTGCCGGCCCAGTACAAGTACTTCTCGCTCCTGCTCCATTAGCTGCAGCTGTGATCTCCCCATTTAGAATCGTTTGTGTTTCGCCGCTGCCGCCGAGGCTCTGGCCTGGCTGGAGCTGTGATTTGTGTTGGCGATTTGTTTTACTCTTTACGTCAGTCGGTAAAGTCGGGATGCCCAAGAAATATAAAAGCTGCAGGATCCCCAGCAGCCGAAAGAACGATGCCCCTGCGCCGCTTTGTTATCTTCTTTGCCCTGCAAGTTGGGGCCCAGCCCCCGCCCCCTCCAAGTTCAGGAACTCAGAGTCCACACTAAGTCCTGGAGAGAAGCAGGGGGGAGGGGGAGAGGGGCCACGAGCCTCCCTGGGAACATGCATTTCCTAAGAAACAGGAGTCTCCCAACAGAGGACCTCCGGCCTTTCCAAGACTGTCCCAAGGCAGCCTCTTTTGTTAGAGACAGGAAGTGAAAACTCAGAGGCAAGTGACAAGCAGGAGGGCACGCACTCATTAGTGGTGAGCAGGGTAAAGCCAGCCCCACTTCTCTTGGTTCCTACAGAGTGTGCCCTGGCGATCCCGCTGCTTCTTCCCGACACGTCCTTCTTTCATTCACCGCAGGGGTATTTATTGAGTGACTACTGTGTTCCAGGCTCCATGGTTGCAGAGGGACTAGAGAGGACCAGACCCCTGCTCCAATGGGAAGGCGCCCCCTCTTACTGAGGGGGACAGACAGACAGGACGCCCATGAATACACGTGATTATGTCATCAGTGATGCGTGCTATCCAGAGAACAAAAGGACCGAGTAGAAGAGACGGGGCAGGAACTAGTTTGGAGCAGGAGATGAGAGCAGGCTCCCTGGGGAGGCTAGCTTGTCCCAAAGAACATTCCAGATGGTGGGAACGCTACTGCCAAGTCCCGAGGGCCCTGTCAAGCTTGGTATGGATTGAGGCAGGAGCCCTGAGTGCAAAGGGGAGGGTGAGCTGGGCCAGGGCTGGAAAGCAGAGGCCAGATCCTGGGCTCAGGGACAGGAGTTTGGTTTTACTCCAGTTGCAGTGAGAAGCCAGTGCAGGATTTAAGTAAGAAGGAGCGTTATCTGATTTGTACTCTAGAAAGCTCCCACGAGCGGTGAGAATAGATTGCGGGGCAGCAGAAGTTGGAGATCATTGTGATATTGTTGCAGCCAGACTGCTGGGGTCTTGAAGGGCGCCTCAAACGGCATTCCTGTTTCTTGCCTAACTTCTCAGTCAGTGGATAATAAACAGTGGAGAGGCACTTGGAGGCTAAACTCTCATTCTCGTTGTCGATAAGCAAAGTATAGGAGCGCGAGGGCTTCCTAATACTGACCCCCACGATTGATCAGCTTCCCACCCCCATGAAGGGGTACAGCTGACCCTCTGGAGGGTCGGCAGAGAGCACCAGCTCCCTGCAGGTGGTGCTCCCAAGAGGAAGAAGGGCAAGGCTGAGTCGAATGTATCCAGTCCATGCTTCTTCAATTTCCCCCACCAGCTCGGGCCATGGTGGAAGGAGTCCAGGGCTGAGAGGGGCCAGGAGGAGTCCTGAATGAGCTCCCGCAACATGCAGGCAAAGGCCCGCCCTGGAGGAGAGGCATGCTGCCCTCCCAGGCGAGAAGCGATAGGATGTTAGTGCGAAGTGTTGGTGGTGAAAACAAAGAGCATCTCAAGAGAACCTCTGA
Organism: Eumetopias jubatus; assembly: GCF_037043125.1. Taxonomy (NCBI): domain Eukaryota; kingdom Metazoa; phylum Chordata; class Mammalia; order Carnivora; family Otariidae; genus Eumetopias; species Eumetopias jubatus. The sequence goes on from NW_028274808.1 coordinate 14,493,350, forward strand.
TCATTTGTAGACTTCGGAATACATAGGCCAGACATTGCGCTGGCCAGTCCAGGCCCCTGTCCCTGGGGGGCCCGGAGCCCCAACCTACCCTAGGAGATGGTTATTAATGAAAACGTTAACCACCTTCCACTTCCCTCCCCACACAGACCTTATCATGCAGGAATGGGAGCTCATGTCCACCTCTTCCACCCTCTGTGGAGCTGAAGGCTCTCCCTTCTTGTCATAGCTTCCCCCGAGCAGGAGAATAAGGCCCTGTGTTCTGCAGTCCTTACATCTCTCTTTTACAAGTTAAACAACTTCCAACTCTTTTGTCCCCTTTGCTCATTTCTGCTTTTGATTTGCTGCAGTTTTACTTTATTGCTCTTAAAATTCAGAGAGCAAAGCACGGCGTGAAGTCCTGTCAGCGAGCCTGAGCTCCGCTGTGTCCCGAAGCCCGCGGCCTGCTCCCTGGTGGTCCCGTGTCACCCCTGTTCGTCCCAGCCACACGTACGCTCTCTCTGTCAATACGGGGGTGGCACTGGCCGTCACACCCTGCTCTGAGACTCAGTGATCCCCGAGGTTTCGTCTGCTGCACTGTCTCCCACCTGGAGATGCATAAAATCGCTTGTATTCAGTCCCTAAAAGCATGTTATCCATGTTATTACTGAAGGTTATTACACCTTATTATTCATCAAACGTCTGCCTCACTTAACTGGGTTATGTTGACTTCTATTCCTGGCATTTGCAGGAGCGTAAGGAAAGGCCTCACGGCCCCTTCCGGCCTGGTGGAAGCTTCTAGACAGCAGATCTCCGGGGCCTCAGGGAACAACCTCTAGCCAGTGCCCATCACCCCCGGGTCTGTGCTGCTTGGGGCCTTTGTCTCCCGAGCTAGAGGTTCTGGGGACGTTCCCAGAGCATCACCAATAATGATGAGAGAGTAGACTCTTCTCCAAGGTCGCCTGACCTGCCACCCAGCCTTGCGGCCTGCTACTCCCCATTCCCCGCCTCGAGCCTTGTCAGGCTATGCTGGTTTCCTCCCTGTTCCCTAAACCACAGCAGCAGCATTCCAGGTTAGCCGCGGCCCTGCCTAGAACCCTCTTCCTCCTCGTTCCCACTCCTTTCCAGCCTTCTAGCAGCCACATTCCTTCCTCACGTTCCTGCCCCTCGATGTGCCCTCAGCAGGGGGTCTGTGGATGCGATGTGAGCCTCTTCCTGACCGGCACCCTCCCTCCTCCCCCCGCCACCGTGTCCCCTCTGTTCCCATGCCACCCCCCACCCGGACCCTCCGCCTCCAGGAGAACACCCAGTGTCGCTGCAAATGCTCTGGGTCCGGGCTGCCCACACTCTTGAAATAGGTTCGGTGAGATGAGGAACTGGATTTTTAATTTTATTGAATTCCCCCTAAAGTAAAAGCCACACAAATGAGCTGAATCAGAAGCTCATTGAGGAAATGGACTTCCTGCTCCCCATCTGGTATATTCCCCGGGCAAACAGCCGGGACTCGGGAATGAATGAATGAATGAATGAATGAACATAGAGGCAGGCAGCCCTGTGACAAACCCCCTGCTCTCATGCAGCCGCCTCTGCCCCCCCTTCTTCCTGCCACCGTGCTGCCCCCTTTGCTCCCTTTCCCTCCTGCCCCCGCTCCCCCAACACCCCTCAGGTGCAGCTGTGGTTACCTGTCTCTCTCGTCCTCCCTTCTCAACGCTGTGGGAACGCTGCCTTACAGGACGCCTTGTGCCCCGCACCCTGTGTTCATATGCTGAAGTCCTACAGCCCAGTGATTTCCAAATCGGGTCTTGGCAGATGTCGTTAGCTAAGCTGAGATAAGGCCAAAAGGGATGGGGTGGTCCCCTACCCCAATCCAGTGACTTTATAAAAGGGGAAGTTCGGACCTCGCCGGACACACAGGGGAAACACCACGGGGCAGATGAAGGCAGAGATCACCGTGATGCTTCTACAAGCCGTGGACCACCAAAGATGGCCAGCAATTCCCCAGAAGCCAGGGGGAAAGACCTGGCACCATGTCCCCCTCACAGCCCTCAGAAGAAACCAAACCTGCCAACGCCTCCATCTCACATTTCTGGCCTCCAGCACTGTGAAACAATACATTTCTTTTGTTTTAAGCCCCTCCGTGGTGGTACTTTGTTATGGCAACGCTGGGAAACCAATCTACATTCCGGCTCACTTTTTTGATATAAAGAGATAAATTGGGACAGAGAGAGAGAAATCGCGTGTCTTCTAGGAGCCTTCTAGGTTGAGAGGTCTCTTGTATTGGACTAGGGTATTTTCCAGGATGCTCTGACTTCACATTTTCTGTTCTAATTTTCCTTATGGATACACATAATTCTTACCTTCCAAGCTCCACTACCCCATTATTCTTAGATCAGAAAACGCAGGCCCAGTATTAACAGTCATCAACAGAGATATTAGGAAAGCTCTATTCCAGTGTGCCAGGGGCTCACAAAGCATATTAAAAAGACGTTGCCTTTATCTGCTGGCACACCGAGTCCAGGCCAGCACGTTGATACTACCGTGCTATTTATTTTAATCTGCTGATTTGTTCAAGGATAGTTATTGAGCACATGGTCTGCATTACGGGCTGTGGGAGAGTCGTCTCAGGCTTAAGAATTATCAAAGAGAATGGCATACAAGGGAGATATTGATATAATATTGTATTTCAGGACCTGCTGTCTCCGGGGGAACACTGGGTAAAAGGGCCATTTGGGAGCACAGGGCAGTGACTAGGCAGGAGTCCCGGCCATCCATCTCCCTTCCCCACCCCTGGCTCACACCTGCGGCAGGCCTGTCGCTTCAGCCCCATTAGGACTCGGCAGGTGGCCCACCTCAGCCAGGCTCTCCCGAAACTTAGAAGGCAAATGGAGAAAAATGCGTCTATCTGGCTAAAAGGAGGCCTCCTCACCAGGCCCCCAAGCCAACTGCTGGGTTCTGGCAGAGCGTGGCTCTTGAGTGCCGCACTCGGGTGAGCACAACCACCAGGAGTTGGGTCGTTCTCAGCCTTGCCCTCATCCAAAAGGTAGCTGCTCCAGCAAACCAGAAATGAAAGGAGGCACATGCTGCGCACCAGCTGACAGCCTTTATAAGACAAAATGGCAAGAACCACTGCTGCTCCTTGTGCTCCGGAGATGCTCCGTTCAAGCAACTCTCCAGGTGCCCTCCTAGCGTTTCCCGCCGACCCCCAGCCGCCCTGGGCTCTATTTGTGCCCTTGACCAGAGGCTCGGGCTCCAGCAGCCTCGCCACTTGTAAACTGGCCACTCGGTCAGCTCCCTCCCTGCCTTCTCGGCAAGCCCTGGGCACGCTCGTCCTCTTGGCAAGAGCTAATCCCACCTGTGGGATTCTCACTTATCTCCGTAAAGTGGCGGGGGGGGGTGGTGGATGGAAAGCAAGTCGGTATTTAAAACTAAAGCCAAAAAGCTTAACCTCCTCTTGGGAAAGGGTTCTCCTCCTGGGACTGGCTTTGTTGTGCCAAGTTCAGGAAAGAAAAGCAAACGCAAGAACAAAAGCACCAGGCTGCAGCCGCCCAGGGCTAATGGGCAGGTGGCCGGCTGCTGCCTTTCAGTGGAGGCAGGACTGCACCTGGCAACTCTATGGGGCAGGACCTGAGAAGGGGGTAAAAGGGTGTGGCTATTGTCGCCCACCGAGAGGCAGAAATCTGGGGCTCCCTGATGCCCCAAGTTGGAACTAATCTGAGACAGGCTGCCTTGTTTTATTGGACCCTGACTTCCGCCCCCGCTCCCCAATTTGGAGATCATTCTACCTTGCACCCACTCATCTTTAGATTCTTCATTAACTGACAGTGATTAAATACCTTGACATCAAAAACTGCTAGAATAAATAGCACCTCTCGTGTAGAGAGGTCACAGCTCTGGCCTGGATGTCTAGATCGTAATTCAAGACTTGCCACTAATTTTAGTGGGTGGCCTCGATCTTTCTGTTTCCCTGAGATGCAGGCATCTGACTCAAACTGCCCTATGATTTCCTGCTCTTTGTGTGGCGGGGCCGATGGAGGCACAGCACCTTAGTGTGGGCGCTCCAGTCCCAAGCCTTCGCTTAGTCCCCTTCCTCCAGCCATGGGGCCCTTCCCCGCTCTTAGGCCCCCAGCTCCCCCTCCTCTCTTCTGGTTTGCTCATCCTGTGCTTCAGGTCTCAGCAGGGACGCCGTGTCCCCACTCAGCACACCCTGCCTGCCACCAGCCTGCCCCGAGTCCCTCTGCTCCGTGGTCTGCGCGTCCTCCCCATGACACTGTGTGTGCCTCCTTTTGCGGGCTCTGCAGGCAGGGCAGAAACCGTCACTCGGTTTCCCCCAACGCCACACAGTCCTGGCACAGAGGAGGTTCCCAGTGATGAAGAAGTGCAAAGGGCTTGCATCATGACTGCTCTAGAAAGAGGTTACCCAAGGCAAGACTAAGGCTTTCCTTTATTTCATGAGTCTTCAAAGAAACCAAAGCCCACAGGGTCTTTTCAGTGGATGTGGATTGCTTTCAGGGAGTCCGTTTCTAGGTTCTCAGCTTCCTAAACTTGATGGGTCCCAGGCTGTGCCCGCCCATGTTATGAGGGCTTTCCCCGCTCCTTCCCCTCACACAATTGTCCTCACTGTGAGCAAAAGTAAGGTTTCGCTGTCTCTCTCTCTCTCTCTGTCAAATAAATAAATAAAATCTTAAAAAAAAAATAAAGTAAGGCTTTCCTCTCAATTATTCTGGATTGCCCCAGAGTGTAAACACCTCCAGGACACCAAAAAAGGGACAATTGTAGAATACACTGTTTCCGAGGACCCCCAGGGGAACAGTAAAGAGAGCTTTAGATAGACTTTGAAGGGAGCAGCAACCCCCCGCCCCGGCAAGGACCCCTGGCAACAGCCTCACACTTCCACCCACCATCTGTCTCCACCGACTGTCTATACCACACTTCCACCTGCCATCCGTCTCCACCTACCGGCTATACCGCTCACCTCTCTCTGAGTCCTGACCATGTCAGAATTCGAATTCAGAACTCAGATGGTCATCAATAATAAGGGTGATTTACCTGATTGGTGTGACACCGAGGACGGGCTTTGTCATTCAGTTACATGAACTGGATGAGATAAAATGTGCAACACCAAGGTTTTAATAAAAGAGGCCTTTAAGCCAGGTAGACAATACACAAGATGGAGGAAAATAAATCTTTCAGACGATCTAAACGTATCATGAAAATTTGGAGCTGTTGATCTAAAAATGTGTATCCCCAAAAGAGATTACAGGGTGTTTCAAAAATCTTTGAGGGGCTTTACAGGCAAAAAGATTGAGGCCACTGCCTGATTTCCCAGACAAGGGGCGCGAGGGGGCAGAAGGAGCCCACACCCCAGGTGTCTGGGGCCAGAAGGAACCATGCGCAGCCAAAGCCCAGGAGGATACACTGGCGAGAGGCGCACAGTCGGGCAGGACACCCTGTTACTGAGAGATTATCTAACACGCACCCCGTAGCTCCTCCTCCCTCCAATCTTCTGCCTCTTCTGTGCTTCCAAGACATTTCTTTGGATTTCCCATTGTGTTTACAGAACCAAGAGAAGTAAACAGCTTTTTTTTTTTTAAAGGAAAGGTATATAAGTATCGAATCGTGATGTTGTGCATCGGAAACTAATACAATATCCATTATACCTCAATTCAAGATTGTTTTAAAAAAGAAGGTGATCAAAAGACTGAAGAAGGAATTCTGAGACTGCACAGAAGATGAACAAGAGCAATCAAAGTGGTTGGGAAATTAAAAGAACTAAAAGGCAAGAAGAAAGAAAGAAAGAAAGAAAGAAAGAAAGAAAGAAAGAAAGAACGAACAAAAACCAAGAACAACAATAATCAATTACTGTTTCCCTAAAGAATCTTGAGGGGAAAAAAGCTAGGCTTTCCATTTCCTGAAAGGAGGTCCATGAATTCAGGGGGACCCCTCAACTTGGGCAGGAAAACCATCTTTCTTGTTACTAGCCCCCAGCTGCAACTCACCATTTCCTTTCATGACAAATCTGGGCCCTGAACCACGGGATTATTGACAGTTGCTGTGTTTTGATCCCAACAGAAATCACAGACACGTTCATATTCCATTGCAAGTTGCTACAGACATCTTGAAATATTATTTATCCTTCTCATGACCTCAAAATGATGGTGGTTTTTAAACCTGTGCTGGATCTTATCTAACTCATTAATTAAAAACGAGTATTTACTCCATCACAAAAGAGTTGTAAAAAATATTTTGGTAACTGTCTATCCATATGACTGGTTTCCTTTGTAATCCCACGGATTTTATTTTGTGCATTTAAAAACATTATTCTGAAAAAGGGTCCATAGGCTGCCAGAGGGGCGCCTTGGCCCCCTCAAAAAGTTGAAGAGCCCGTGCTTTAAAACCACGCTCAAAAAAAGAAGAAAAAAAAACACGACTTTTTAAGTGTTTATGGTGACAGCAGGTTGCAGTGGCTCAGGAGGGACACAAAGTAACAGCCACACTGGAGAAATGGCGTGAGGACAGGCTGAGGACCTTAAAGACCCCAAGGGACCTGCTGGTCACACTCTGGGTCTCAGTGCACGAGAAGCCTTTCCTGTGTTTAGCACATGGACCAGCTCAAACCTGGTGACTAAGTACCCAATGCCCCGTGTTCTTCTAACACAGACTCGAGTCCTGGAAAAGCCACTGGAGAAAAGTCATCTCAGGGCTCCTGGTTTCCCGCAAAAATCTCAAGTGCTGCTTGACGTTCGATCCCAACAAGGACCCAAGATGGCAAAAGTCGAGCTTGAATCCCATGCCACAGCCTCCCTCCAGCTTTTGCTGGGTTCAGTGTCTGAGATCACCACAGAAGACAGACACCAACCTCACTCCGAGTTTATACCAGTAAAGAAGCCGGAAAGAAGAGTCTCCGGGAGTCAGACTGCCTAAGACTGAGAAACTGGATTAAAATAATTCAGTGAAGGGGCATGCAACTCTTGATCTCGGGGTTGTGAGTTTGAGCCCCACACTGGGGGGGAGAGATTCCTAAAAAAAATAAATAAATAAACTTAAAAAAGATAATAGTTCAGTGTAGCCGGCAGCATGAACTACCTGCTAGAACAGTAATTTTATTCCCACCCAGAGGAAACAAGGAAACTCATTTTTTCTGGACAAGGGGGACAAGGGGAAGCCATTTTTCTTGGGAAAGTGGGGGAGTGATGGGAAAACAATGAACTTGGAGGTCAGAGCTGCGTTTGACTTGGGGCCCAGGGAGAGCTAATAAACATTTCCGTGCCCCAGTCTCCTCATCTATAAAATAATGCTGACCTGCCAGGTTGCAGGAGGATGGGAAGGCCCACCAATCTCGTGCTCTTTCCTTCTTTCATAATAAAATAGAGAAATTCTTCCCCAAGAAAGGCAGCAGGACATATTTCCTCAAGAGAAGGCTACAAAATTAATAAAATCGTGTGCTTTTTAGAACAAAGCCAGTCTTTCTTCTCTTCAGAGCAGAAATTCTGTTAAACAAGCCCGTCTTCAGCAGGGTTCTCCCCTGGGCTTCAGAAACCAGGGGAGGTGGGGGGTGTGGGAGAGGGGCAGGCTGCCCAGGAGGGAAACTGAGGCTCGGGGCTCCATGCACATTTGACAGCCGAGGGTTGAAGAGTCCGGGATTGATTTGTTGACTGGCACCAGCAGCGCTTCCAACCCCCCGCCCAGATTAAAGCATCACAATTTTGCCAGGTTTTGATCTCTGTTGGCAAACAATGATATGTTTTTAATCATTCATTTATGAATTCAATTTTCTTACTTTCCTTTCAAAGTACAAATTCACAGTAAAATACTTGAAAAGCCTTTCTGCTTCTTTTTTTTTTAATTATTTTTCTCTTTCCATTCAAATGAAAATAATGTTCACCCATCCCAGTAATAGCTCACATCTGAGAGCACTGAGCGTCTGAGTTGCTCTCAGCTCAACTGTCCCTAACCTGGTTACACACTTCTGTGAGCCAACACAGTGCCCTGGACATCACCAAACCCAACTCATCCTTGACATTGCCACTCCATCCCAAGTGTCTCTGGTGGTGCTGTTTTATTTGTAATACTTTTGCCAGCAAACATCAACAGTCCCCTTGAACCCTTTCGGGATTGGCCTTCGGTCAGCTCATCTTTGATTTTCATATTCATACATCACTTGGAAACAAAGCTTTACTACCCTGTGGAAACCACAGTCTTCACCCTCTACGTGAAGCAAGCCCTGGGCTTATTCACAGGGAGCTGCGAGATGGCTCTGCGGTCTTCTGGAAACTGGCACTTGGCTCTGGAGCTGCTTCTTCTCATCGTGGCTTCATCCTGTGGTTATTTCCTATGTTTCTCTCTTTTTACAGAAGTAGGAGCTTTAGTGAGATACAGTTGCATACCACACAACTCACCTATTTGAAGCGTCCAATTCCGTGCCTTGGAGTATATTCACAGAGTAGAGCAAATATCCCTGCTATCAATTTTCAAACATCTTCATCACTGTTTCATCACTCCAGAAAGAACTCCATACCCATTAGCAGACACTCCCTGTCTCCTCCCAACCCAGCTCCCCCCACCCCACCCCCACAAAGGCTAATCTATGTCTGTCTGTAGATTTGCGTATTTTGGACATTCGTAACAATGGACTCCTACAATATGTGGTCTTCTGTAACTGGCTTCTTTCACTTAGCATAGTGTTTTCAAGGTTTATCCATATTATAGCATGGATCTATACTTAATTTCTTTTTATTGCTGGATCGTATTCTATGGGGAGACTGCATTTTATTTATCCATTCATCCCATTGGTGGACATTGGGTTGTTTCCACTTTGGGGCTATTATGTATAATGGTGCTCTGAACACTCATGCACAAGCTTTCGTGTGGACACATGTTTTCCTTTCTCTTGGGTACTTACCCAGAAGTAGAATTGCTGGATTATTTCCAATGTTTTTAAGAATCATGCTACTCTTTTGCCCCATTGCTCATTTAATTCTTTTCAGGCTTTTATTAAACAAGTATCCAGAGGTGTTTATGGGGTTATTAATTAGCAGTAGCAACAATAAACCCCAACATTTCAATGTTAGAACATTCTCAACATTTACTACTCACTCACATAACAGTTTAATGTGGGTGCTCCTGGTCGGCAGCCAGCTTCCCCATGAAGTCACTCAATGCCCCAGGCTCCTTGTATCTTGTGGCTCAAACATCCCTTCTGCTTCAAGCTAAAGAAAAGGGGTCGGGGGCGTGGAGAAGGAACATCTGCTTCTAAAAACCACTATTCCAGGTTTTTCCATTGACGAGAACTAGTCCCATAACTCCATCCCAATGCAAGTGGCGCTGGGAGAGATGTCTCCGGGTGGGCAGCTGCTGGTTCTCAGAAACAGCTTTGTGCTGTGACAGAAGGAGCATGAACTATTGGTGGTCAGCTGACAGACTGCCACACCGGGGTTCAGGAAAGGCTGTTTGTTGGCAGCCAGAAGGCACAGGGCAAAAGATTTGAGCCAGGATCTCAACAAGGTCAAGAAAGGGGATTTCTCTCTCTCTCCATCTCTCTGCCCATCTTGTCTTCTTAGAAGGGAGTTATGCCCATGTTCAATGAGACACTGAAATAGGAGGAGGAGTTGTTAAACATAGGAAGCTAGCTTCCATGAACGCACCCCCATACGGAGAGGTCAGCCATGAACTTCTAGGTGCCTGGCATTCATTTAAATGGTCTTCTGCTGGGAGCACTATAGACCCCTCTGTCTTCTGGTAGGACTGTCCAGGGAGGGGTCCCACCGCCTCTGGCCACAGGATGGATCACTGACCCAAAGTACACCAGATTAACCCTTCTCCAGGGAACTGGAGCCTTCAGCAATGTGACACAAAAACGGACACCCCCTGAGGGTGGGATCCTGAGGAGGTATTGTGCATTCTTTTCTTCTTCTTGGATTCCTGAATGGTGCTGGGATCCTGGTGTTTGGGGAGGCTGATGTGTCAGCTCTGACTCTGTCGTCTGCTCCGCAGCCCTACAATAAGCCTTGTTAACTAAATCAGAGTTGTTTCTTGTCGCTGGCAACAAAGAATCCCAACCAATACTCTACCAGAGGCAGAAACCTGAGGCCCATTCCAACATCCTTTCAACGTTCTGCATTCAAGTCCTATTGATTCTGTGTCCTACGGAGTGCTCAGATCTGTCTCTTTGCTAACAGAACCTCCATGGCTGATGTTGAGGTTCTCACCATTGTCCACCTGAACTTCACAAGACCCCCTAACTACTACCTTCCTGTCCCCATGGAAACTTTTCTAACATGCAAGTAAGGGTTTAAAAAATGACAATACCACCATCAATGCAGTGAAATGATGCATTCATATATTACTAGTGGGGTTGTAATTTTTATAACCTTTCTGAAAGGCAATTTGGCCATATGTATTGAGAGCCATTTAAAAAAATAATACATCCTCTGACCCAACACTTTCACTTGCAAGAATCTTTTTCCTAAAGAAACAGAGAGATATAGATGTATGCATGACAGTGTTCTCTGAATCATTCATCCATCCGTTTATTCAACCATAATATTGAATGTCCGCTCTATGCCAGGCACTACTAGTATTACTTTTAATAACAAAAAAGAATTGTTCAGTTAGTGGAAATCAGTTATTGTTGTATGATAGAATACTATGTAGTCATTAAATACCATATTTTAGAAGAACAATGACATGGGAAATTCACATTAAAGGAAAAAAGCCAGTTCCAAAATAGTGTATAAAGTATAAACTCAAGTTTGAAGAGAGAAACACACACACACACACACACACACACACACACACACAGTACCCACCAAAATGTTAACAATGGCTATTTCTAGGAAGTGAGATTACGAGTGATTTTTATTTTTTTGGTCCATGTTTCTATATATTTCCAATTATTAACAATAAACAGGGAAAATTACTGCAAAAATTACTTAAAAAGCAGTAAGCAAATATGATCATGCTCCCATTCTATATAAAACCCATCAACAGTTCTCTCCCTGCAGAGTAAATGATACAGAATTAGCTCTTCCAACGTCTCCAAGCCCCCCACCTGTCCCATTTCAGCTCACCCACCACTGCAGAGCACACCATGACCTTTCACACCTCGGGGCCTTCCCTACATCCCTACCCCGTTGGTCCCTTTTCCTGCACTGCCTCTGTGTCTTTGCTCATTCAACAAACACTCATGGTGGGGGGGCATTCCTGGGCCAGCCTCTGTCCTAGGCACTAAGAATATAATGGTAAAGGAGCGCCTGGCTGGCTCAGTCAGTTAAGCATCCAACTCTTGGTTTCAGCTCAGGGCATGATCTCCAGGTTGTGAGATTGAGCCCCGCATCAGGCTCCAGGATCAGCAAAGAGTCTGCTTGAGATTTTTCTCTCTCTCTCCCCCTCTGCCCCTCCCCCTGCCAGCGTGCTTTCTCTTTCTCTCTCTCTCTCCCTCTCTCATAAATAAAATCTTTAAAAGGAAAAAAATAAAACTGAAATCAAGGTGTCAGCAGGACTGGTTCCTTATAGAGGCTCCAGGCAAGAGTCCATTTCCCTGCCCTTTCTAGCATATAGTCGTGGCCTCCCATGTTCTAGTGGTTTCCTCCATTTCCAAAGCCAGGTTGGCAGCATGTTCTCTTGTCTTTGAACATCTGTGTATCTCTGTCCATCTGACAAGGACTCTCATGATTGCATCTGACACACCCAGATCATCCAGGATCATCTCCCCATCTCAAGGTCCTTACTTTAATCACATCAGCAAAGTCCATTTTGCCGTATGAGCTAAATAGTCACAGCTTCCAAGGATTAGAACATGAACATTTTTGGGGGCCAGTACTCAGCCTAACATATGTGGTGTGTCGTATGTGTTGAATGCTATGGAAAACAAAAAAAAAATAAACAAAAGGCTGAAAGTGCTGTGGAGGAAAGGTAATGAGTTTGCTCTTTATAGGGGGGAATCAGGCACAGGCTCACTCATCAGGTGAGGTTTGAGCACAGACCCCACCACTCTTGGCATTCCCGTGGTTGTCCTGGCAAAAAAAACATTCATTTTCCAAGAACTCATTCAAGGATCCCTCCTCTGGAAACCAGAGGCCGATGACTCCATCGACCACCTCCCTGGTGGGTTAATGTGACCAAGATTGTTTCCATATGTCCCACTATCATAACGCTTGGCGTCCTGGGTGATCATTTTTGGGCTTTCCCTGAGAACTTCTTTATGAGCTTCTTTAGGGCAGAGTCAATGTACTGTGACCGCCCCCCCCCCACCTCCATTCAGCAAGCAGCGGGCACAGATGTCCACTGAATGGGTGTAGAGCAGGTGAAGAAATGAGAGAGAACTCGACTTGGAATCGAATGTGACCCCCAATTCTGCCGCCCCCCCCTTAGCAGCCCACGGCAACGGGCAAGTTACGACACCTCCCCATCGCTCTCTTCTCATCTGTGAATGAGATGACAATGTCACCTGCTTTCCAGGATGAATCCAGGAATCCAGTGAGGATGAAGTATGTAAAACTTCTAGCTATTGGCTTGAAGGAGTCCCATTAAATTATACAAAGCTGTGTTGTAATATTGGAGGTGAAGAGCAGCCAAGAGAAAAGTACATTTTGATAACTTGTGACCAGTTGATTGAATTTAAGCTGAGGCTCTAAGCTGAGCACAGACACTTCCCTCCCTGGCCTAAGCAGGAACCTGGTCTCGTGTCATATCTCCCATGGGGTCTAGAACATATTTGTTCAGCCCACCGAGTATGGAAGGTGCTGCCTGTGTGCCAGGAATTGTGCTAGCTGCTGAGGGTACACAGTTGACCTGAGAGACAGACCCATTTCCTGGCTCACAAACAGGACATGCACTAACTAGCACAGAAGGGCCAGACTCTGAGGCTCAGGAGACTCCTGCGGCCGGAGGGCCTGTGTTTTGGGCGGTATGGGGATGTTATTGGCCTCCAAAAACGCCTCGGCCAGAAGTCCTGCATTTCCAGCTTTGGTGCAATTTTGAGAAAAGACAGGACTTTCTTAAGACACTCCAGATTTTTCCATGCAGGTTTCTGTTGACAGCAATACCACTTTGCATCTGTGAAATGTGCTAATGCACAATTCTGTTCTAATGCATTGTAAGGCATTTTATGACATCCGTGCAGCGCTGTTGAAGAACATGCTTACAACTGGGAGAATAAACAACAAGCCAGGAAGAGAGCGGCGCGGGCTCTCAGGAAAGTTCCGTTTTCTCCTCACTTAGTGCTGTTAACCATCATGCTTGGGGTTCCCCGACTCCAAGACGCTATTGGGGCCGCCCTTTGTGAGAGAGCCTGCGTTTCCGGAACCCCGTGCAGCTCTTTCTGGGCTCTGAGATGGAGGCTGAAGGAATACCGAGTTTCTCTGCCCTTCCACAAGGGAAAGGGGGGCTCCGGGTGTCTCCCGCTTCCCTCCCTGGGGAAAGGTAACACGAGAGAGCCTTCTCTGACTGCCTCTGCGTGGACACTGTCCTCTTGGGCAGTTGTGTTCCAAGATCATTGTGTTATTGGCACTCCTTCCCCAGCCGGCCAGAGAAAGGCCACTGGCAGAGCTGAGGCACACGCACCTTGCCCTTTGCAGGGGAGATGACCTCAGTGGCCCTCCAGTCCAGCCACTGGTCCAGTGGCCGTGGCAATGAAGGTGGGTCCTGGGGACACTGACAGATCTGCACACTAGGACGTTCCTGGTCTTGCCCAGATCGTGTCGGGGCTCCCTCTCCACCTGCACGACACACCTGAGCTCAGATTTGTGCCTTACTTGCTACTCTCTGTCTCCCTTGCCTGGGATCAGCATCTTCTCTGCGATACTGCTTAGATTTTCTTTCCTGCCCATGGGTACCGGCCCCTGGCTGGGGTTCAACAAGAACGATGGGCCAATGGCCATAGGGTCTGCGAGGACCAATCTGGCTTATTTCGAAATTTAAATTTGGTTTTAAGTCATAAAAGGACTATAAAAACCTTACACTAAATAAGGAAAACTATCCCATTCGGGGGCCTAATCCCGGCCCCGTTCTGCTCGGTTTCTCTCCCTCATTACACTTGTATAATACAGTATGGTTTCTACTGAGTCTTTCCTTCCTGTTTTTACACTTATTCTTGCTTCACTGACTTTATTGTTGGCAGATTTTTGCAGCATTTTTTTTAACACAGCCATAAATACTATTCAATTCAACAAATGCATACAAATGGTTTCCATTAGAATTTTAATCTACTCTCAAAATGAAAGAAAAGCTTAATATAAATCTTTTTAAATTACCAGAACATAAATTCAGACAGGGACAGCTCCACCTAGACTACACACAAGGGGTCACATCCTGCTGTCCTCACTCATAAATTAATTGAGGTCTCTTGCCGCCGTAAACGAACAGTGCATCCTGGAAAGATCATATCTGTCAAGATTGCAGATTGGTTTCCCTCAGACTTTGTAAAAGTCACAGCTTACAATACCTTCATTATGCCGATGAGAATGGCTGTCTCCCCAACTGGAAAGAAATAGGTGTTTTGTTCTGTTGGACCAAGATTTACAGAAAGCAATTTCCCTCCATGCAGGAGATATGTCAAACCTGCTGGAAAAAAAAAATGTCATTTCACAACTTCTTCCATTCCATCACCTTTTTTACTGCTCGATGCAGATTCTCTCCCCTGTGCGAATGGGCTGATGACATTTAATGGCTAAGTGAGGTAGTCACCGGTGAGTGGAGGCACCTTTCCAAGGGGCTAAGTCACAGAGCTGGCGTTCCCTCCTCTGTCCCCTCCCAGAGGCTGTCTGGAGATGCCCCCGCACCCGCCAGTGCCACGGAGCGAAACCCAGAGCCCCTCAAGCCCTCAGACCGACTTGAACTTGAGAACTCGTAGGAGTCTCCACGGGCTTTTGCAAACTGCGAAGTTGGCTCAGTTTTCCTCCTGTTGGCTGAGCCCAAGAACCTCCCACAGCCCTCTGTCCTTGGCAGCACGCTCTCTCCGGAGGACACCTCAAGGGCAGAGATTGGGCTCAGGTTTTTTTCCATTTCCTCGTGTCATAACCTAATGCTGTGGGAGCAGAGCTTCTGCATATTAAATTGCCTTTTAGCCACTGGGAAGGGGGTGGCGTGATCCGTGGAGAAAAAGCTCCTCATATAAATGTATGATGGCTGACACCCCCCCCCCCAACAGAGGAGAAAGGGCAAGATGAGCTTGGAGACCGGAGGTCAGCAAACCCCGGGAAACGTCACTCTTTACAGCCACTTCGCTCTCCTTGAGTCAAGAGCCACCGTCCTGGGCTTCTGGCCCCCAGCATCCTCATCGCAGGCCTGTCACCGCCTGATCTCGGGGCCGTGACTGGCGACAAGGCCGAAGAAGTCTATGGGGGAGTGTAGGGAAGTGCTTTGGGTTCTGAGAGCTTCTCTGCAGTTCGGGTACCAGAGAGAAAGCAAAGGCAAAATTAAATCTCTCTCCTGCCAAGGAGGAGGGACTGGATCTTGGGCAGCAATCATGCTACAGAGGCTTCCTACCTGAGCAGCCACTTAGCTGCTCCGGGCAGGGAGGGCCCGGCCACTGAAAATCTTAGTGGGGTGTCGCCTCTGCGGGGTTGGTGAGGTTTTTGCAAAATCTTTCTACAAATGATGATCTCTATCCACATAAAGTGGCATAATAGCCTCTTCGCTTTACTGAGTGGTGCTGGTTGTTCAAGTGCTTATTTCTTGATTCTTAGCCCATTTGCTTTCCATTAGCAGTAATTCCAAGCCTGCAAAACTCCAATTACCAAGTGATAATAGAAATGCTGCTCTGCCTCGAATTCTCTGGAGCATGGGGGTCCAGAGCTGGCCCAGGTTCCATTCACAGCCCCATGATGATCATAGGGTTGCCATGAGAGCGAGACATCTGGCCAAGCCCTGCGTGGAAGACCCCAGGGCGGTGGAGGGGGGGGCGGTATTCATAGCAGGTGTCTGCCCTGCAGGGTCCTAGGAAGCTGGGCGAAACAGGAAAGGTGCCCTTGACACAGTCCAAGGCACTCAGGCAGAGAAGTGGCATCTGGAGGGGCCGAGGCATAAAGCAGGATGCTGAATGTGTGCTTCTTTGAATTCTCGAGTTGGGGTAAGGATGTCCGGGGAGCAAGTGTGGAGAAAGACGGGAATACAGTCAGGTGGGGCAGCTCAGAACTACACCCAAACTGAGGAGAAATTTCACCCTCTCCGTGGCCCCTGGTGACCACACGTGGGGGGTGGGTGACTGGTTTTGTTCTTTATTGTGTTCAAACACACATAACATAAAATTTACCATCTTAATCATTTCTGAGTATGCAATTCAGTAGTACATTCACGTTACTGAATCCAATCTCCAGAACTTTCCATCTTGCAAAACTGAAATTCTGTATCTATTGAATTCCCCCCCACAGTCCCTAGTAACCACTTTCTACTTTCTGTCTCTGTGATGTTTAACTACCCTAGATAGCTTCTATAAGGGCAACCATACAGTATTTGTCCCTTAGTGACTGGCTTACTTCACCTAGCAAAATACTCCCAAGGTTCATCCGTTGTAACATACATCAGGGTTTCCTTCCATTTTAGGGCTGCATAATATTCCACTGTATATAAATATTCTACATTTTGTTTCTTTGTGATGGAGTCTTGGGTTGCTTCCATTTCTTGGCTATTGTGACAAGCACGTGTCTCTCTTTACAGAGGACACAAGTCAGACATTATAGCAGCACTCAGGGGAGTCCATCGGCCCCATCTGGCTCCTCCTGAAAAACTAGCACTCTCTTCTCCTAAGATTTCCTGCTCTTGGCACCAAGCTCCCTACACCCTGATCCGCGCTGTGCCAACTTCTTACTTTCCACGGCTCCTCTCTCTCCAAATGTCCCCATTTCCCCCCTCTTTCTGGCCTTCAAGAATCACTATCTTTTTTTCCACTTCTTCTTCAACCTTAAAACTACTCACCACCCTTAGCTGGTTTCACTCCCAAGCCCTTCTGCTGAATTTCACCAAGCACTGGCCTTGCCTCTCCCCAATTTTTCTTCAAATGTTCTCAACTGCAAGATCCTCTCCTAAATATACTAGAAAAGTAGACTTGTCTAACTTTTATCTATTTCATACCCAGGGACAGATCCCAACAGACAATAGAGTTTCTGGTGCTCCTGATATTTATTTTGGTGATTTGGGGGTTTTTTGTTCAGACATTTGTACAGCTATCCCCCTTGGAAAGCTCATAATTCATTGCCACTGCCATCCTGCAAAAACACAGAGACCTTCTCACCTGAGCAAATTTCATCCTAACCATGTGTCCTCCCTAACAATGGAAAGTAGCAAAGACAGTGAGGAGCAGGTGATCTCTCTCGCTGGCCCCTTCGAACTTTTTGAGTGGCTTCTCACTCAAATTGTTAATCATGGCACCAGCCACAATTTTTTTTTTCAGATTTTTTAAAAAGTTAGCAGACTTGAGTTTTTCAGAGCAGTTTTAGCTTTACAGACAGTATGGAAAGTTCCCACATTACCCTCTCAATTCTCTACCCCACACCCCCAGAAATTCTCCTATTATTAACATCTTGCATTAGTGTGGCCCATTTGCTACAACTGATGATCCAATATGGATACATTATTACAAACCGAAGCCTATAGTTTACCTTAGGGCTCACTCTGCCTTGTACATTCTATATGTTTTGACATATCTATAATGACATATATCCCACAGTATCACATGGAATAGTTTCGCTGCCCTAAAAATCCCCTGTGCTCCACCTGTTCGTCCCTCCCTCCCCCTGAACCCCAGCAGCAGCCATATTTAAAATCACTTTAGACCAAGGGGCGCCTGAGTGGCTCAGTTGGTTAAGCGGCTGCCTTCAGCTCGGGTCATGATCCCAGGGTCCTGGGATCGAGCCCCATGTCCGGCTCCCTGCTCAGCAGAGAACCTGCTTCTCCCTCTCCTTCTGCCTGCCACTCTGCCTACTTGTGCTCTCTACCTCTCTGTCAAATAAATAAATAAAATCTTAAAAAAAAAACATTTAAAAAAAATCACTTTAGACCAATTTTCATGAGACTTTCTACTGAGAGTCTCTGATATGTTTGGCCTCACGTGTCCTTGCTTAAATCCAAAGGAAGGGAGGGGGCATTGATAGGACGCAGTGAACTCTAGTTCTCCTGCCAAGGTTTCTGCCTGAGAGGCCACACACCAGGAGATTGGAGCAGAAAGCTGATTTACAAATCTTTTCTTCTATGTCATTGAGAAAAAATTGTTCATTGCAAAAAAAGGGGGGGCAGGTTATGTATTCTTCTGCCACACCATTCCAAAACAATGTAATGAAATAAATGTTCGTTACGTGGAAAATGGTTGTATTTATTAGATGATCAGAATTTTTTTTTCTCCGTACAGTTCTCAGCTGTGATCAGCTCTCCCCAGGCTTTCTTGGGACTGGGTCCCGAGTCCAAGCCCTTCTGGCTTCCTTCCCCTGAGCAGCAGCTCCAAGACACACTGGCAGGTGTCTCTACCTTGCTGTCTTAGGACCAGTTCCAGCTCTGGGCCCCAAGTTTGGGTTACAGCCTGCCCGTTCCCAGTCCTGGCAATCATGTTACCTGCCTGATAACCCAGCCCCTGGAGAACAGGTAGCCCTGCCTCACTCGGGCAGTTCTCCTCTCCAGGCCCTGCTCTAGTGGCTGGGGCCCCGTCACCTCCTGACAAACCTCTCCCCACCACCCATTTAGATGGCCTGCTCCTGGGTGCCCCTCACTGGCTCCCCTGGACCTCCAGTCATCCTCACTCTGGGTTTGTCCCCTCTCTTGCCCACTGTGTCTCGGACAATCGATGGCTCTCCCTCCCGTCCATCATCCCTGGACCCAATTACTGCGAGTCCTCACTCACTATTTGAATCTAACTCCTCTAAGCCTATCTCCAAAGCTCTAGCTGACCTGTCCCCGCCTCCAGCTGTCCCACTCCAGGACAAGATCTGAGGCCAGGGTCCAGAACTTCAGTCTGCCTCTGTTGTCGTTGGCCTGACCACAGTCAGCCCTACTCTAAGGTAAGAAAGCCTCTGAGGAACACAGCAGGGGCATCATTCACAGAGAAACCAGAGGGCGGTGCTCCCAGGAGCTGTACAACGGGGTGCCTGCCGGGCAGATGCCAAGCAGCCACCGAGGGTGGAATCATAAATACCTCTCTGGGAAGCACCTTGTGTATGGCAAGCAGAATCCCTTTATACCACCCCTCCCGCTGTGACGTTTCCCCTCTGCCCTTGGAGGGGGAAAAGAGAGTCTGCCTGAACTACAGGAAGCGTTTCTGACCAAGACTTCCAGAGATAAGTTCATCCCTTCACTCGATTAGTCATTTAATACCTTTTTGTTCAGGGACGCCTCGGTGGCTCAGTGCATGAAGCATCTGCCTTCAGCCGATCATGATCCCAGGGTTCTGGGATGGAGCCCCGCATGGGGCTCCCTGCTCAGCGGGGGGCCTCCTTCTCCCTCTGCCTGCCACTCCCCCTGCTTGTGCTCTCTCTTTGATCAATAAATAAAATCTTAAAAAAAAAAAGAAACAAACAAAAACCTATTTATTCAGAACTGCTCCCCACCCAGGCCCTGTTCTACACACTAGGGAGTCAACAGAGAAGAAGAGAGACTTTGCCCCTGCTGTCTTGGGGAGAGACAAGTAGAAAACAACTGGGTGCTCTAGTAGAAACTGGGGGTAGGGCCGCTGGGAGGGCAGGGAGGCAGGGTAGGCATCTTGGAGGAAGAGGACTGAACTAAGTGTGGAGATGGGAAGGGCCGGGGAGGGAACTCCCGTCCAGGAAGAAGAAATAGCAAGTGCGGCAGCTTTGACCTGAGAAGGAGCACTCAAGAAACAACACAGCAAAGACCAGGACGGTAGAGGGGAGGCGGGACATGCAGCCATGGTGGAAAGCCCTAGAGTGGGTCCCTCGTGCCTGCTTCAGCCGCAGAGCCAGCTTCAAGGCACGACACTTAGCCCAGTTTCCCTGCCAGGGCACTGGCCTCGGAGTTGGGAAGCTTGTGTTCCCCTCCTGGTTCTACCTCTCAAGCTGTGGAACCCCGGAGAAGACCCTTAACTGCACACCACTTTCCCACAAAGAAGAAGTGCGAGACCAGATGCTTGGAAACCCTAATACCCTCTGCGACAACTGTGCCCCGCTGCTCAGCCCCCAGGGCGGACTCGGCAAACAGTGCTCTGTCCAGGCGCCCGGCTTGCATTTCGAGAGCCTCGGATCTCCCCTACAAAGCTGCTGCCATTCCTGAGAGGGTGGAACCCTGCCAAGCGTAGTCCAGGGACACTAACAACTCACTTGGCCGGTGAGCAATGTCACCGTCGTGTCGAAGAGAGGACAGGCAGGAGGAGAGAGCAGACAGGCAGAAAGCCCACTCCCAGACAATGAGCCTCTTAAAGAGTCCTGACTAAGCAGGATTCTAAATTGAAACATCATCCCAGTTGGGCGGAGTGATTGCACTACAGCAGGCTGGCACAACATTAGACAGCAGGTAACATGGCTGCCGCGCCGCAGGTTCCCGCTGACTTCCTAATTTGGCCAAAGCACCTCGAGAGTGTTCCGAAGCCCGGAGTTCACCGCCACCGCCGCCACCGGGGGCTGAAACAACTAATCCTTTACTCAATTAAACTGGGCTTCCAAGGCAGCATGTTGCCCCTCCCCGGAGGGGCCAGGGACTGACTCTCACAATCTGCTCTGGCCTGGAGACCCACATCCGGGCTGCAAACCGGAAGTGGGGGGGGGCTGGAGCTCGCGCCCAGGCCTCCACCCGCCTGGCCTGGGCGCTCTGCCCCTCTCTCCTCACGCCGCAGCGGACGACATTAACCCGAGTGTTCTGTGATGGGGGAGGCACGCTCCACAGTGAGTCCTTTCTGTAGCCACGCACCTAGCCCTCAGTACTGCTCTGAACTCAGGGTGCCGCTGCTCTTCGATGAAGAACCCTATACCGGGGAGGGAGGGTGCGTCCCTGTCCCAGTGCGGCTCAGTACCTCTTTCCTCTCTGCCACAAGCTGGAGCTGCGTTTCCCACCCCAGCTCCTGCTAACTCCCGCTTTTAAAGACAGTAGTAGTTGCTTCATCAAAATATGCCAGGGCAGATGGAGGTGCATCCGCGGGCGGCACAGGGCTGAAATCATGCGCATGCGTATTTCCGGCAGGCACTTTCCTTATAGCGGGCGGCACCTTCCCCGGGGCTGTGGTACAGGGAGGTGAGCGGACACGGAGTCGTGGGCACCAATCTGTGAAATCTGGGGGCTAAAGGAGAGCTGCACTGTGGCCCCTTCCCCAGCCCGTGCTCCCCTCTCAGAAGCCAGCGCTGCGGGCGGGGGAGCTCCGTCAGCTCCCTGCGCCCCCCCCCCCCCACCTGCCCGCCTGCCGCCATTTCTGACTCCTCGACTAAGACGAAGGAATCAAGGTCACAAAGCATGCGGAGAACACGCTCACAGTATGGAGTTTATTCTAAGTAATACTTTCCTGATTCATTTCATTTAGAAATTAAATAGTTGATCCATTTGAACTCTCATTAATAGATGCTAAATGTTGCTTGTTATAAAAATGCTAATAAATCATTAGGTTTTTTAAAAATTAACCACCAAATAGCTAACAAATTAAATTTGAATAATTAAGTCCGATATTCCTAGAGAGGGATCACAGAGGGTGGTACATTAGAGAACCTGTTTTTATTTTGTTTGGTTTTAAACAAAAGAAGCCCGTGCTGACTGCTGGCTCGTGGCTCCCTGGCCCCCTTCCAGAAGGCCATGAGCATCTGCGAGCCAGCTGCCTGGGCGGCGGCTGCAGTTTGCAGGGTGGCCGGGCTACCTGGGCTGCAGGGCCGCGTCCGTGACCTCGGCCTTATTAGTCCTTGCTCTAACCAGCCATACTAATCAGCGCCGACATGTGTTGTTCAAGTGTTGATGGCTCTGTTGCTTATCGCCTCTTCTCCAGGGCTGCCAGAGATAGTTAAAAGCTCTAAGTCTACCTTGAAGATGGCCAGTCAGCCTCCTCTGGAGTTAGAAAGAAAAACTATTGTCCCCACTCAGTGAAAAGGAAGCAGGAAAGAAGGCGGCCCCAGTAGGGGGACCGAGTTTTCATTAGAACTCAGAGCCCACCTTTCCAGTAGCTTGCCTGGGTGGCTGACAGGCTCCAGTGGAACCCTCCATCCTCTTGAAATACAATGCTGTTACTTGATTCAATGCACTGTCTTTTATTAACATTTGAACCCAGGGGCATTAAATAAGAAGAGAGTCTGTGATATTCTAATGTGCAAAACCATAATGGACTGTTTCATTTGTTGAGCTGCAGCAAACCAAGCTAGCCTGCTATGTATCAAGGTTTGGTCTATTTTTTCTTCTCTTAAAGTGAAGATATTAATCATACCTTGCATACTCACTATGATATTAGAGGAGATAAAAATTACAGGGGTGAGTGGCTGGGGAGGATCAACTCTTAAAAAAAAAAAACAAAAAACTCAGGCCATGTCACCAGGCCAAGAAATGCATGAATACAAAGGGGCCAAGCCTACAGGGAACAAACAGTTCCAAGTGCCCCTCAGTCTGGCAGCACACTGTCACCGCGGGCAGCAGTTCTCAAAGCATGGTCCCGCAGACTTTCAGGGGTTCCACACTGTCGCAACTATTTTCATTATACTACTGACATGAAATGGGATTTGCCCTTTTCACTGTGTTAATATTTGCATGGATGAGACAAAGCAGTGGTGGGTAAAGTGCTGCTGAATCAAAGTGGGGCACCAACTTGTGCTCCTATGGGTCATCACTACACACTGGGGGCAGACACGAAGAAAGAAAGAAGAAAACAGGCCCATTTCACTTAAGAATGTCCTTGGTGATGTCTAAAAAAAGGTATTATTTGCACTAAATCTTAACCCTTGAGTCCTTCTAACATTCCCTGGATGAGATGGGAATTGGGCACAAAGTACCTGTGGTGGTCGGTGATTGTCACCAGGGAAAGCACGTGCTCGGTTGTTTGAGTTGCAAGCCAAACTAGCATCTTAGGTCGTGGAACATGTTCACCAGAAAGACTGACAGACCGTGGTTTCCCAGGTTTGGGTATATGACAAAAGTTTTCTTGAAAATGAACAAAGTAAGCCTATCACTTCAAGGAAAATGAAATGATAAAACTCAAGCTTTGAAGATAAAATGAAATTAGAGTTTTGGAAAACTTGTTATCTGGCGCTGTGAGCCAGATGAGTCCACTGACTGTTTCCCAATACTTAAAAGACTTTTCTAACAAGATCAGCTGTGATATTTACATAAGCGTGATTTGGGGATACAGTATAATGAAATGTGTTAACATTTGCAAGATCTACCTAACTCAGTGAACCAGCATTCTCCAAATGACCAATGTTATTTCATGCATCGGTAAAACATCGATTCAATGTAGAAGATAGACCACTGGATTATAGTGTAAGGTAACAGGAAATGTTCACTGATATGGTTTCGGATTTCACATAACAACTCATCTTAAGAAAAGTACCATTTATCAATTTGTGGTGTGGTTATCAAAGAATATTTATGGGGTGCCTGGGTGGCTCAGTCAGTTAAATGTCTGGCTTCAGCTCAGGTCATGATCTCAGGTTCCTGGGATTGAGCCCTGCATCGGGCTCTCCACTCAGGGGCAAGTCTGCTTCTCCCTCTCCCTCTCACTCTGTGATCTCTCTCACTCTCTCTCAAAAAAACCAAATAAAATCTTTAAAAAACAGGAATATTTACAATTTTCTGAAAAGGCTATTAAAATACTCCTCCCTTTTCCAGCTACTTATCTGTGAGAAGCTGGATTTTCTTCACATACTTCAACTAAAATATCACCAGACGGCAAGCACTCACAGAAATGAGAATCTGTTTTCTATTAAAACTCATTAAAAAACAGTTGTAAGACAATGCTACTCTTTTCACTACATATCATTTATTGTTTTGGAAAATAGTTTTTCAAAGAAGTACTTGTGTTAACATACAAAGGGTTTATTATCGTTATTTGAAATGAATTAAAACATTTTTAAAACTCGTTTTAATCTCTGACATGGTACATATCGATAGCTATAACCCACAGAAACAAAAGTGCTTTGGGGTCAATTTTCTTTTTTTTTAACAAGGAATAATCTAATTTTCTTCCCTCTGATGAGAACTCTTAGGATATACTGTCTTGAATGGGAGAAAATATTTGCAAATGACATATCAGATAAAGGGCTAGTATCCAAAATCTATAAAGAACTTATCAAACTCAGCACCCAAAGAACAAATAATCCAATCAAGAAATGGGCAGAAGACATGAACAGACATTTTTCCAAAGAAGACATCCAAATGGCCAACAGACACATGAAAAAGTGCTCAACATCGCTCGGCATCAGGGAAATCCAAATCAAAACCTCAATGAGATACCACCTCACACCCGTCAGAATGGCTAAAATTAACAAGTCAGGGAACGACAGATGTTGGCGGGGATGCAGAGAAAGGGAAACCCTCCTACACTGTTGGTGGGAATGCAAGCTGGTGCAACCCCTCTGGAAAACAGTATGGAGGTTCCTCAAACAGTTGAAATTAGAGCTACCATTCGATCCAGCAATTGCACTACTGGGTATTTACCCCAAAGATACAAATGTAGGGACCCGAAGGGGTACGTGCACCCCAATGTTTATAGCAGCAATGTCCACAATAGCCAAACTGTGGAAAGAGCCAAGATGTCCATCAACAGATGAATGGATAAAGAAGAAGTGGTATATATACACAATGGAATATTATGCAGCCATCAAAAGGAATGAGATCTTGCCATTTGCAACGACGTGGATGGAACTGGAGGGTGTTATGCTTAGTGAAATAAATCAATCAGAGAAAGACATGTATCATATGACCTCACTGATATGAGGAATTCTTAATCTCAGGAACAAACTGAGGGTTGCTGGAGTGGTCGGGGGTGGGAGGGATAGGGTGGCTGGGTGATAGACATTGGGGAAGGTATGTGCTACGGTGAGCGCTGTGAATTGTGTAGGACTGTTGAATCACAGATCTGTACTTCTGAAACAAATAACGCAACATATTTTAAGAAAAAAGTAAAAAGAAGATAGCAGGAGAGGAAGAATGAAGGGGGGTAAGTCAGAGGGGGAGACGAACCGGGAGAGATGATGGACTCTGAAAAACAAACAGGTTTCTAGAGGGGAGGAGGGTGGGGGGATGGGTTAGCCTGGTGATGGGTATTAAAGAGGGCACATTCTGCATGGAGCACTGGGTGTTATGAACAAACAATGAATCATGGAACACTACACCAAAACAAATGATGTAATATATGGTGATTAACATAACAATAAAAATTTTTTAAAAAAGGATATACTGTCTTAGCAACTTCCTTATATATCATACATATATCATAACCTGTAGTTATCATGCTGTGCGTTATATCCCTAGTACTTCTTTATCTTGCCCAATAGTTGTTGTTTTTTTTTTATCTTGCCTAATGAAGGAAGTGGAAAAGGGCCTTTTAAGAATGGAAATGGGGTGCGCCTCGGTGGCTCAGTCATTAAGTCTGCCTTTGGCTCGGGTCATGATCCCAGGGTCGTGGGATCGAGCCCCGCATCCGGCTCCCTGCTCCGCGGGAAGCCTGCTTCTCCCTCTCCCACTCCCCCTGCCTGTGTTCCCTCTCTGGCTGTGTCTCTCTCTGTCAAAAAATAAATAAAATCTTAAAAAAAAAATGGAAAGGGGCCTTGAGACCAAAAAGTTTGAAAACTGCTCCTTCTAAGGAATCTAAGTCTAAGACAGGAGAAAAGGGCTCGCTGAAGAGAAGCAGTGCCACCGCGGTAATGTTCCAGGTCAAAGAAGCTAAAGCCGCACGAAACTAAATGTTAATTCCAACCTCTGAACTGGATCCTGTACTTCCGTGCTGTAAAGAAAAATTTTAAGCCAACTGACAAAATTGGAATGTGAATGGTGAAGTACTGTAACAATGTTAAGTGTACTGAAGTCGATAAATGTGCTGTGGCTATAGACGAAGATATCCCCATTCTTAAGAAAGACACACAGTATTTAGGGTGCAAAGTCCATTATATAACTTGCCCTCAAATGGTGTGTGTGTGTGTGTGTGTGTGTGTGTGTGTGTGTGTGTGCGCGCGCGCGCGCGCACGGGTGCACGTGTGCTTTTTGTAGTTCTGCCCAAGAAATGAATTTTTTTACACAGGAGTTTTGAAAGCACAAAGGTCCACAAAATTCCCATGAAGCAGATGTCACTTTCCAACCAAGCAGATATTTTAACACCTAATGTGAAAAACAGCTATGTAAATTGCATAATTTGCGATGCTATTTGCCAAATCAGGTGTATATTAGGGCCAACGTCATTACTAACAGCCGCTACTAAGCCCCTTCTCCCTTGCAGCCTCCCCTCTAGACCCTGGAACGCAGGTACCGGGCCAGCCTCCCCGTGCAGCCGAGGGTGGTCACGTGATCCGCGCGGGACCAATGAGACAGACGCGAACGCCTGCCGAGGCTGCTGAGGCTTCTGGGAAAGTCCCTGCTTTCCTGATAAAAGGACCCGCCCACCCCACTTCCCATCTCCTTGTACTTGCGTGGTGTGGGGATTCCTGGAGCTTGACAAAACAAACCGAAAGACATAATGCTAAGAAGGGCCAAGTGAAAATTTAAAAAGCCTCGGTCTTTGCGGAGCGGCTGAACCAACTCCACCAAACGCTTACGTCTGTTATTTCTTATGTGAGGGAAAAATATACTATTTGTTTAAGCCACGGAGAGTCAGGTGTCTGTTACTTACAGCCGCGCGTACCACCGATGCCTGCTTATTCAGGAGAAAATGGGAAGAGGCAGGAGAATAAATGGAAAGGCTATATACCATGCACTGCTGTGCAGAGAAAGCAATCCCATAGCAAAATGACCATTAAAAACATGGGCCAAATGGCATTTTTAACAATACCGAAGATGTAACAAGTTTCATTAACAAAAGTTAAATTAAGAACCCCTGGAACAGTAAGCATTCTATCGTGATTTAAGACCTAGAAAGGTCAAGACATCCGTGGGATGCGAGGCAGTGGGGCCCAAAGATACGCAGGACACAGCACCTGCTCTGTGGAGTTAATCATCTAGTTAGCGCAGGAAGAGAGCAACACGGAAAGTTAAACGAAGTGTTTCAATAACAGTTCTAGACAGTAGAAGAGATGTCATAAAACAGTGCATGATTCATTGCCAAAAACATTGTTGCTGACAATAACTGCTGCAGGATTTCAAAGAAAAAGGTCATTTTGAGCTGAGAAAGGCCTGGGGAGACTTTACAGAGAAGGCAGGATCCCAGCTCACTCCGAGATGTCGTGGAGCCTGTGGGTGGGCAAAGGAAGCACATCTTAGAAAGGCTGTTTTGTTTTGTTTTGTTTTTAATGTACATATATACACATATACATGCACATATATATACACACATATACACATATATATATACATATACATATATATACATAAACTCCTCCAGCCAGGATGTTTAGGTGACTAGTGTAGGAAGGGGAGGCAGTTGAGGGCCCAAGTGGATGATGCCAGGTTGTAAAGAAACACTGTGACATTCAAGAGAAAATTTGGCCAAAAGCTGGAAAAAATCCAAGGGTCCACCAACAAATGAATGGATAAACCAAATACGATATACAGTGGAATATTACTCAGCCTTCAAAAGGAAAGTTCTGGCACATGCTACAACGTGGATGAACCCTGGAGGCATTACTGGCTAAGTGAAATAAGCCAGTCACAAAGAGAAAATTGTATTTGATTCCACTTTTATGATGTACTTAAGGTAGTTGAATTCAGAGACAGAAAGCAGAATGATGGTTGCCAGGGGCTGAGAGGAAGGGGGGTTGGGGAGTTAGCTCCTAATGGGGACAGAACTTCAGTGTTGCCAGATGAAACGAATTCTGGAGATGGATGGTGGTGATGGTTGCAAGATACGAACGTACTGAATACCACTGAAGATGGTAATGTTTACGTGCATTATACCACATTAAAAAGTATATTTAAAAACAGAGAGAGAGTGGGGCGCCTGGGTGGCTCAGGTGGTTAAGCATCTGCCTTTGGCTCGGGTCGTGATCCCAGCGTCCTGGGATCGAGCCCCGCATCGGGCTCCCTGCTCAGTGGGGAGCCTGCTTCTCTCTCTCCCTCTGCCTGCCGCTCGGCCTACTTGTGCTCGCTCTCTGTCAAATAAAGACATAAAATCTTAAAAAAACAAAACAAAACAAAAAAAACAGAGAATAGCAGCAGGCAAGAGAAGGTATAGACTGGGGTTCGGGGAGCGCAGGGTGGGAGAGAAGAGATTTAGCAGTTGGCTACAACCAACAGGGGCAGCACCTTTTCCTAGGCTCCAGGCCTGTGAGCCCCGTGGGCTCCACCTAGGAATTTCATGACTGAATGGTGAGCAGGTGGTATAGAGAATCCCTCTCCCCATTTTCTTTGGAAATACTGAACTCAATTTAACAAAAGACCTTTAAAAATCTTTTTTAAAATCTCTGACCTTGGAAATGGAGTAAGAGCCGGACACCTGCAGACATTCACTTCTGCCCACTGTCCGTTTCCCACTGGCCTTACTCAGAGGATGTGGACACTAAAAGTAGACAACTCAACCCCAGAGAAAGTGCACAGGAACATGGACAGCGTTTTCTCTAGCTTAGCAAAGAGGTAGCCAGAGCCAGCTCGGCAAGATGGCGCCATCTGCATTGTTGCACCTGGTGGGGCTGCTGGCCTGGCCAGGCTCCTGAGCTGCTCCTCAATGAGGGCGAAGTCCTGTGTTTGAGAACCACCACATGACAAACCCGACTGGCTGGAAGTTGGACTGATCTTGGGCACCTCTCTGTCTTCTTGTGGATCCATCTCATCAAACAGCATAATGAAGATGTTTAGAGTATGTAAGAAGAAATGGGTTGGAACAAACTTTGGAAATACTAATACAGCATATTACATCAAGTGATGATAGCAGTTCCTTTGGATTCACCAATATGTTGAGTTAAATGAGGAAAAAATTGTATGTGAATGTATGTCAGGTCAGCATTTGTTTCTCATCATTACATGAAAAAATCAAGATAGTTCTGTATTCTTCAGATTATGTATATTGTGACAAGGTGTAGAAAATGTCAGTTCTAAGGCTCATTATGAGAAATATTTCAATGTGGAAGTTACCGTCTGGGAACAGGGTCAGTGGTAATTAAAGACACATTGATAAGAAATCTTGTTTAGGAGACACATTTTTTTTTCAATCACTTCTTAAGGATTTACTCCTTATATCAACTCTTAATTTCTAATCAAAATAGTCTTTGGTGGATTAGGGTGTAGAACTACTTTATTACTCAAAATAAAAATGAGCTCAAATACTGTTTTCTTCTAGAGGTGCCATTTTGGTAAGTCAGAAAGTAATGATGAATCCAATTATCAGACCAAAAAAAAAAAAAGTTGGCAAAGTTGAGCTTCATGAAATGAACAATTCTATTACCTAGCCATTGAGGTCACTTTAACTGAAAGCTAGGAACCACCAGAGAATCCACCTGATGCACAGCAGACATTCAATAACTATTTGGAGATGCATGTACTCTCATGGTGAAATGGCTTTAGACCCCTCCAACAGTTATGAAGGAAAAATTGGGCTAGCCCTAGGTCTTTTCAGAATTCATGGCACCCATCAATTGGTCTAAATGTGACAAGCTTTTTCCTGTAAGTGTGATCCTGGATCCAAAAAGCCCTGGGCCCAGGGATATTGTGCCTGCCTCTGCCAATGATGATCTGTAATTCAGCTCATCAGGGGTCACTGGCCGCTGGAGCTCCGGTCCTCCCACTGAGTCTTAGGCAAGGCCTCCTGGCCCATGACTTGCTGAAACCACCATTTTTTTAAGTGGCCTTACTTTAAAGAACAGAAACAACTGAACTATGAATATTAAAACTTCTTACCGGTGTCACAAATAGAGGAGAATTACCTCCTCTGCATCCTTGGGTCCTTCTGCAACAATCCATTCTTCGACCTAAATAATTTTAATCCTCAAGTGGGTATGGACATCAGAAGATCAGAAATTATGCCTGGCCCATGGGAAGTTTAGATCACTGGTCATCCAAGTCTACATTTTTATTCAAGCTCTTCTCAATTTTTCTTTATACGCTTGTTCCTTTATTTTCTTCATTTCTAATATAGGAAAAGATGGCTAATACACGGGTTTTGTTGGGCTTCAGGAGTCTTTAAGGACAGACTTGTAAAAAAAAAAAGAAGAAGAAGAAAAGCATGAAATGTGTCAGGGAAATGGAGTTCCTATCATTTCACTCACAAATTTTGCCTTTTAAATGTAGTTCTCCTGCCAACAGTTCGGTGAAAGATGGTTTCCTTATTGTGATTTATCAGCTGTGACAGGTAGCAACACTATTCTCAGATAGAGTTGCCACAATTATCTAGTAATGCCTGCAAGGCAGAAAACTGCTCAAAACTCCTTCCTTCTGGAATGCTTTTCCCAAAGGCAACAGTTCAAAGCAAACCTCTATTAACTGGAACACTGACATCTGCAGAATTCTCTGGACAGGAAGATCCCACCACTCCTGCAGTGATACCAGAAACCAAGACATAATTACTTACACTCCTGTCACCAGGAAATCAAGTTCAGCAACTGTTCTGTGTGTGGAAGACTTATCGACCCACACCGAGAGAATCATCACCCCATAAACAACCCAACCACAGACTGTTGGTGGATGTACTTCTTTCTGAGCAAGGATCTGTCCTTGTTAAACATCTCCCAATGGGGAAAAAAAAACCCTTTTTTCCCACCAGAATTCCATGTAACCAATGGGACACAATGTAAGATAGTACCAACATGAACTAAATTAGATGCACTTCTGGCTTATTTGCCCCTAGACATACTTACGAATGTGACATAAAAATTACACACTCCCTGCAACAAGGCTCATGACTCGTACTGTGCAGCCACATAAAAATCTAACATATTTTCTATCTTTAAGTATCTTTACTGATTTCTTTCTTCTATGTACCTTTTGTTTTATGTATTTTAGAGCTGGGGACAAGTGGCTGGGGGGAGAGAAGAGAGCCAAAAAAAAAAAAGAGAGAGAGATTTAGAAAGAGAATAAGGCGACGGAAGTGCCACAGGAGGGGGAAGCCTAGGGCCCATCAGAGGGCTGGGATGACCCATCAGATGGCCCGCACGTGAGACTTCCTTAACACCTTCAACCTGGTCCATAAAGACGCATCGCCCATCAACTCCGGGGGAAAGCACCCAGCACCCATCCCTCAAACTGTTCTCTGAGCATGAAAACATATGCGATGTGTTCCACAGACCATACAGAAATGACAAAAATGGAGAGCTAAGCATACAATGAAAACATAAAAACTGAACATACTTCTGTGTGGTAGATTTTAATAACATTTTAATAACATTGGTAAGGAGCCAAATTACAAAACGCCCTAGAATATGGAGTACAAAACCTCAGAGACAAAATAAAAACTCATGAAAACATAAGAGCACTTGAGAACGGTAATAATCTTTAGGATAAAGAACCCATTTTCTCAACAAAGCTACTGAGCACGTTTAATAAAAATTAAGGGAGATTAAAGACGAGGCGCACCGAGCCACATCCCCGAGCCGCAGTGACTGGGAAGGCGAGCTCTGTGCTGCTGAAGACACAGTGCCAGGAGCACAGATGAGCTCCCATTACCAACAGACCTGGAATAAACCACCGCGAGGCAGGCTGAACTTCTCACATCTCACTTCCAGGGTAGGAATTAATCGACTCCCTGCTTGAGCAGCCTTGGACACGCACCGTGTGGGCACACGGAGGAGCAGCGACTCTTCCACGTGGTAGAAGGGGCAGGTGCACGCGCCATCTCCATCCACACGACCCTGCTGCCCCAGCAGCCATGGTCTTGGGGGCAACAAGGGGAGACAGGCTGTCTCTGCCGGGAACAACTCATTATTCAGATAAAGTAACGTAAGAGCTCCGCGTGGGGCACAAACCAACAGGGGTCCCCACTTCCGGAAGCAGAACGTGCCACCACCCCTGTGGGCAGCAAGACAGCAGAAGCAGAGAATATGCCCCGGGCTCAGCTGTGCTCATCATTCCTCAGGAGAGCTGTGCCATCCTGTCTAGGATTTTGGGGTGGGTGGGTGGCGGTTTCCCTCCATGTCCTAAAGCCAATACGTCTGCATTCGCACCTGTCATGGGGGTCCTATTTTTTTTTCCCCAGGGCGCTACACGTTATGCTTCATTTGGGCCAGATGTTCAAATCAGTGCATCTGTTCATCCTGCCAGGAACACAACAACAATTATTTATTTGTCCTTCCAGCACCTTAGCAGCGAGGAGTGGCCGTCTCACACCACCAGTGTCCCAGCAAACCAGGAGACACAGGGGGAGGCACCCCACGCCAGCCCTGAGCGACAGGCCATCTACAGGCTCCTTGATTTTAAACCCTAAATCAATAGTTTAAACAGATGCACATTCCATGTGACAAGAGAGACAGTCGGGAAGATTTGAGGCTTTACATTCTTTAGATGTCTACTTTTGCTGGACTGGCTATTAAAAAGTTATGTGTAACTTCAAGATGAAAGGCATTAGCAGCTTCTTAGAAGAGGATAATCCCAATCTTTTGGAGATGTAATGAGATGTAACTCACTGAAGCTTCTGGCTCGGTTTGTTGTTAATTGAATCAAAGTCAATGACAATCGTGCTGCACTTTGGTGTGAATTTCCTAAACACAAGAAACAAAATATATCAAGATATTATCCAGCGAGTAGTTAAAGCAATTTGTTTACTTTGGCTTAACCTACATTTTCTGTGGGGGAGGAAAAAAATTTCTGGGGATTCGCTTGGTATCTCTATAGGAGCCAATTATAGTGCACCATACCGAGAGGAACACGAACGAGAAAAGACTAAGACAAAAAAAAGATGCATGGGGTGGCTCGGTCTGTATGTTCTCCAGCAGCTGAGTTCATGAATTCAGGGAGTCAAAGGATTTCTAACAGGTTAGCTGCAACATGACACCCGATTACTAGTTTTCCCAACAGATTTATCTTCCTTCCTAGGAAATTTCTGCAGCCAACTTGGAATCACTCGAAAGCAAAAAAGGGTAAATTTTCTTTTGCCTCTTATACACACAGCAAAAAAAAAAAAAAAGCAACCAACTAGCTTTAGTGAGGAGTAATTTTTAAAGTCCCATTCTAAAAATGCAGATGTAAAATAAACCCACCATGTAGTTTTACTCATTCGTGTACCTTCTAAAGCAGTTCAAAGGAAAATATTTGGGGACTAATCCTATTCTTTTAAAAACCGTAAACAGTTAATATCTAATTATTATTATTATGTAAATAATCTGGATTTAAAGTCTCATAACGCACAACAGTTAAAGAGGATTCATTACGTATAACCTCTATCCCCAGTGATGAACACAAGGGGTTAGGTACATTACTAATTACAGAACCCCACTGCTGACCACAGATGCTGTAAAGGAATTGCTTTGAAAGCTTTCAGTCCCAAATGAAGTTTCCACCATGAATCGAAGGTGGTTGAACCTGCTTACAAGTAAAGCATACCTCCCAATCTTTGCCTAGCACAGATAATCATAAAAGTCAGAATGACTTCAAATCTCAATTTAAAATGTTGCTGTCAGAAGAATTCCTGGTGTTTCAACCTAGCAGGTTACTTTCATCCTAAATTTTCGATGCCAGAATTGTTACATATGCAAAATTTACAAAGGTTTAATGTTAATATTACGAAACTTGTGATTTTTACAATGTCTCGCTACTAGGGTAATTTATTCCAAGCCCCAGAAAGCTCCTAATATTTAAGTGCAGGATCATCAGTCCGATTGTCTTCAGATACTTCTGCACTGCTCTTAAAAATCCACCCCCCACATCATCTTGAGATCCTCAGCCCATCGCATTTAAAAAGATGCTTCTGAGTGTGGATGTCAGGCATCACAAGTAGAAATTAAACAAATAACGTTTCTTCATTCGGCCTTCCACCCCCTTTCCCCCAAGCTCTTCCCGCTTACCTGAAGGCCACCCCAGCCATATCAAACAGGCGCCTCGCGGCCGTCATCTCATCACTATCATGGTATTTATCAGATATGAAAATAACTTCTTTTATACCTTCAAAGGCAACAACAGAAGAAGCCTCCTTAGTATATACACATAGAGCTACTGCAACAGACACGCAGGGGCAGACAGAGCCCCGTAGTGTCCGTGATGAATCACCTTTGGTGGGGGGGGGGGCTTGCCCACAACGTCCACTTACTGAAATACACATCTGCCCCGTTGCAATACAGCAGACAATGGATTGTATTTAATCTGCCCTCCAGTCTTTATGGATTTTTTTTTTTTAACAAATGCAAAGTGAAAACATGTCAAGTGGTCAAGCCTTGATCCGATTAACAAATTTTCTTTACTGCGGGCAATCAAATTTCTTTATTCACATGGCGACTACTCTTAACACAAGAGGCTGATGGTTTCAGGGGGTGGAGGGGGAGGGTGGTGCGGGGGAAGTGCCACCATGCTTCCAAAAATGGCTCCAAGAACCGATTCCAGCCAGCTCCGCCAACAGCAGATCTGTTTTCTTTTCCTGCCCCCCAGGGCAGTGCTAACTGGAGGGTCAAGAGTCTGGGGGGCATTCGAGACACCTCCCTGCCTCCGAAGGGACTACGTGCTGGGTAAGGAAAACTCCCGGAGGGTCACGCACCACCAGGGAGGGAGCCCACGACATTCTTTACCGAAGGCCGGCCTCTGATTCTGATACCACCGGACCTCTTCTCAGAGACCATGGGCTCCTACCCTTTAAACCATGCATCTGGCTAACATGATAAGTCTTTACATCTCAAGCTGAGTTTTATGGCGACACAGTGTAGCCCAATCTCAGATGTGACAGTATGAAAAAGGTGAAATATTCAGAATACAATGGTGTAGATTTATGGCAACTGTAATGTAAGGAAAACTTAACAGGAGTACCATTCAAGTCTGATGACATATGCAAAGATATGTTTAGGTCCTAAAACATCTACCATATATTAATACAAATTAAAATTTCATATACAGACTCCCAGCTGACCTTGCTTCTGACAGAAGTTCATTTCTCTCCCTCCCCCTAATCTATGCACGACATGTCAAAGAAGAGTAAATTGGCAGTAATTATATGCAATGCCTGTGTTGTTTTTTGGCAGCTTGCAGTTTAAGAAGTTGCAAACTAAATTAAAAACATGCTAAGAATCACAGAAGATGCAATTAGTCTTAGAATACCTGGCACCATTCAAAAACAAAACACAGGAAATACCTTGCAAAGTTGATAGTGCAATTAATTTAGATCTAAACAATAGCAATTTCAGATCAAGCGCTTCTGCAATGAGCTGCTGATGAGCAGGCAACAATGCAAATGTGACAAATGGAACAGGCCCAGCTCCTACCTGCCTGGATGATGAGCTTCGCACATTCATTACAGGGGAACAAGGCGACATACATAGTGCAGCCTTTCACATCAGCTGAGTTTTTGTTCATGATGGCATTCAGCTCGGCATGGCACACTGTGGGTTTGAAAGACAAGGAAAGAAAAACTTTCATCGCGACTCATGAGGAATTTACTAACGCTGCTAAAGCATTCCACTCGCCCCTTTGAAAAAACATATGTAACAGACTCGATTTCCTAAAAATTGATTAGAAACGGAAAGTACCGAGAATACCAAATGAGGGCCACGTGGTCCGACAGGTTGGCGATTAGCAGCAAAACCGTTTGCGGCTGCGGCCTTGGGTCTGTAAGCGCCTCGAGCAGCCAGGAGAGGCCAAGGTCAAGTATCTTCATCCACCCTCAGCACAGCAATAGCTCACGGCTCCACAAGACCCTAGGGTATGGGACTGCGCACACAAAATGGCTCATTTGTGTGTTGATACGCACATGCAGGGATATTTGTTTGCTGTGACAGTGAAGAGGGCAGGGTGCAATTTTAAGAGCAAGAGAATCAGGAAGTGAAGCTGAGCATTTCTATCCCGACGGATTTCCTTCATCTCATGGCTCTCAGCCCCCATACACACGAGAAAGGCGCTGGCAGATAACCAGTGGTTTGGCTTACGTTAGAAAAGCCTTCATCCACTTAATGAAAAGTCAAGTTCTTGCTATCAGGGCCCATTCCACCAACGATCCCCAAACAGTGATCCCGGGTCATTCGCAGACCTGCCTGAATTCAGAGTTAAAGAGAGCACCTTCCTCTCTTCTCCCCCAAACCTGTAAGCCCCGCCGTCTTCCCAGGCGTTGGCGAGGTGTCCCACCACCTAACATACAAGGGCGCTCCTCCTCTCCAGGAAGTAGTTCTAACCCCCTGATTGAGTTGAGAATCCCCTACCTGCGCTGTGAGGTCACCCTATTGCTCTAATACTGTTATTTAAATTTCTGGGTGTGTGGCTAAAACTCTATTATCATCTCCCTGGGGCAGTGATTTGCAAACCTGTCTGCACTCGTCTGGGATGCGACCTGGGATTAAGAGACTCCCCGCCTGATTCTAATGTGCAGGCGCCTTGCAGAAACACTTCGTTGCAGAATCCCCTGGTAACTCCTAGGAGACCTAACACATACTAAGCACACAAGTGCTAAAGTAAATGTTTGTTGAACAAATTAATGACAATCTGGCCATGGTCCAAATCACACAGAACTGCCGGAATTATAAATATGGGGGCCCTCAAGGGGCCCCCACCCCCTACTCTCTCCAACTCACCAACCTTCTGCACTGAACACCTTCTTCTGGGAGCATGGGAGCCTTAAATGAAGAGTAGCCTACACTCAGAGCTCTTGGACATTTTAGCCCTGACTACTCACTTAGTCAATGAGCCTTTTTTAAGATCACAGCCCATTGGAGATTAATCCCCCGCCGGCAGGCCGCAGAGGGACCTGAGCCACTCTCCCGGGGACGGGACGAGAGGAGAGAGAAGAAAGGCTCCCTGGCTCAGTGGCTTTGAGGACGTTGGCCTCAGAGAGGCCCCTTCAGCCCCATCTACTTCCCTGGTGACCAAGATGTTCCCAAGCCGGGATTAACACTGCTCGGTGTTAAAAAAAAAAAAAAAAAAAAACAATTAGATGTAATTGTTTCTTTTATTTCCCCCTTGAGGGCAGAGACCGGTCTTCGAGGTTCTTTCCAACTCCCCCAGAGTCTAATGCAATGCCAGGAACATAATGGGTGTTAAATATTTATTGAATGAATAAAGGAGGAGATGCAGATTCCAATCATTGATGGTGACGTTGGGAAATACAAAAAGTCCTCTTAAATTCAAATAGCAAGAAGATGCTTTCCCATCTAATAAATATTTTTGGATGGTGTTGGTATT
The DNA here is from genome assembly GCF_037043125.1 of Eumetopias jubatus. Taxonomy (NCBI): domain Eukaryota; kingdom Metazoa; phylum Chordata; class Mammalia; order Carnivora; family Otariidae; genus Eumetopias; species Eumetopias jubatus. The sequence goes on from NW_028274808.1 coordinate 14,530,601, forward strand.
AATCTTCAGCACTACAGTTTCTGAGTCTGTGCAGAAACACTGTTAATAACCATCTTCTTTTGAATCTCTAAAAAACGGTCACATTGACTACAACCGTATTCCTATTCATCTGAGGCAGTTTGGGGATAAAACCGAACATTGTATGGTCTGGATTCATTAATGAAAATTACCACGTGAAACAGATTCTCTTGAGCTGCATCCAATATCCCCGTATAAAGGGTGGCTGATAGAAATAATACTTGGGGTCATCAACAGAATTCCTTTCTCTTAGCTACAAAATCATGAGAAGAAAAATACAAAGCTTCTTGTTAGAAACATGAGGTCTACTGGGCTGTATGAACAACTGAATGTCGGGCACACGGGAGACTCTATTTTTTTTTTTAAGTTTTAAGTTTTACTTTTGATCTTTATTTTTTCATTTAAATTCAATTAATTAACAAACAGTGTATTCAAAGCCCAGTTGGCACTTAAGGCTGTGTGACCCTTGACAAGGCGTGTCCTTTGGGTGGGCAGGAAGAAGAGACTCTGAGAAAGTGCATTTCCAGCTAACAACATAAACGTGAGTTTTGAAATACCAAGTAATCTGATTTCTAGCTTTTTCCTATTGTGCGTCCAGTTTCCTCCCTCCTTCCTCTAGAAGAGTGGGATCTTCTCCAAGACAGGCTCTCGACAGCAAATCATGAGCCTTCTCTCCCAAGGCCAAGGGCAAGTGGAAGCTTTGGCCCAGCTTCCCCAGGGGGGCACCAGCTCCCCCCAACTCAGGTTCTCTCCATTCTGTGTGTCCTTGGTCTCCACTCTCAAGAGGCCATCTTTCTCAGCATTTCAGATCTCTTTCCTTCTTCCTTTTGAGATGAAATTGTCCTGCCTACAACGGCAAGACTTATTTTTAAAATAATCATCTCTTGACTTCGTCACGCATATACAACCTCTAGTTTTTGCTAAACCGATACTTTCCAAACTGTAGGTCAAGAAATCCGTTTAGTGAGTTACAAACAGCTTTTCCCCCTTTTCAATGGAATGGATGAAAACAGAAGAGATCAGAATGCGTCCCACATGGCAAAGGTTAAGTGCTGTTTCTAAAAACTATCTGAGGTGTGTGTGTGTGTGTGTGTGTGTGTGTGTGTGTGTGTGTGTGTGTTTCAGGTGTGAACTTTGTTTGCTGGGTCGCCATGTAAAAGTGTGTAACTACGGGGGCGCCCGAGAGGCTCAGTCGATTAAGCCTCCGACTCTTGGTTTTGGCTCAGATCGTGATCTCAGGGTCGTGGGATCCAGCCCCATGTGGGGCTCCACACTCAGCATGGAGTCTGCTTAAGACTCCCTCTCCCTCTGCCCCTCCCCGCCTGTGCACTCTCTCTCATTCTCTCTCTCTCGAAATAAATAAGGAAATCTTTTTTTAAGTGTGTGACTACGGAAACCTGTTGACTCTGTAATATGTTATTAATATTTACAACCACTGGAAAAAAACAAAAAAAAGGCCCTGATTTGTAGAATCTGCCGATTTCAGTGGGGTGACTACTCCCACGTGGCCAATTTCCAGGTGCTGGCATGACCCAGAGTTGGGAAGAGAGAAGCAGCTCTGCTCAGGTGAGCTGGTATGAGCTAGCTCTCTCATACACCCCTGAATAGCCTGGATGGCCTTCTATTCACCCAAACCCGCTGCCTCTCTGGGTGCAATCTCTGGATTCGCCTGCCCACCAGGCCCTCGGTGAGTGACAGCTCTCCACTCGAAACCCTCTCAGGAACCAGGCCCTGTGGAGTCTCCTACTTTTCTGTGGGTCCTTTTCTTTCTCTCGCCTTTCAGGTCATTTTCCAAAGTTCGATCCCGCTCTTCCCAGTCACTGAGTATTCATGCATTTGTCGATTCTCCAGGAGCAGGTCGATTTAGTCAGACCCAGTGACCCATCTTCTCCTCAGGCCTTGGTTTTGGATGGTCTGAGGCTTCTCTGTGACTTTTCTCGCTATGATGAATACTCCATAGTTATCTGACAGCAACAAATGAAAGAATAAATTCATCTTTTTCTAGTGCTACCATTTTTACTGTGTCACCCGGGAAGAACTACAAGAGCTACAAATAGATGAGAGCAAAAACCAACCGACGAGGAGGGGTTCCATTCATGACCTTGAGATGCACACAATTTTTATATTTGTAGTAGGAACAGGACCGGGTATCCCAAACATACACAGTCCCTAGGAAGTATTCATAAGATAGCTAAATTGTCCCCAAAAAAGACACATTTGCCAACTACCTCCCTGGAATAATGCATCTATGACTAAGCAATAAGCAAAAGAAATCTCCAAATACTACAGGTATATTTGATAAGCACAAAGACTGACACAAAACCTTTCAATTATTCTCACCACTGTTTAAAAGGAAAAGAATCAAATGCTGAAAATATCAGATTAATGCTTATAAAGTTCTTGATTGCCAGAAGGAGAGCCTCTGTTTCAGGTAATTATAAGACAATTCATATGCTTTGGTCTTTTTTTTTTTTTCCTTTTCTATTACTAACTGTCAGAATTGAGAACTGCATTAACCTTGGACCACTGAGAAGAGATTGTATAATTAGAAAACTGTATTTTTCAAATTCCCTCTTACTAGGGCTTGATTAATCCTTACTGTCTCAGGTAGGCGGTTCTCTCGAAGTTTGACAAATTAACAGGATATATTCCATCCTGGCTAGATTTAAGAGATTCAACATTTTACAGATTTGACTTTCATCTCATTTGATACAAGACTAAGACAACATCTATTTTAGATAGTACTATTATTAAGGTTACTTAAATAGGTTTTTTTAAAGAAAAAAAAAACACCTGAATAATGCTAAACAAAGGTTAATTGCAGTACAAAGAACTCAGCGGTAACAACGTGGCTCTACCCTCATCTCCTGTGTGCTACTGGGCCATGATGGGAGATACTGGGCCTGATAAAATTTGGAGTCAGGAAAACTAAGCTTCTCTTCTGGTTAAAGAAACTCTCCAGGGGCGTCTGGGGGGCTCAGTTGTTAAGTGTCCGCCTTCGGCTCAGGTCATGATCCCAGGGTCCTAGAATCGAGCCCCGCATCGGGCTCCCTGCTCCGCGGGAAGCCTGCCTCTCCCGCTCCCACTCCCCCTGCTTGTGTTCCCTCTGTCGCTGTGTCTCTCTCTGTCAAATACATAAATTAATTTAAAAAAAAAAGAAAGAAACTCTCCAGGTTTGGTTAAAACTCCCCCATTTTTAGTGGTACAGAATTTTACCTGAAGAAAACGACTTCCTTGGGCCTGAGGGGTGTTCTGTCAAGGAGACCCTGAACGGGGGGGGGGGGGGGGGGGCAGCCTGTTGTGGCAGCTCGGGGAGGGGCGGCTCGGAGGGTCACACTTGGAGCACCTGTTGCCACCCGGCCGGTTCCTGCCCCACCTTCCGCCAACACTCTCCAGGCTGGACACTCGACGAGCCTCGATAAGTCTCTGGGGAAATGTGCCTCTGCCCCGACCTCGAAGGTTCTCGGGCTGTGCGGCCACCCACATGAGTAGCAAGGACAGTTCGCTCACTGACAAGCCAGAGGGACAGCACTCAAGGGCCAGGAAGCATCTGCTCGCGGCCTTCCAGAATGAAAAGGTGGGAGGTTTCACCCTGCAGTTAATAACTGACATGACACGGGGTGCCCGAGGTCAAAGTTGACCCTGTGCATTTTTTAAAAATAACTGTGTTGATTTTTACAAGATATTCCACTTCTATTCTATCCTTTTTATCATGACCTCTCGAAATAAGGATCTAAGTGCTTTTATTTCAGGGGTCCTACGGCTGTCAGTCACTGCACCCTGGCGCGTCTCTCTGTCAGGGCTCAGGCAGCCTCTTTCCTGTGCTCGAAGCCCCACAGATGCAAAAAGTCCACTGAAGGGTGGGCCGTGTACTTGCTCCTCTAACAGATCCATTTAGGGGCTTCTGGAGCTAAAATGGAATTTCAACTACTTGTTTCTTAATTATTGAAAGATATCCTGACAGGGCCTCATACATCACTGCCAGCCTCCAAGTACCTATCCTTCAAGTCAATAATTTAACAACAGAGTAGCCTCTGCATTTAAGCCCCCGACCACCACCCCAAAGTACCACCCCAAATGTTATCAATGTTCACTATTCCGGCTACCCCGAAATCCAAAACAAACATTGCTAGGATTTAGCCCCCAGGGAAAGGTCAAAGCTCAAGTACCTTATCTCCCCATCATGAAGTTTCCCTATCTGTAAAGCAGCAACCAGACTCAGGATCAGAGTTTTCAAAGGATTTGAGCTACAGGTGGGGAAGAGGAGAGGGACAAACAACTTGGAAACAACAGTTGCATCACGTCCTGAGGCCAACCCCAACCACACAGGCCCGTGGACCACATGCAGCTCTGCTCCCCAACTCCCCCAAAGACCCCTGCCCAGAGTCTTCCTCTCTGACGCTTCCTGGCGTGCTCCAAAGCATATCTCACTTCTTAGGGCTTCTCAGACAGTTCTGCCACCCCCAGCCAGAGGAGCATCCCTCTGGACTGCGCGGCAGCAGGGAGAGGAACCAGTTTTAAACCGTAGGCACTTCCCTCAGACGTGCAGTGAGGAGTTCTGGTCGCAAGCAGAGTGCTCACAGGGCTGGGCACCGGGGCTTGTAGGAGCAAGAAAGCCCAGTCCTGGAGGGGCTCAGGCCCCGCCGGGCGGGAGATGCCTGAGCCCCGAGCAACAGGCTAGAGACACCAGAGAAGAAGCACCGAAGTAGGAAAGTAGTGGGAAGGGGCAGGAAACGGGCTGACAGTTGAAGGGTGACAGGCGCCATGGCGCCCTTCGGCCTCACCTGACCACGTCCACCTGCTCAGAATCAGACACCACTGCCCCCTGGCCCCACTCCATGCAGTGAGGGGTCTTTCTATCCAGAAGATGGAAGGAACTGGGCCTCACAGCCTTCTGGCTTTGAGGGACACAAATTCCAGCAGAGAGATGATGATTAGGACAGCGTTAAGTCTGCGGGTGAAAATTAAAAACAGGTAACCGCGATAAGACAGAAGAAGCCAGCCCCAAGCCTGGAGAATGTCCGGAGTCTGTTCCGTTACTGCCCTGTGCCCCGAGAAGCCTCTGGCAGAAGAAAATGACAGCAGGGATGCAGCCTGGCCAGGCCCGGACAGACGGAGATAAGTCACTCACTCAGAAGGCAGCCAAATCCTCCAGGCTCTGGGTGAAGCACCAAAGCCCGGGGCGCCCCAGCGGGGGCAGCGGGACCTGCCCATCTCCACTTCTCCAATGTGCCCTGGGGCCGGACAAAAGGCGCCCGGGCCCTGGAGGCAGCTGACGGCTCTGCCTTCCCCTTGCTTCCTCCCTGCGCGTCCCCGCGGGCCCTCCTCACAGGCTCTGCCTCCCCCACCGGCTGGTTCTAGGAGCCTACCCACCCCCCTCGTGGCGCCTCAGCCTCCCGGCCTGTGAAATGGAAAGAAAGACCCACGATAGTGACTAAGGTCCGTGAAGGGATGGCACCGAGTTGCAACCTGGTACACGCTTGTGCTCCCTAAGCTCTCCTGCCCGGGCTGCCCCCCTGAGACCGGCTGCCGCGGGCTGCTTGGCTCGGACATGGGAGAGCGGACGGTGTTTTTCTCTGCCTCCTTCGCTGGTCCCCGTCCCCTGCCCCCTTCCTCGCTGCCTCTTGCTAAGGCTGCCGGCAGCACCGTGCGGTGCCCGCGGGCCGCTTAGCCCCAGGGGTAGTGCTTAGGGCTGAAGAGATTTCTGACTGTAGTGTTTCCACTACCGACAATAAAGCCCCCAGAACTCTAATTACATTGCTTGCCTGTGTGCTAAGGGCACACAATCAGGTCAGAGGGAGGAGGGCATGCAAATGCTGCATTTCATCGACGGGTAAGCCATGCCCAACTCCCTCCCTACTGTTCACGTGAAATACATGTTTGATGCCTAAAATGTACTCAAGAAACATGAATAGAAACAGAACACTCATCGCTGCTTGACAGCTTTGTAATGCAAATATGCACAATAAAGACTCCAAGCCTCCCTCTCGCGTGTTAATAGCTCTCAAAGGGTAAACTGGGACTGAGCAGTGAGCACTGGAAGAAGAGTCAGCATGTGTGTGTTCTAATTCATTCCGGCGCTACGAGGCCCGTCTCGGGCCAACTCACTGATCCTGTTCGGATGTGGACAAAATGGGGCTCAACCGACCTGACTTGGGCTTGTGAGATGAGACAGGAGCTGGTGACCCTGCCCTACTTTTCTAGGACGTGACTCTGGCAGGCCTGCTCCACTCTGCACTGCCATCTCCTCTCCGCGGCCCCTGTGTCCGAGCCCGCTCACACTCCTCCTCCCTCCCTGTGGCTGACGGCCTTGCCTCATCCTTCACCGAGAGGCTGCGATGGATCACATCCCCCCTGCCACTAGGCGGACCTGCGCGACGGCTGCCATCCGCCCCCCCACCCCGACCCCTACCCCACCAGTCAGTGATCCTCCTCTACCACTAATGAATGTGCCTGGGAGGCCATCTTCTCACACCCTCCCACACCTTCCTCTTTCTCCCTTTCTGGATTCATCGGTCTTGTACGGACATAGAAACCCTTCTCTTGGTCCCATCACCCTCCTGTCTTGCTGTCCTCACACACAAGCCCAAACCCATGTCTCTGCGCTGTCCCCATACCCTCACCTGCTGTTCTTCCTTCCGCTGGCTCTCCGTTGGCCTTCCGACACCACCACCCTCCATTAGAGCTGCCCGTGACAGCATCAGTAATGACCTCCAGGTCGCTAAACACCGAGGACACGCAGTCTCCCTCTCAGACACCCTGTCACCTGGCCCTCTTGATGCTGCCTCCAAGCTACACCCTAGATCATCCATTCCTCTCCAGCCCCGACACCCCCATCCCTGTCACCAGAGAGACACGCGTGCCAAAGTCACTTCAGGGCTGCCATCTTGTTTCCACTCCTGCCCCGAACCATCCACACGTCTCCCACACGCCAACTTAATCTTGTGAATCCAAACTCCTCATCTCACGGCTCCCAACCACCTCCCATTACTCTGACCTTAACCTTCACCACTAAGCGTGGGCCAAATTCTTTCCCTCCCACATAATGCTCCAAGCACCTTCCTGCCCGAGGGCTTGCACCAAGCACTCTCTCAGCAAGGAATGTCCTTCCCGTCCCCAAACACTGACTAGCCCACCTTGACCTCTGGGAACCCATCAGATCCTTCAGCTCTCAGCCTAAAAGTCACTTCCTCAGAAAGGAATATTCAACAGCATCTGTTTATTTCATTCATGTCTACCTCCATCACTGTGAGTCTGCAAAGTCCTTGAAAACACAGACCTTGTACACTTTCTTTACTCCTGCAGAGTGCCTGGCATGGGACGTGCTGAGTGAATGACCGACCACACATGAATGGCCTCTGAAGAACGTACTGTGATATAAAATTAAAGTCGTGATTTTTAAAAAGGAAGCAAGTGACTCGAGAACTCCGCCAACACCGACAGACAACTCATAACTGATAAAAGAGACGACTCATGAGTCTTTATTTCAATTCCTAAAAGTTGTAACTCACTTGCAGAAGGAAGAACGAGAGTGAGGAATCCCGCTTCCCTTTTTCACCTAAACTCAGAATTAATGGCGTTTTGAACAAAGTCTTTTAATTGCAGAATTAAAAAATTCATGCTCAGTTATCATATTCAATATTTTAAATTTACTGTGGCATCTATCATTTGGAAGAAGCACAGAGATAAAATCTACACGTCCGCTAACTGGCTAGGACCGACGCTTCAGAGAGTGCGCTCCCTGGAGTTCCAACTCCCTTGCTTTCACCAATATTCTCCATTCATCCCGGAATCTCCCGACGAGGCCGTATTTCAATAAACACTGTCACACTGACTGATTCACAAAAGGATTTCTGAAGTGCTTCTTCTCCATTTGGTCTTAGAATACCCTCTTGTCTCAGAGTTCTAAACCTGACTCCTCTATTCAGACATTTTCTTGGGACTTCGATGTGGGGTCTTTTTCTACCCTCCAACCTCTTTACATCCAGTATCTTCTAATCTCCACGTTTGTGGGGTAACTGTAATCTTCAACAGCCCCCTCATGCTTGTACGTTCCGTCCCTGTCTGACTTAGAGTCACCTTAGAACTGGCGCAGAGTTCGACCGCTGGAAGGGACAGAGCGAGTAAAACCTGCTCCTCTCCTTATTAATTTGTCCACACACACACAGATGCGTGTCCTCTCCATGTCACTGCCACCAACAGCTTGTTACAGCTCGGCAACTTTCGCCCAGGATGGCTTCAGAACCCCCTTCAGCCCTCTAAGTAGAGAAATGGTGCCCTAATGGAATGCAATCAAAGCTATACTGTTTAATTTTCCTTAGAATTCTAGCACTGATGGAGTCCTCGGTGACCATTTATTTCATAAAGATACTGAGAAGTAAATGTCAAGTTATGTTTAACAAGCCCACAATCACTGGGTATAAACACTCCACACCTGGACCCTAAACTCTGGAAGCCTGTCTGGGATTCTGCCACTGGAATCTCGTCCTTGATGTCTTAAGCACTGTGGGGGATTTCTTAGCTAATATGCATATCAAAGACATATATTTGATCTCACCCAAATATTAAAAAAGGTCCTAAGAAGTAAAGCAAACTGCAATATGAATATCTGCAAAATCTCTAGGAACCCAGTTTGACTGCATATTTCCAGGAACAAACAATATATACATGTTCTACCTTTATACCAGTATTAACGTAAGTTAATGTTGACATGCTGAAAATGTTCAATGTCGAAAAATAACGCAAAATAAGACCTTAGTCATTCAGGCTGATTTCAGAGAAGATCCGCCCAAATCAGCAAAAACAGATATAGATCAACAGAACAAAGAAAGGAAGCCCATCATCGTCAGCTGCTCCCCAGACCCCCACTGCACGGTAGCCCAAAGTTCTAGGCCAAAGACTTACCGAAATTAAAAAATTAAAGAAGTTCTATTTACCACAAGGAATATCCACTTGCACTCAGAAAATTAATGTGCTCACATACTTAAAACCTAAAATGGGTTGAATGTGACCCTGAAATTTTATTGATACTCTTAAGTTTCTCAACAGACCTTTTATTTTGAGCGATAGTACAAAAATAAACTTGAGCTCACTTCCTGTTCGTTAATTTGGAAACCACTACCCTTGGATTATTTAATTAAGGTTTTATTACAAATTAGCATGAAGTAAACTGGCTCTAAAACACAGACAAATGTGTGTATTTTCATGAGTAGGTTGGATCCCCACAGATGAGCATTTTAGGTTTTCCTACATATGCTTTTCTACATATGCTTCTCAGAACTTGTTACTATCTATATATGCTTTGTAGATATTCCTAGTGAAACAGTAATCTGTGGCTCTTCAAAAATGATTAACCCTGAATCTATAGATTAAAATACATAGACAAAAGGGCCCCTGGCTGGCTAAGTTGGTGGAGCATGTGACTCCTGATCTAGGGGTCACGAGTTCGAGCCCCACACTGGGCACAGAAATTACTTAAAAAATAATAATCAATAATAACATAAAATAATAAAACACACAGATAAAAATCAAATAAATTAAACCCTCCCAAATCATGATTTATTCTTAAGTCTATTTATAAACAAGTTATACCTGAACATGAAATATCCTTAAAATAAGCTGGTTCGTTTCCAGGGGGAGCCTCACACATGTGCTGTTCTATTTCCCCATTTGTCTAAAGCATCACACAATGAAACCTGCGTTTGTCCCTTGATTCATAAAAATAATGCACTTTATTTCTTTCCAGGGATAAACTTGCTCAAAGGTTTCCCATTGATTATACTCGTTATTTTGTACAAAAGGTCCTCCTCAGGCACACTGTCAGGGCCACCGCTGCTAGGAGGCAGAGCCGGGGAGGGACGGTGGGAATCTGCAAGTGAAATGAGAATTCTGGAGCGAAACAAACAGCAAGTCATCAAATCCACGGACCTGCCTAACAAAACCGGAGGGCGTTCAATTTCAGCTGGCTGAAGGAACAAATTTGATCTTAATTACGAAGAAGCTCTTACAAGTTTTGAGGAAGTCACAGCTTAAGAAGGATCAGCCACCTAACTTCTTGATAAATTAGTTTCTCAAGACTAACCTTTTGGATGCCAAAGAAATATATCACACGCACGGCAGTCAGGAAAATGTCAGTGTTCGAGGGGGTAAGGTAAATGGCTAAGTCATCACTAAAATGACATCTTTGCATGCTTAACAATATGCTAAATCTAGAAAATAAAGAGTAGGTTTAAAGGTAAAATTTAAAGAAGCACCGCCACACACTGGCAAAGCTGCTGGACGTTGCCAGGCTGCACAATGCCTTGTTGAATTCCAGCACCGGCCTCCCCAGCACGAGACTGTGTTTCAAGTTTTCCTGCAGAAAACAGGAACTGACCCTGGAAGGAGCCCCACGTCTCCATTTCTGCCTGACGCATCTAGAGCATGACTACCAGCCCCTCTCGGGGCACCAGAACCATGGTCCTTCCATGATGAACAAGTGCGAGGCAGCAGGCAAAGCGATTCTGGCTTCTGGACTGAGTGGGACAGAGGAGGAGGTCGGGCAAAGAGGCGTGCTCACCCACACACCCCTCACCGACAGGAAACAGCACGACAGGGAAACGCAGGCGAGCTTGGTGAGTGGAGGGAACACGATTTAAAAAATGCAAAGTTTTGAAAAAAATAAAAATAAAAATAAAATAAAATAAAAAATGCAAAGTTTTGGGTGCCTGGGTGGCTCAGTTGGTTAAGCGACTGCTTTCGGCTCAGGTCATGATCCTGGAGTCCCAGGATCGAGTCCCGCATCGGGCTCCCTGCTCAGCGGGGAGTCTGCTTCTCCCTCTGACCCTCCCCCCTCTCATGCTCTCTATCTCTCATTCTCTCTCTCAAATAAATAAAATAAAAAATATTTAAAAAAAAAATGCAAAGTTTTGAACAATGGCTCTCAAGGATGAAGGATGTTGACTCCACTCCAGCTCTCTGGTCTGTAAACTATGTCATCAAAATTCGTTATGAAACCCAAGGAAAGTGTGATATCTGAATTACCACGAGTATTTTTACCTCCATTTTATAAAATTGGTATTTTGATTAAATGTGCTTCACTCTAATGAGCTTCACAAAGAGAAAGGAACTAAATATGTCAGCTGAATACTTCATCCCAGGGTTAGCAACCACCCCCGCCTAAAAATAAAAGTCTTCCAAAGCTTTTTCATATGGTTAAATTAGATCAATCTGCTGCTTCCCGGTTTTTTAATTGTCACTCATGTGAAAAGGTGTCACTTTTAACGCTGACTTCTTCCTGCCACTTAATGTTACTGACATCATACTATCTTTTGGATTTTTTAGGAAAAGAATGAGATAAAAAGCAGTTTCTGTGGCAGGGGGAATTTTCATTTTCCATATTAATACTACATTATAATCAAATAGTTTCATGAAGTTTTGATCCTAAGGTTGGAAGAACAAAAACACCCTTTAAAAATGCCTCTCCAGAGACACAACCCAGAAAAAGCTCCATCTTCCTATTATGTGACAAGTATTCTGCGCTTCTCTCCTTTCCACAAAGTGTCAATCAAGACTAATGACTCTAAATTTACAGAATTAATAAGGAAAATTAAGTTGTATATGTTGTTGGTAAACCCAAACTTACACGGCTCCCAAGCTCCGCTTTGGAGAAGCGTTAAAGCAAGCCCTGGACATTCTGCCTCACGCTAGGCGAGGGCACCACCATGCGAGCCCCTGACCTCCGGGGTATTACTTCGCCTAAGCCTCTGCGTGCTCAAGGGCACGGTGCAAAGGAGAGAACAGGTAGTCCACTGTGCTACGACCCAAGCAATCTTTCAGCAAAGCTGAATTCCCTGGCCCCATGGGAGAGGCAGTTGGGTAGTGGAGGGCACTGACCTCAGAGTTAGGAGACGTCTCCCTACCTACGTGGCATTACAAAGGATACTTAATGTTTCTGGGCCTTTCTTTTCCCATCCATAAGAGAAACGGGCAGGCTCAGACCCTGTGGACACAGGACTCCGAGGCACTACTACAGTTCTGCAAGGGATCCAAGCATGCAGGAACATCATACCCTTTCTCTAAACGCACACAAGTGCCGTTTAATAAAGCTCAGAGTAATGCAAAGCGTTACTGGTATCAAGTTGCTTTTGTCATCCATGGATTTTGTTACTCAAAAGATGCTAACAGGGGCACCTGGGTGGCTCAGTCGTTGAGGCCTCAGACTCTTGATTTCATCTTAGGTCATGATCGCAGGGTCATGAGATCAAGCCTCACATGGGGCTCTGGGCTGGCTATGGAGCCTGCTTTAGGTTCTCTCTCTCAAAAAAAAAAAAAAAAAAAGCTAATGATCTCACTTATGTGTGGAAACTTAAAAAAAAAAAGTTCACTGATGCAGCATACAGATTGGCGGTTGCCAGAGATAGTGGGTAGGAGTGGATGAAATGAGTGAAGGGGGTCAAACTTCCAGGTATAGAATCAGTAAGTCCTGGGGAATGTGACATACAGCATGGTGATTGCAGTGAAGAACACCATATTGCATATTTGAAGGCTGCTAGGAAAGCAGATCTGCAAAGTTCTCATTGCACACACAATGTTGTGTAATGATGTAAGGTGACAGACACTGACTGCACTTCTTATGGCAATCATTCTGCCATGTATACAAATAACAAGGCATTATATTGTACACCTGAAATCTAATATAACGTTACATGTCAATTATACCTCAAAGAAAGACAGGGAGAGTTTAACCAGCATTATATAGGGGTCCTGGAAGTGTTGTTGACATTTGAAAGAGGATCCTCATATATTCAAAAGAACAAAGAAATTGCTGGTCTAGAACTCTGGATGACCCCTAATGCTCCTTTATAGGGATTAGCACATCATCTATCCTTCCTCAGCAGCTTGGCCGCCAATAATGTTGGTGAGGAAAGAAAGGGTTCAAATTAAGCCTACCCAATCCCAGACATGATCGCTGATTTTTCAAATTAATTTAATCTTAAAATGTAGGTAAAAAAAAAAACAAACTTGCATTTTGGCCAATTATCACCAAACATTTCTATCACCTCCAAGGAGATCCAAACATGGATTTCTCTGTGGCCCAAAATCCCTTGATAAAACAAGACTGAGTGTACAGTCTGTAGCTAGTCATCATTATTTAGACTTAAAGCTCACCTTTACATGTATTATGATGGCACTAACACTAAACACCTTTTAAAAAGCATTTAATACCGTCTACGACTTTTATGGTACATCAAAGTACAAGTCTACTCTTGTGAAAGAAAACTGTCTACATTCTAGCATAGCCACATGTAAAATGAATAATTGATAAGCAAGGGCAAAGAGCTTTGAAAACCTAGAGGTAGCGTATGGAGAGTACAAAATAATGCACAGACAACCAGTGTCCTGAAACTCAGCAACTACTCAATTAAAAAAAAAAAACAGTGAAGTTGGACAAATGCCTACATGGGTTTTGGTTTTCTTTTTAATTCCTTTCGGAAAGGAGCTCTGTAAGGTACTGCCTCAAAGTTGGGCAAAGCTACCGGACAGGTTTTGGAGCACAGCGAAGTCACGGGTTGCCAGTGGGTGGCAAAGCCTTTGGCCTCTAGGTCACTGCCCCGATCTGCCTGGGGCTCAGTGACCGAAGAAGAAGGGATAGGTCCCTTCTGGAGAGCCGCTAAGGAACCAAGGAGGACCCTTCTACGACGGTCCGACCACTGGCATCTTTTTACAAGAAGCCTCCAATTTTTACAAGACTGACACCTACAAACTCCTCCATTCAGCAGGAAGCCCAAGGCTCCGCCGTGTGGACTGGGTGAAATAACACCGTGGTTGTCCGGCATCTCAGGGTAGACCTGAAACACATCGACCTTCTCACTCTTGCCGTTTCTACATGGGACGTTGACCCGTGAAAAATTACCTTCCCCACGTACCTACGAACAACGGATCCTTTCCCTTCTTCCTTATCATGGAAAGCTGCCAGAATCACAATCAGGATGACAAAAAGTTTCTAAAATACGTTAGCATGTTATTCATTTCAGGAGCTCCACTCAGCTACAAGGAATGCTAAGGCTAAATGGTTCTACCTTCTCCCGTCTGGGACCCGCTTCTTCTTTCCCCTGCCAGGGATGGAGTTAAAAGGACTGGCAATTAAATCCCCCTAATCACTGAACTACGTTTTATTCCTGGAAAACCCAGAGTGCTTTGCAGCCCCGCACCCCCACCCTGCCCGCATTCCTCAGTGCCTTCCCCACCTCCAGGAACATTCTTTTTCTTTGGAAAACAGAGCGGTTGCCCTGAAGCAATTTAAAAAGAAACTCAAGGGGCTTATTTAACATGATTAAGGTCCAGGAGCATCAGTAAAAATATATAAAATATATAAATTCCACTAAGTGTAGACTTGGAATTCTATAGAAAACCCCAGAGGCCAGCCTACTGTGGAAGAGTCAACAAAGGAGAAAGGTCTTACATCACTCCTTGACTCGCGTTTCCTAAAGGCCCCATCTTTCCCATTTGGATGGCCTTCATCTGCTGTACTCCCAGCAGAGGCGGTCGGTTCATTTGCAGACAGAAACACAGGCCCTCACGTTATGAAAAACCAGCAACCAGCGTACGTAGCCCCATTTGCCTTAGAGCATCAGCTGCATCTTCTCCAGGGAATTAAAGTTAAAGCGAGGCTATGGCTCGTCCCTCCCCATCTCTGAAGTGATTCTTCTTGGGGCTCAGATGTTCAACAAATTATAAAAAGCACCCTTGCCTAATTTAAACATGAAAACCAGAGCTGGCCAGGCCAAAGGTTTTTGGTTCCACACATCTGGCTTGTGGTCTGACTACCGGCCGCCCTGGGAATACAGAGCCCCCAGAACAGGAAGAAGACACCGAACCATCCATTCTCTGACGTCCACATTGACGTAGAAAAGACGTTAGGGTTCGAAGCCGGCGGCCAAGAAAGAATTCTTAAGATGTCTTTGGTGCAAAGAGGTGGTTTTATTAAAGCCCGGGGACAGAACCCGTGGGCAGAAGGAGCTGTACTGGGGTCAGAAGGAACGGCCCGTTATATGTTTTCAAGTTGGGAAGGGGTTAGGGATAGCATCGGTCTCTAAGGAATTTTGGAAGCAAGGTTTCCAGGACCTTGAGGGGGGCTAGTTATTGTTGAGAAAAGGTCATTTATTACCATCTAATAAAACCCTAGTCATGAGACCCTTCACATGTATATCGGAGGGTCATATGCTTGGGGGATGATTGCCAACATGTATCTTGGGGGGTTTAGAGACAAAGGAAGTTTCCAAAGGAATTTTTATATGTTAAAGTAGACTTACAGGATCCTGGGGGTCGGGCTAGGATTGCCTTTTGCCCTGAGCACAGTATTAACATGGAGGCAGCCGAGTCCCTGGAGGAAGGTCACTCTTGCCTGTTTCAAGGACTTGTCAGTGGGCTGTAAGTAGTGAGGACATTTAATAATTCTTCTTCTGCCTTTGTTTCCCACATCACAGCCCACAGTCATTTCCTACTTCTCAGAGATGAGCTTGAGACTTCCTCTGCAGGCAGAGGGGCTGAATGAACCCTGCTTCTCATCAGAGCTAAGCCCTGGCCAGTCCTTGGTTAGCTGACTTTGCCTCCAGGTAGCCAAGAAACAACCCGCGGAGCCCCCGTTCACATCCTCCACTACCCCCACCAGGGGCTGTGGCCCTCTGCAGAGAAGTCCACCATCCATGCTCTGGGGTTGTAGAGCCTGGCAGGCCCTCCACAGGCAGCTGACCCCTGGACCTCAGGGCCAGGCCGTGTGACGACTGACATGCTTTCCATTCACGGACTCTCCCGGAAACATTAAGGGTTGGGGACAGGAAATTGAGGCAGTCCAATAGGATTTTTCTTTTGTCCAGCTGTTGATGACTAAAAAGAGACGATACTTTCTGACCAGCTATCTGACTTAAGCACCACCAAGGCTAGGCCCCTAAAGCAGAAGGAAACATAGACCAGGCCCTACCGTAAGGGTATTTGGTATCCAGCTTGCTCTCCGCCGTCCTGCTCCAAGGCAACAGGTCATCACTGCACCCGTTCGGCATCCCGTTATACCCGATGCCGACAATCTTGTTTTCTGCATTCACGATGCACGCTCCGACCTACAGGAAAACGTGCCCAAAGGCTTGGTGACCTGGCAAGGCTGGTCTGCCCCTGGACAGGCAGACATGAAACCAGAAGCTTGCAGAGCTCCAAAGCGAGCAGGGATGTGTGAAGAGCTCTCTATCTCCTCGCTGGCTTTCTGCGGCAGGTCCCACAAGCCAAAGAAAGCAGACCCCCTAGCCCCCGAGGAGGTCCAAGAAGCCTTGAACGGTGGCTGAAAAATGTAAGCACCTAGGGATGCAGCACAAAAGGCAGATTTACTCTGCCTTTAAGTTGCCAAGCATCCGCTTCCTGCTGTAATTTGTTCATTTCCAGCTTATCTCTGTATCTGTGAGCGTCCAAACACTCTCTTAGAAAACTCACTTACCTGTGAATTTGGATCTTTGCTTCTCTGTGCTGATAAGAAGGCCACAGCCATGAAATACTCAGGCCATTCCAAATAGTCATCACGTTTATTGCAGGGAACTTCATTCATGCTGGGTCTAGAAGGAAAACAGTGGTTGAGAAAAGCATTTTGGTACACCTGCTTGCCAGGCCAATGCAACCACATGTCAACTTTGGATCTGCAAAGTCCATTTCCATTACACTTATCCGTCAGAAATCACAGATCATGGGACCTCAGATCATGTCTGGCCTTGAGGAAAAAATTATGTTACTATTTCAAAAGTTTGGATTTGGCACGTAGAGTTTTGCATTCCCAAATTTTACACCTATGTACTGCTTTCTCATAGGATTTTTTTCAACCTACTACAAATGCTTGCTCCACAAACTGTTCTCATCCCTCACCTCCCTCCCTTAGGAAATAGAGCCAGCACAAGAGAGAGGGAGGGAGAAAGGAGAACATTTATTGATCATCTACCATCTTTCAGACACTGTGAAGGGTTATATGCAGCATCTCACTCAAGCCTCATTCCTAGCAAAGATAGTAACATCCCATCTTACAGAAACTCCCCTAAATCACATAGGATTATTATCCATGCCAGTCAGATTCCACTGGAGCTGTCCCAGCTCTGATATTAACCACAGAATCTGTCCCTTTTCTGTCCCCTTAGCTTCCCCAGAGGAAAACAGAAGTTATCAACTCTTGAGTACGGAATCAAGTGAGAAGAAACAAGCAAAAGTGTCAAGTGCTATGACTGAGGCTAAGTTTTAGTAACATGGGCTCTACTCACTCACTCACTGGCACGCACAAGCTGATCTACAACAGGGGGAGCCCCTGAAACTTCCAGTAAGGGGTGGGGTCCTTTCAAGGAAAAATAAACAGCACAAGGGAGTAGGGCAACACAAGAACTGAGTGGGTATCACTGAGCATTCTTGAGCATCTGGGTGGAAGGCAGGTGTTTATTTCCCTCCACTTGGGCTTCATGCTCCAGCCCTTGGCTTAAGCGGGACAGCGTGCCCGTGCCTCAAACTGGGATGCAGGGAAAAAGTCGCTACTGGGACCCATGATTATCCACTGATTCTGTGGCCCAAATTCTGAGAAGCCTGTAAGCCCTCTTAACTGCACTGGGTTTACCACCGGCTCAACGGTTAGCATCCATAATCGCTGGACGGTGCCAGTTACGTGCCCACTAAACAGGAGGTGGGAAGGGAAGAAGAGAGGGAAAGGGAGGTATTACTCCCACGTCTGCTTTAACGCTCAGGGGAGCCCCGAAACCCAGCGGCAGCAAATGGAGGGACGCTACTCCCGGGGGGACACCTCTGGTAACCTCCCCAGACAGAACCCGCGCTCCTCCGCCCACCACCCCCTTCCGGCGTCCGACCCCGGCGAAACCCGGCACCCCGAGCCCCCACGTGGGCGCAGGAAGAGCCTGCCACTCCCAGCCTCCCAATCCCACCCTCCCTCGGCTTCCTGGAGGGAGCAAGTCTCAAGTGATCGGGCCCTCCTAGCCCGCACTCTTTGGCCCGGCAGGAGGTTTCCCGGGGCGGGGGTCGGGTGGGGGGGGAGAGGGGGCAACCTCGGGCTTCCCCGCCCGGAGCCCCCGCCGCGAGCCCCGCGCCCAGCGCTCGGGCAGCGCCGCGGGGCGCGCAGGCCGCGTACCCGCACCGCAGGGCTGGCCCCGGCTGGTCCTCGGCTCCGGGTCCGCGATCGCAGGCCGCCACCGCCACCGCCGCCGCCGCCCCGCCGCCGCGCGCCCAGGGAAAGGAAGTCGGGAGAAGAGGCGGGGCCGCCGCGGGGCCGGAAGGTGACAGCGGCCGGGCGGCCACGCGCTCGGGGGGGCGGGGGGGGGGGCCGCGGCGGGCGCGCACCGGGCGGGAAACTCCTGGGCGAGGTC
The DNA here is from genome assembly GCF_037043125.1 of Eumetopias jubatus. Taxonomy (NCBI): domain Eukaryota; kingdom Metazoa; phylum Chordata; class Mammalia; order Carnivora; family Otariidae; genus Eumetopias; species Eumetopias jubatus. The sequence continues at coordinate 14,548,993 of NW_028274808.1, forward strand.
GCCTCGGCTTCCTCGTCCCGGACACACAACTCGCTCGGCCCGCGATCTGGCCGGCGACCTTCAGGACCAGCGCCCAAAAGACTCCTCCCGGGGGCTGGCTGCCTCCTTTTGTTGAGGGGGGTGGTTTGGGATTTGACTCTGACCCGGCGCCGGCTCCTGGATACCCTTGAAGCCGCCCCCGAGGCCCCTGGGCTGGGACCGGCGGAAGCGCCCCGCCGCGGAGGTGGTCCCGCGGCCCTGCGCCCCGGGCTCCCCGAGCCTCTGCCCGCGTTCGTGGTCCCCAGCCTGGGCCCCACGGGGAACTGCTCGCGGCTGCTCCCGGGGCTCTGACTTGATAATCGTTGCGTTTTTCAGATATCTGAGTCTGAGGGTTGGGTGGTTTTCGTTGGTGGTGGTGAGTTTGTTTTTACCACCATTCACACCGCCCCCCCACCATCTACCATCCACCTAAAGCTCTTGCTGTAAATCTCTATTATTTGTAAATAAAAGACGACCCGAAGGAGTCTAGTGCCGTGAAACTGAAAAGGGTAGGAAGTAAGGAGACCTGGTTTTGGTCTCTGGGCTGGGCCTGCGGTGTGACAGTGCCGTGGGGAATGTGGACGCGTGGAGCTTCACAGTTTCCTGCAGGAGGGGTAGGGCGGGACGCCATGCCTCGAGGCACAAATGTCTCGAAGTTACATTTGCATTTGTGCTTTGCATGGAAGTTACATTTGCATTTGCGCTTTGCATGGCCGGCTTAGTTTCCACTCAAACGATGTGGAAGGGCCCGAGCTGTGTGCTGAAGCCTGCTACCCCTTGCCAACCCCATCGCGGTGTACACACCTCTCGGGTTTCCCCCCATGCATTGGCCGGGTCTAAATAAGCACCCTGTGTTACAATTGATAAAAAAAAGAAAGAAAGAAAGAAAGAAGGGAAGAAAGAAGGGAGGGAGGGAGGGAGGGAGGGAGGAAGGGAGGAAGGGAGGAAGGGAGGAAGGAAGGAAGGAAGGAGAAAGAAAGAGAGAAAAGATCAGAGAAAGGGGACACGGGTCAATAGGAAAGGCCATCAGGGAGATTTCTGAAGCCATAAGCCCCAAGGAAGTAAATCAGATTTTCTTGAACTTCATTATTCTGTTCAAACTGTAGCCCCTCATCCTGGCAGAACAGGGGTTCCCGCGCAGAGAATGACAACCTGTTCTGTGTTACACATAGAGCTTGAGGATACCATCAGCACCCCACAAATGATAGCTACTGTAAGAATCATGAGTTCTGATCAGCACATCCCAGATCTGAGCCACTAATCCAAACAAAAGCTTGTTAACTATATTAATTTAGCCTAACGGGGGAAGAATGATGAGAGTAAACAGTTGGTTCTATCTAATTTCTCACTACCGCGGACACATCATTCTTCATCTCCATGGTCCAGCCTGTAGATTCAATAATTAAATTATATATGGGGTTTCGTGGATGCCGGGAAAGCAAAGAGAAAAACACTTCATCATTAACTATAGTTTTTTTTTTTTTTTTTTGGCTTTGATAAGAGTCAGGCTTGAAGAGCTACACAGATTAAGATAATGATTTTTAATGTCAAGTTAACTTTACTTGGCTGGCTGGTTGCCACTAAAATGTATTATATACTGAGCTCTTGGTTCCCTTCCCCCTCCCAAATCCACTGCTTGGTCTTTGTCACACTCAACTATAGCCTTTGAGTCTTCATAGATCCATTTCTCTTCTTACCAATCTCCAGCCAATACATCACCAATTGCTGCTGGTCCTTCAACCACAACATCATTAAGCTTTCTTCCTTCCTCTGCTCTGTAAAGACTGTCATACATAATTTAGTTACTTCTCATCATTCTCCATTTTGGTCAGCTCACGCGCTCCCCTCTGCAATAAATTCAGGATCCTGCTTGCTGCAAACACATTACCCTGAATGTTCCTGTGTTTCACTGCAAGTCTCTCATCTTACAAGATGACATCATTCATAATACAGGAAACCCTCCCGATTCATAGTCTCAGAACTTGAGGGTTCAATTATTCGACACCCACAGCCAACCCAGGCAGCCAAAGAGGAAGAAAAATGCATTCCTTGGTTTATCTTGCTCATTAACACCTTGTAACTCCAAGTGTGAGTGTGTTAAATCTCTCTTGCTAATACCTTGTATTTTGGCTTATAATTGACGCTCTTTCTCCAACTACCACAGATGCAGAGGCTCACTAGGTTTTCAGCCAAATCAAGAGCAAGAAGAGGGGGCTTCACCTAAGGGTAAACACAGTCAGACTTTTGTAAGGACCATTGTCCCAGGCTGGGCTTGGCTTCTCTGCTTATGAGACTGTGGGTTATCTATGCCTGATCTGTAGCATAACCTGGGATATATTTCAGGACCTCAAAAGTGGGGGATCCCAATAAAAAAAATCAACGTCAAGGTGAGATTCTTTGGGGGCTCCCTCAAATGGGGCTTTGATAGCATTCATGGATGGCTGCTCTACCAAGAGACCACTTACCACCTCCCCCACCACCTCTTGCCCAGAAAACGGTGTGACTTGCAGCCTGGAGACAGGCAAGGAGTCTGGAAAGCAACCGGTGTGTGCATCAGGTTTGGCATGGGAGAAGGGCACACTTGGACTCGAACCAGAGTTTGAATTCTAGTGCCATTTCTTACTACCCAAAGGACCTTCAGAAGGGACTCACATTCTTGGTGTGTTTGTCTCCTCATCTGCCAAATCAGTAACATTCAATCTTTTTTTGTTAATTCTCTATGTGCTCAGTGCTGTGAATACCAACATTGAAGAAGATAAGCCAGCCCTTACCCTCACAGGGCTTACCTCCCTCTCTCAAACAAATGCCGAATAAATGAACCTTCATTGCTGGCTCAGTGAACACAATAAATGTTGTGAAAAGTCTCGTGTTGGAATATGTTGGTTCTTAATCCAGTAGTCATCAGGGTCAAAAATTGCTTTTCATAGCTCCACAACCATACTTAGAAGCAAAGTACCACAGTTTCTGTTTTTCAGAGGAATAATTGTTTATATTTCCATGAAGCAGTCCAAACTAGAAAGAACTGTTCAAACCTTAAGTACGGGGATGACTAGAATATCTGCTAACCAGAAAAGAAGTCAATGAAAATTCTAGGAAAGAAATTACATATGTGTTGTTGGATATATATATTTTTTTATATGTATGTTAGAACATGAGGTCAGTTGTTCACAATGGAAGACATACAGACCACAGATTGATATATCAGAATATTATTTTTTTCTTTTTTTAATTAACATAATGTATTATTTGTTTCAAGGGTACAGGTCTGTGATTCATCAGCCTTACACAATTCACAGCGCTCACCATAGCACACACCCTCCCCAGTGTCCATCACCCAGCCACCCCATCCCTCCCATCCCCCTCCACTCCAGCAACCCTCAGTTTGTTTCCTGAGATTAAGAGTCTCTTATGGTTTGTCTCCCTCTCTGGTTTCGTCTTGTTTCATTTTTCCCTCCCTTCCCCTATGATCCTCTGTCTTGTTTCTCAAATTCCTCATATCAGTGAGATCACATGATACTTGTCTTTCTCTGATGGACTTATTTTGCTTAGCATAATACCCTCTAGTTCCATCCACATCGTTGCAAATGGCAAGATTTCTTTTTGTTGATGGCTGCATAATATTCCATTGTACCACATCTTCTTTATCCATTCATCTGTTGTCAGAATATTAATATCAAAAAAAATTCAAGATTCTTGGGGCACCCAGGTGGCTCAGTTGGTTGAGCATCCGACTCTTGGTTTTGTCTCAGGTCATTATCTCAGGGGTCATGGGATCAAGCCCCGCATCGGGCTCCACGCTGAGCACGGGGTCTGTTTGAGATTCTTTCACACTCCCTCTCCCTCCCCTTCTATTCCTCCCCCTGCTCTCTTTCTCTCTCTCAAATAAATAAAATCTTTTTAAAAAAATTTTTTTTAAATTCAAGATTCCTAAACAAGATTTCTGTTATAAGTTGATGGCCCAATTACCTTTATTGCCACACATCTTCAAATTTATAATGAAGCTCAATGAGGAAATGTTAACTTGGCAGATGTACAGAGCCGGGTGCTTTGCTATTGTATGTCAGTAAATGTTAGTTGACCAAATTAAGGAATAAACAATAATTGCTTTACACCAAAAATTTTGGAGCACCCAACACATAAAGAGAAGTCTTCATCAGTAAACTCTAGTTATACCTCTCTATCTGCTTCCTTTTTCTCCTTGCATTTAATGGACCTGGGAAGACATTTGATAACTGACATCCTGGGGCTGGTGGATCAGGAAGCAAGAGCAAGCAGAATTGCTTTCAAGACATGTAGTATCTCAGTCTTAGGATTTTCATCTTTGCCTGCAAATAACCATCTCTAGAACCTGGGAAGGCTGTCTGCTTTTTTGTGGTTATGTCAGCTCTCCCCACGACTTGCTTCTCCTCTACAGAGCTGAACTTGTAGCCTCTTTCATACATAGCTGGTTGAAGTTGATGGAAATTACATGTCTTATCACTTCTTAAAAGAAAAAAAATACATAAAATGTAAATCTAAAAGAAATGGGCAATTTTCTTGTACCACTTTATATTTCTGTGTAAGTTACCAAGTGCCAATCATTCTTACTTTTTAAAATTCAAATTTGTCAAGCAGCATGTAAGCTTTCAATGTTGTACAAGAAAAGATAATGCTTCATGTGGAACAGTCACTTATGCTAGTTCTGCAAAAGTGCCTACCAAAAGAGAACTTATCAGATTGCTGGTTTTATGGAAATATTAACGACCTCATTAAATTGTCCCTCTACTCGGGAGTCACCATGGAATCTACTGAAAGGTAATCAGCAAGGTATTATGGTCCTGGATATAGAATTCTTTATTAACATCAAAGTCACTGCTCAGTTTGTAGTGTATGTTCTAACTAATGTAACAAGCTGAGTGCCCAAGAATCATTGAAAATGAAAGCTGCCGTTAGAACTGTTTTCGGAAGTTAATGGCTATCATAACCTGCTTGACATGTTGTGTCTTCCGCCCGTTAACCGGAGAGCTCATGAAGGGTAAACTTCTAAAGTGAGAAATTAAGAATTAAATTAATATTTCAGTATTGCAGCACCCTGTGTACATGTATACGGAAGGTAACATCTGGGGTCCGGCCATGACAACAGTCAATGCCAGGAGGCGAAACATTATCTTCTGCACTCACGAACAAACAAAATAAGGAAGAAAGCCTATCTTATTTGAATAAGTATTGACATTGTTTACAGTAAGAAATTCGAAGCTTTGATGCACGAGGCGACGGAGAACAACGCGGCAGGAAAAAGGTCAGAGTCCTCCAAAAGTCCCATTTTTTATCAACCTCTGTCAGCTCGAGTGTTCGATCAACAACCCAGAGGTGAGGAAAGGTAGAAAGCTGTCAGCCATGAAGCATTTTGAGAGAGTTTGAGAGTAATGCTATCTTCAAATTAGCCCTGGACTGAGTTAAATATCCAACAAAGAGAGTAGAACGCCACTCGTGAAGTCATCCTTATGAGAAGGAGAGAGATTTAATAGTTTGGTGGTTACAGTAACCACTAGCTTGCAAGAAAAATCAATACCGACACGGTGTTAGAACCGCACTGAGAACTTTTGGAGCTGAGCCATTTCACTGAAGAATAAACCCAGATTCATTAAAGTAGAAAGTCAGGATGTGGTAGGAGGTCGGGCACAAACACACCCTGGGCTCTTTTGTCCGGAAACTCGAGAAGATGTTCTTCTTTCAGGATCCAAGTATTTTTTAAAAACAGAATTGACGGAGCTGGAAGTGACCTTGGCCATCACTGAGTCCAACCCCTTCTTTTTACAGATAAGGAAATAGTGGCCCAGAAAGATTACTTGGCATGCCCCCATTCAACAGCTGATCTACTGTGATTTCCTCCACGCCACACTGTTTGTCCCGTCTTAGAGCCTATGAATCAAACCACCAAGTGTTTATTGAGAGCCTCTGTGGAAGACGCTCTGCTGAAAAATAAAAAGCTGGACCAGCTTTCTCTCAGTCTTTGCCAGAGAGGAGATAAAACCGCAGACATAGAGAAGCATCTGCATCTCATCCTCGAGTAGAAGAGGTTGCCCTAAGTATGGTGCCATACAATGGAGGGAAAAGAGCCCATCTGAAGAAATCCAAATTTCCTTCTAGAGCTGTGGTGAAGCCCAGACAAGGAAGAATGAGTGTCACCTCCTTGCGTTCACTAAATATTCGTTGGGAATATGTCTTCCACAGAATCGTAGCCCCCGAGAACCAAGGAGTTTCAGGCAAATGAAAATAGATTCACAGGCACACGTATACAATCTTCCTGCTTTGTACTATTTAATTCAATCCTTGTTGAAATCCCAGGGATAACATTACCTGTTCGTTAGAGTTCTACTATCTTTCACCTACACAGAAAGCTTCTGTGAAATAAATCAGCGTGTGCAGAAGGAAGACCCTCTAGGATTGCCGGGCCAGGTGCCTGGATCTGGCAAAGACACTGAGCTCACAGCGAAAGTCTGGCTGCAGAGAACCAACAATATCTACACAATAATGCTTACACCCCCATGGAAACTCCTTATCTTTGCCTTCCATTCCACTCCTTTATGTTGTCATATTCATGGCTCCCCATGAAACCCAGAGGAATCCATCTCTTGAAAGTCTTTGTTAATAGCCCATTCACTCCCTTGCTCTTTTTGCGTGCACGTTGCAAATGGTTTGTGTTGGCAAAAGAGGAGATAGCAAGTTTACATTTTAGAGGGTAATTTCCTTACGAAGCCGTCCGTTTGTTTGCAACGATCTGGCGCTGTGCTAGCCAGGGTCTGGGAGCCAGGCACCCAGATAGAGCAAAGAAACTTCTTTTTGTAAAAACGGTAGTGAATTCTATTAGTGATTTCAGTGGCGCATTAAGCAGGTTATTATTAGAACCGACATTTCACATGCAGAAATATTCTTTGCTTGAAAGTCAAGTGTCACTCAAGAGAAGGAGAAATTATTTAGAATTTTGAAAACATCAAAGAAGTCCCCTGCAAACCGATCCTTATAAATACCTCAATGGGTTTAGGAAACGGGGCTAGAATTGATGCCTTTGATTTCTCTTTGATGCAAACAATAATACCAGAATGGAATGGCTTTGCGAAATGCTCATAAGCAGTGGCCAGGAGAGTAGATTCTTCTTCTATCTCCACAGCCAGACCCCAGCGCTGATGGGCCGGAGCACAGCTGACGGTCGGTGGTATTCATTCACAATGCACGCCACAAAGAACTCCCCCTTGCTTCACCAAACAGAATCTCCTCCTCCTGCTGTAGAGACAGATATTACAGCAGTCCCGGAGATGCTTGAAGAGTTTTTCACTGCATACGCCTTTAGAGGTACACATTTGGCTCAGCAGAAGCTAAACATTTTTAAGAGCACAGTAAGAAATAGGCCAGAAAACATCAAAGCTTTATAGCTTTTTAGAAAACTTGATGGTCTTGCTGGTACAACTCCCTATGATATGGTTCAGTTGTAATAACAATGGAAAGTGTATCAGTGCAAACTGCTGATGAGACATCAGAAAATGTAGCCAAGCGTCTTTTAAACACATTTAAGAACTGTTCTTTTGAACTGCGCCCCTTAGCCTTGGAAAACCTCTTCAAGATTTTAACCAGAGCTTCGGATGAACTGCAGAGTGAGAACCTGAAATTATCTCGTGCCCGGGAATCAATATCAAGCAATATTTTCTCTTTGAGAGAAATTCAATCTGACAGAAAAGAGACCGAGCAATAAGGGAACTGGGACCCTGGCTAAAACGCTCGCCTTAAAAATACCCTGTAAAGCAGTACAAATTAGGTGATGTCACTAGAGGCAGAAAACCATAGTGACAGAATAAAATGTTATCTGGGCTGCAGAATACTTCATTATCACTACCACAGGTCACTAAGCTTCACAAAATGCATCCATCAGCCTTGACGGCCCTTTGTAAGTCATCGCTTAAGCTAGATGGCGCAGCGAGCGTGCGGCCCCTCGGCCACGGGAGACCAGGGTTCAAACCGAGGCCCGGGTGCCTGGCCCCAGCTTTGTTAGTCTCAAAGTGCTCTCTAGTGGCCAGATGAACATAAAATTTCCGACGCACTGGAGGTACTTAGGGAGAGGATTCAGAAACTGGCAGTTGTCTTGGAAAGGCAAGGTAGAAAGCCTTTCTATTGCAATTGGCATCTCCTGGACCCAAGGGAATGTTTTACAAGCAAACTTGCCTTTTCCAACTATTGTGTGGCAACCCATACAACACTTTTAAATTATTAAACTCCACTGTGTAATTTGTATACCGTGTATTAGAGGCTTATCGAATTAATGGGGAAGCGTTTAGGTTTAAATTAATCCTTGGGCACTTCTGGGAGGTTCATTAATGAAAGGTATTTCTACACAGAATACAAAGTACATTTGATTTGTCTGTCTATGCAAAAGCTTCGTACCGTGCTTCAAAACCATCTCAAAAGCAAAAGTCACCATTTTACCAAATGTGATAAGTTTCAAGTATCAGGCTTGGTGGAAGGGAATCATTTCTCAAGCACCTGCAGATTCCAGGTGCAGCCCCATATTTTACTTCTGGTATTCATTTAATCCTCACACACAAAAATAACCCTCTGATGTAGGAATCATTATCCGTTTTTTGTTTTTTTTTTTCCAGATAAGGCAGAGGTGGACAAACATTTTTATAAAGGACCGGAGAGTAAAACCCACAATTCTGCTATTACAGCGTGTTAGCAGTCACGGGCCGTATACAAACAAATGAGAGTGGCTGTATACCAATAGAACCGTATTTATGGGTGCTGAAATGTGAATTTCATGTAATTCTCACAAGTCTCAAAATAGCGTGTTTATTTATTTATTTGAGAGAGAGAGAGAATGAGAGAGAGAGAGCACGAGAGGAAAGAGGGTCAGAGGGAGAAGCAGACTCCCTGCTGAGCAGGGAGCCCGATGTGGGACGCGATCCTGGGACTCCAGGATCATGACCTGAGCTGAAGGCAGTCGCTTAACCAACTGAGCCACCCAGGCGCCCCACGTGTTTTCTTCTGGTTTCGTTTCAGCCATTTAAAAATGTAAAAACCATTCTTAGCTCATGGGCCATATGAAAACAGGTAGCATCCGAAGACAGCAAGTGGCGTTGTGCTCTGGCCAGTTTGCTGAGTCCTGTGATCAGGAAACTGAGTCTCAATCCACAAGTTTGTGAGTGGTGACGTCAGCAGCCAAACCAGCCTATCTGCAGTCTGTGCTGAACTGTGCCTCCATTTCTTCTACCTCAGACCTCTTCCTGCCATCAACGCCAGAGTAAAATTTATTTTCTTGGGTTTGTTTGTTTTGTTTTGTTTTGTTTTGTTTTAAGAAAAAGAAGAATCAAAAGAAAACTCCAGGAAACGCCAAGACAAAGACTGAGAAAGGAAGAATAAAAGCATTGAGGGAGGGGCCCCTGGGTGGCTCAGCAGGTTAAGCGTCTGCCTTCAGCTCGGGTTATGATCCCAGGGTCCTGGGATCGGGCTCCCTGCTCAGTGGGGAACCCGCTTCTCCCTATGCCTCTCCCCCTGCTTGTGCTCGCTCACTCTCTCAAATAAATAAATAAAATCTGGCATCAAAGGAAGCCAAGTAGGCATGAAGTAATGCATCTGGTGCCTTCTTGGAAGACCTCTATATAAGAATTTGTGGGCATTTCTGAATCACATAGAAGGCACAGTTCCTGAATTCAAAAGATGTCGTATCATATAGGGAACACATAAACAAAAAATTCATGGAAACATAAACAAAAAACTCACAGGTGTATAATCAATCATCTTTAGCCATTAAATATGCGTAGCAAGAGTTGCTTCTAGGAGAGAGACCCCCCCGGGGAACACAGGTCTCCTGCCTGCAAAGGTGTCAGGTGTTAACTCATTCATAGTCTGAACAACAGTTGCAAGCTACAAAACCCAGGTGAACAAAACAAAAAGGTGCAGTTTCTGATATTTCTAGAATTTAGATTAAAATCTACCTTGAGCTCTCATGTTGTCTAGTGAAAGAAATGTAGACTTGGTCACTGAAGGCTTAAAATCAGTCAGATCAGCATTTCCTGTCCCTCTCCTGTCTAGGAAGCAAAACTTCCTTCTAAATGTTCGGTGGAAGGTAACTTTGCAGCCTCAGAGGACAGATGTTTGGTTCTCGGTGGGCATCTGCCCACGCAGGTGCTTGGCCCCCTCTTATCTCCAATTGCGGGCAGAGATCCCCACCTCAGGGGAGATGCAAGTCTCCTCCACCTCCAGGAGCCCTGGGTCTTCCTCATGCCAGTGCAGAAGCCCTTCCTGTGTGGCTCCCACTTCCTCGCCCCACCAGGCACTGCTCAGGCCTCCTTGCTTAACCCCATCAGGCAGTCCCGTGTCCTCCCTACTGTGTGACCCCACTGTGCTGGCCCTGCGCCGGACAACCCAGGACCCTGCTCTCATCCCTGCACAACACCAGAAAGCAGGCACAGACTCCACCATCCCCAAGCTGCCAAACTTAAGGATGCGTAAGCACACAGCTGGTGACAGGTGAAGGACACTAACTCACAGCACCTAGCTCACTCCCTTCCCCTCCAGCACTCGACCTTCCCTCCACGTGAAGTTCTCCCACACCCCCACCTGCCCCAGCTTTTTTTTTTCCCCTAGAGGATAATGTCAATTCTCTCATGAGAAATCTTCCATACCTATTGTCAAGGTCAAGATCTTGGCTCTGGAAGCTTCACATCTCCTTTTTTCCCCTTTCTGCAACCCCAGCAGCCTTGCCCTGACAGTCTGAAGTCCCAGGTCTAGGTGTAACTGGGGAAGGGGAATGTGACTTTTGAAAAGATGTGTGTTTCACTGGGCCAGATGGACTTCACAGATAGATTCAGAGCATTCCATCCTAGAGCAACAGGATACACATTCTGTTTGAGTGAACATGGAATATTCTCCAGAATAGATCACATACTGGTTCATAAATCGGGTCTCAACAGGTACCAAAAGATTGGGATTTTTCCCTGCATATTTTCAGACCACAGTGCTTGGAAATTTGAACTCAAGCACAAGAGGAAATTTGGGAAGAACTCAAATACATGGAGGCTAAAAAGCATTCTATGAAAGAATGAATGGGTCAACCAGGAAATTAAAGAAGAATTTTAAAAATTCATGGAAACAAATGAAAATGAAAACACAACTGTTCGAAACCTTTGGGATGCAGCAATGGCAGTCCTAAGAGGGAAGTATATAGCAATACAAGCCTTTCTCAAGAAACAAGAGAGGTCTCAAATACACAACCTAACCATACACTTAAAGGAGCTGGAGAAAGAAGAGCAGATAAAGCCTAAACCCAGCAGGAGAAGAGAAATAATAAAGATCATAGCAAAAATCAATGAAATGGAAACCAAAAGAATGGTAGAATAGATCAATGAAACTAGGAGCTTGTTCTTTGAAAGAATTAATAAGATTGATAAACCCCTGGCCAGACTTATCAAAAAGAAAAGAGAAAGGACCCAGATAAATAAAATCATGAATGAAAGAGGAGAGATCACAACCACCACCGAAGAAATACAAACAATTATAAGAACATATTATGAGCAACCATATGCCAACAAATTAGGCAATCTAGAAGAAACAGATGCATTCCTAGAGACGTATAAACTACCAAAACTGAACCAGGAAGAAATAGAAAACCTGAACAGACCCATAACCTGTAAGGAAATTGAAGCGGTAATCAAAAATCTCCCAACAAACAAGAGCCCAGGGCCAGATGGCTTCCCAGGGGAATTCTACCAAACATTTAAAGAAGAATTAATACCTAGTCTTCTGAAAATGTTTCAAAAAATAGAAATGGAAGGAAAACTTCCAAACTCTTTCTATGAGACCAGCATTACCTTCATCCTAAAACGAGACAAAGACACCACCAAAAAGGAGAATTACAGGCCAATATCCCTGATGAACATGGATATTAGCCAATAGGATCCAATAGTACATTAAAAGGAGTATTCACCATGACCAAGTGGGATTTATTCCTGGGCCGCAAGGGTGGTTTAACATCCGCAAATTAATCAATGTGATATTAATAAAAGGACAAGAACCATATGATACTCTCAATAGATGCAGAGAAAGCATTTGACAAAGTATAGCATCCTTTCTTGATTAAAACTCTTCACAGAGTAGAGATAGAGGGAACATACCTCAATATCATAAAAACCAGCTATGGAAAGCCCATAGCATTCTCAATGGGGAAAAACTGAGAGCTTTTCCCCTAGGTCAGGAACACAGTGGGGATATCCACTATCACCACTGTTGTTCAACATAGTACTAGAAGTCCTAGCCTCAGCAGACAACAAAAAGAAATAAAAGGCATTCAAATTGGCAAAGAAGTCAAACTCTAACTCTTCAAAGATGACATGATACTCTGTGTGGAAAACCCAAAAGACTCCACCCCAAATTGCTAGAACTCATACAGGAATTCAGGATATAAAATCAATGCACAAAAACAAAAACAAAAACAAAAAAACAATGCACAGAAATCAGTTGCATTTCTATACACTAACAATGAGACAGAAGAAAGAGAAATTAAGGAGTTGATCCCATTTATGATTATGCCAAAAACCATAAGATACCTAGGAATAAACCTAACTAAAGAGGTAAAGGATCTGTCCTCAGAAAACTATAGAACGCTCATGAAAGGAAATGAGGAAGATGCAAAGAAATGGAAAAATGTTCCATGTTCATGGATTGGAAGAACAATTATTGTTAAAATTTCTATGCTACCTAGAGCAATCTATACATTTAATGCAATCCCTATCAAAATACCATCAACTTTTTTCAAAGAAATGGAACAAATAATCCTAAAATTTGTATGGAACCAGAAAAGACCCCGAATAGCCAAAGGAATGTCAAAAAAGAAAACTAAAGCTGGTGGCATCACAATTCTGGACTTCAAGAATTCTGGAATAGAATAGAGTACCCAGAAATGGACCCTCAACTCTATGTTCAATAATCTTCAACAAAGCAGGGAAGAATATCCAATGGAAAAAAGACAGTCTCTTCAACAAATGGTGTTGGGAAAACTGGACAGCCACATGCAGAAGAATGAAACTGGGCCATTTCCTTACACCACACACAAAAATAGACTCAAAATGGATGAAAGACCTAAGTGTGAGACAGGAATTCATCAAAATCCAAGAGGAGAACACAGGCAGCAACTTCTTGCTAGACATGTCTCCAGAGATAGGGGAAACAAAGGCAAAAATGAACTACTGGGGCTTCATCAAGATAAAAAAACTTTTGCTCAGCAAAGGAAATAGTCAACAAAACCAGAAGACAACTGACAGAATAGAAGATATTTGCAAAGGTCTCATCAGATAAAGGGCTAGTATCCAAAATCTATAAAGAACTTATCAAACTCAATGCCCAAAGAACAAATAATCCAATCAAGAAATGGGCAGAAGAGGGGCACCTGGGTGGTTCATTCGGTTGACTGTCTGCCTTCAGCTTAGGTCATGATCCCGGCGTCCCAAGATCGAGCCCCACATAGGGCTCCCTGCTCAATGGGAAACCTCCTTCTCCCTCTCTTGCTCCCCCTGCTTGTGCTCGCTCTCTCTCTCTCTGTCAAATAAATAAATAAATAAAATCTTTAAGAAAAGAAATGGGCAGAAGACATCCAAATGGCCAATAGACACATGAAAAAATGCTCAACATCACTCAGCATCAGGGAAATACAAATCAAAACCACAATGAGATACCACCTCCTACCAGTCAGAATAACTAAAATTAACAAGTCAGGATACGACAGATGTTGGAGGATGCAGAGAAAGGGGAACCCTCCTACACTGTTGGTGGGAATGCAAGATGGTGCAGCCACTCTGGAGAACAGTAGGGAGGTTCCTCAAAAAGTTGAAAATAGAGCTACCCTACAACCCAGAAATTGCACTACTGGGTATTTACCCCAAAGATACAAATGTAGTGATCCAAAGGGGCACCTGCATCCCAATGTTTATAGAAGCAATGTCCACAATAGCCAAACTATGGAAAGAGCCCAGATGTCCATTGACAGATGAATGGATAAAGAAGGTATCTTCTTTATATATATATAATATATATAATATATATAATACACACACACACACACACACACACACACACAATGGAATACGACTCAGCCATCAAAAAAATGAAATCTTGCCATTTGCAACATTGTGGATGGAACTAGAGGGTGTTATGCTAAGCGAAGTAAGTCAATCAGAGAAAGGCAATTATCATATGATCTCACCGATATGTGGAATTTAAGAAAAAAAAAAAGAGGGAAGAGAGGAAAAAATAAAGCAAGATTAAATCAGAAAGGGAAACAAACCATAAGACACTCTTAAACATAGGAAACAAATTGAGGGTTGCTGGAGTGGAGGTGGGTGGGGGGATGGGGCAACTGGGTGATGGACATTAAGGAAGACACATGATGGAATGAGCACAGAGTGTTACATACAACTGACTAATCACTGACCTTTACCTCTGACCCATCCAGGTGGGAGTGTGGTGAAATATGATGGACAAGAAAATAAGTTCACATATCATTATGACCCTTGAGAAGAGCTTTGAAGTGGGGGGGAAGAGTGTCCCCATCCATTGGGGGAACACCTTCTAAAAACCCAGAGACTGGAGAGAGCTTGCTCTATACCCGGAATGAAACAAAAGGGTATCCGGAGTGCCTGAACCCTGGGTGACGTGGGGAGAAATACAATGAAGGCAATGTTGGAGACTAGGGGCAGTAGTCAGACCATGGTAATGAGATTCGATTATTCTGAATGTGGTAGGAACCCCAAGAAAGGAATTTAAACCCAAGAATGGCATAATCTGCTATACCTTTCTGAAAGAGAACTTAGCCACTCTACAGAGAACAGAGTGGAAGGACCGGTCAGGTGGCTATCACTGGAGTCCAACAAGATGTGGAGGGAAAGGGACAGATCTTAGGTAGACTTTGTAGGGAAAATTGAAGCATTGGGTAGAGAAGTTAGGGGGAGTGAGGAATTAATAATAACTTCCAGATTTCTGTCTTGGGCAACTGAGTAGGATGAGGATGCCACCTTCTGGAACAGGGAAAATGGATGAAGCATGGGGGTTGGTCAATAGAAGGTTTGGGGACTATTGTGTTTGAAAGGCCACTAAATCATATAAGGAGACCCCAAGTCAGCACTCTCCCCCTACTGCATGCTTCCAACGCCTCTACCTTGCACCTGCCACAGTAGGGGTAGCAAAAACTCTGGGCTCTGAACAAGCAGGGGTACACTTTGAACAAACTAAAAGATGATGGGTGAATAAGGTACTCACAAAGGGAGGGAAATGCCAAGTGGAAAGGGATGGCTCCATCAATGTGCTTTGTTTATAGAATGATGGTTGCTTTCGGAACGGCATGATAGATATGCAAGTAAGCATAGAAAGTATTTACAAATGATGGGACGTATTACCAAGAGCATTTCTGGGTAAGGAGGGCATCCACATTGAGGGATGGGCCCCATACAGGGTGCCAAAGTCCAAGCAGGATGAGGAGCGTGGCCATGTAGGGGGTGCGGGCTGGGAGGATGGGTGGTCTAAGTGCAGGGTGCCAGATCTCAATTGAGGCAAGGAAAGCCACCACTTGTGGAGAAGAGGGGCACCTGACACCGAGTGTCAGCCGAGGGGAGAGGAGGTGTGGGCATGCCCCAGCACAGGTGTTGAAACCCAGGTGGGGTAAGGAATGTACCCATGAGGAGGGGAGAGGGGGCTGACAGTGACAAGAGGAGATTTGTTATTTACTGAGCGATTGATCAAATAAATAAATACATTAAAAATACAGGGGCGGGGGTGCCCGGGTGGCTCAGTCGGTTAAGCGTTCGACTTTCGGTTTCAGCTCAGGTCATGATCTCAGGGTCCTAGGATCGAGCATGTGGGCATCAGGCTCTCTGCTCAGTAGGGAGTCTGCTTCTCCCTCTCTCCACTCATGCTCTCTCTGTCTCTCTCAAATAAATAAATAAATAAATAAAATCTTAAAAATATATATATGTACTAGGAACCTAGCTTCTCACTGTTAGAGAAAGGAATGACAGATGAGCAAAGGGGAAACTAGATGGACACTGAATAGCAATTAAAGATATCACTGTGAACTCATTGTTTTATTTTATTTTATTTTATTTTTAATATTTTATTTATTTATTTGACAGAGAGAGACACAGCGAGAGAGGGAACACAAGCAGGGGGAGTGGGAGAGGGAGAAGCAGGCTTCCTGCCGAGCAGGGAGCCCGATGCGGGGCTCGATCCCAGGACCCTGGGATCATGACCTGAGCCACCCAGGCGCCCCAAACTCATCATTTTAAATATATAAACAGATATAGAAATCAGCACAACTGGAAGGACGCCTGGGTGGCTTAGTCAGTTAAGCATCTGCCTTCAGTTCAGTGTCCTGGGATCAAGTCCCATGTCGGGCTCCTTGCTCAGCAGGGAGCCTGCTTCTCCCTCTGCCTGCTATTCCCCCTGCTTGTGCTCTCTCTCTCCCTCTCTCTCTCTGACAAGTAAAGAAATAAAATCTTAAAAACAAAAGAAATTATTACAACTGGAGCCTAGAGTTTGGTGCTTATTACTATTGGGGTATCCCTGCTCCCAGAACCTCCCAGATGACAAAACTTGAGAATACATGCACACACAGACATACAACATTCACATTTACGTCTATATTAATGTCTGTATCCAATCAAATCGGCGATAATTTGAGCATCAAAATAAGTAATGATAGTAACATAGTCCAGCCCATTGAGTACAACAGGAAACTATCAGTTCATCCTGATATAAATTAATTCATTCATTCATTCATTGAAAGCTTATAGAGATAGAAGGTACTCACATAACTTCAAAGTACCTTCCCCAAGAATATTTAATCCAAAGGGGAAAAAAAGGAACTTTATACTGGAAAAGCCTGACGGACACCACCTTACTCAAGTGTTCAAAGTTAATATGACCGATAATGGCACAAATCAAACTGATGTGCCGCTTGAGAAGATTCAAGAACACAGCATTGCCAGTATGATAGTTCTGCCAAAGACATATGACCCAGATCTAATACAGATCGAACACGAACCACCCCAGACGGGGGGAACATTCTACAGAGTAAATAGCCTCTCATATTCAGAAAGTGTCAAGGGCACAACATTCAAGGGAAGACTGAGAAATATTCTAGATGGTTAAGGACTAAAGAGACATACCATGAATGAAGGCAATGGCTCTCGATTAAATCCTTGGGACAGCTTGAATGGGGTCTAAGGTTTCAATGGTAAAACTGTCAGTGTCATTTTCCTGATTTTGAGGGTTGATTTTACAGGGGGGTGTCTTTGTAGAAATACACCGAAGTGTTCAGGGGTGATGGGGCAACTTACTCTCAAATGGTTCAGAAAAAGAGTGATTGTTCTGTACTTGAAACTTTTCTGTGAGTTTGAGATTATTTTAAATTAAAAAATAAAATAAAAGTATGCACGGAAATGTAACAGTTTGGGAATAGTCAAGACATTGCTGAAGAAGGTGACCAAGTTGAGAGGAGTTGCCTTACCAGATGTCAACACATATTTAAGTATGGTAATTAAGATCATGTGGTACTTAGCGGCACCAGGGGAGATAAATGGGTTAATAGAACAGAATAGAGAATCCATAAACAGATTCACTGATAAATAGAGAGTTCATAAATTACTAAGTTAGCCACTGCAGAGCAGCGGGGGGAAAATAAATAGTGCCGGATTAAGTGGGGATGCATGTGGAAAAAATTAAAATTTACCGCTACCAAACACATACGCAAAGATTAATTCCAGGTGGATGGCAGAACCAAATGTGAAAAGTAAACAATAAAACTTCTGGATCAGTGCTGTCCGATAGAACTTCCTACACCGTCCAATACGTTAGCCATTAGTCACATGCCGCTGCTGAGCACTTGAAATGTGGTTAGTGCGACTGAGAAACTATTTTAAATTTAATTTAATTAAATAGTCCTATATGGTCAGTGGCTATTATATTAGCACAGATCTAGAAGATGATTTGAGGTAATACCTTCATAACGCTGTGTTAGGAAAAAATGTCTGAAATAAGACATGAAGAGTACTAACCATACAGAGAAAGGGATACATCGTACTTAATTAAAATTAAGAACTTCTGGGACATTATGCTAAGTGAAATCAGTCAGTGGCAAAAGGACAAATACTAGATGATTCCATTCATGTGAAGTATCTAAAGTCAAAACCACAGGAACAGACGGTAGGAAGGTGGTTGCCAAGAGCTGGGTGCAAAGGGGAGGGGGCAGTGTTTAAGGGGTATAGAGTTTCCATTTTGGATAATGAAAGAGTTCTATTGCACAACAATGTGCGATCGATGCCCGTAACACGGTTGAATCTCACAAACATCATCGTGAGCTGAAGGATCTCTGCAGGTTATTCAGCTGTCGGCTTTCAGCTTCAAGCCCATCCTTCCATTCCCTGCTCCCAGGGCTGGGGCTGGGCCTCTGAAGCACGTTTGTGCTCAGCAAACTAGCTCCCCGCCAGGCTCCGCCACTAGGGGGCACTAGCGGAATCCCGCAAGGCTAGAAGAGGGAACGGACCTGCTCCCCACCGCATCGTCAAGGGTTTCCACTTCTTGGTTTTCACTCGTCTCAGAAAAAGCAGCAACTTGTTTTCTTCGCTCCCCAGTCCTAGAGGTGGTAATTGCCTCCTGAGGTTGGTTGCTACCTACGCGCCACCTTAGTGTCCCTTTTTGCCTTCTCCAGTCCCCATGCCAACAGTTCGTGTAGTAATGAGATTATCTCTGTTAAAATAACTGGTGTGGCTTCTATAATCCGATGCTACCAAACACAAAAGTCTCTCATTCAATTTGTATAAAGTTCAAAAACAGGCAAAACTAGTGGCACCTTTATAGAGGTACTATAAAGTGTTTCCCGGGAAGCTGGCCATGGTGCCGGCTGACCTGCAAGGTGCTTACACGAGTGTGTTCCCGTGTGATAAGTCACATGGGCTATGAATACACTTACATTGTGTGCCTTTCTCTGTGTGTGTGGCTTCTGCTTCAATAGCTTTTTTTTTAATTAAACTTCTTTCTGTGTAAGAGAGAGAGATTCCTGAAATGGGAAAGTGCCAGTCTTTATAGCATTTTTTTCTCCTTGTGTGGACGACTGGCAGGCGTCAGGATTAAGTGGGGTCATCAGTTAAAATGCAGATGACAGGATCCCACCGTCCAAGGTTCTAAGTCAGTAGATCTGGATACCCACTCAGAAACTGGAGCTTCCATGGTCTCTCTAGAAGGGTCTTATAAACATTTGAGAAGCACGAATACTGACTGACTTGAGCCTCTTCCTGGAGAGCTGATTCATCTATCAGACAGAGCAGCAACTCCCGCTAAACCTCTATCTAGGAAGCCAAGCATTGGCTTTATTTATCTCCAAATTGGGGCTTCACTAATAACCTGCATCTTCTGCTGAAGAAAAGACTAGAAGTCTGGAAACCCGCAACAGATTCAGGTGTAAGAGTGACCCAGATGATGGGTGATTTGATGGGCCCTTTGAGAATCCACTGATAGCTCTGAAAACAGGCACAGAAGCACACAGTTTGCATTCACTTTGGAGCGTTCTCAGAAGCCCATCTGTAAGCCTCGTCGGGATCCATGGGCTCGTGGTTAAGAACTTCTGCTGTGGAGACTCAAAGCCCACACTTGTGTGAATCTTATTTCAGAAGCAAGGAAGACCTGGCGATGTCTGGGAGAGGATGATGTGCCCCAAATTCTTGCTGATGTGTTTTGGATGCCTCAGAACGAGGAGAAGCTGCCAAAAGAGAAGTCAGCAAGGGTCAAATTCTAGTCCCACTCGTAACAACTCTGGGGACCTATTCCCGTTTCTCGATTTCTGTTCCAATTTCTTCTCTTGAAAAATGGCATAAATATTTGCCCTGCTTTCTTCACAGGGCTGTTCTGAGGCTCAGACAAGATGTGGAAAAGCGTATGTGCTTTGAAGAGCGTAAGCATCACACGTTTACTGAACGCCTGACGTGGGTTCTGTGTGCAGTCTTCAGATATTTATACAAATACAAGCCATTATCCATAGTCTATGTACAAGGGGTGTAAAGCCTGCCTCTTCTATTGTGACAGTAGAAGAAATAGGCGCAACCAAAAAACACAGAACGATTGAGATTTTTTTTTTAAGGGAGAAAAAGGAAAAAACCTCACAGATAAAAATCATAGACCTGAGGGTCAACAAAATGTACAGTGACCACTATTGTGAGGGCGTTTAAACTCTCCAAAGGGGGCTCTTCAGAGAAGAGCTCTATCAGCACGCCTTCCCGTCCCCCCCCCCATAAGGAATGCCGGTCTGGGGGCCCTGACCCCTTCAGGTTCCCTCCTGTGGCCAACCACTGTGCGTTCATGCTCACTCTCTTGTCTCTGTTTGCTACTCCCACCACCTGGAAATGTACTTTTATTTCAGTTAATGCAATGGATCTCAAATTAGCTATTGTAGCGTCATTTTGTAATCTGTCATTACCAATGATGTCTTTACTACTCTAGATTATTATAAATCATGGTCTACATAATGTGAAAAATCCATTCCAATTCCTCACCTTGTGTAGACACAGCTTTCATCATTAGGCACCAATCCTTTCCATCAAGAGATACAGCATAATGTACTCTCCCGCCCCCAATTTAGCACCAACAGTTGGCTGACGGGTAGCAATTTTAAATATCTCTGTTGCTTTGTTCTTGGCCAGATTCTGCCTTTCACTGTTTTCGATACTCCTGGGTTGATGATTTTAATATTTTTGAAAGTTTGTTTGAAAAGGTTGGAATAACTTTTCTTCTCAAATTTTCATATGCTGTTATAGGAAAGTATTATATTAACATAGCCAAAGCTAATTGCTCCGTGCATTGAACAAGGTGAAGCAAACAGATCTGACACAGCTTCAAAAGAATTTGAATTACATTTCTGAATTCAGACCTGCATCAGCAACTGAGATAATAACGAAGATTCTACCAGGATTTTTCTCTGACAATAAGAGATATTGTATTGAATTCTTTAGCACTCGAGTCATCAAATAGAAGATTATGTTGGAGAAAATAATGAGCTTAGTGATCACATGAAAACCAGTGTGACATACGCTAGGTCATATTTTTAGCATCAAGCCTCGAAGGCAAAGAGAATATTAATAGATGTGTGTATGCTTTTATTCATCATAAAGTGACATAATCACTGGGCTCACCAAAGCTTCCTGTTTCCAGAAAAGCATAAACACTCTACGTGACTCAAAAATAGTAAGATTGTTGTGGAATCTGTCTCATTACTTTACAATCAAATTACATGTTCTCTTGAAGTGGTTGATCTTTTCCTTTGATTCGACAGTCTTACTGAAAAAAAAAAAATGACACATTAGTTGTTACCATACAAGTTTTACTTTATTTGCACCAATCAGAGCTCCCCCTCTTCCTTCCCCCACTGGCCAACTTTATAAGCACTACACTTTCAGTTAACCTTACCCTCTAGAAATTATAAAATGAGTAATGCGATTGGCATACATTGGAAACATCTTAAATATTTGAAAACACCACCACACCACCACCACCACCATCATCATTGCTAAGATTTACTGAGTACTTCACATGTATTGTATCAGTTAAATATCATAACAACTCAGGAGAAATGTATCCATTTCACAGGTTAGAAAATTGAGATTATAGAAGTTAAGTAACTCATCCAAAGTCATAGGGATAGTAAGTGGTGGAGCCAGAAGTTAAACCCAAGTGTTTTGACTCTGGAGCCTGCCATTATGCTGGGCTGCCTTAGTTTCTACATTATGGTCTGACTGACAAGAGATGGACATAGAGTACATAAATATAATGGGATACTAATGGGAAAGTCCTGTATTTGAAGAATATTTAATAGAATGAGAAATTTTCATGATATCTTAGAGAAAAGAGAAAATTCCTTGAGTACTCAAACTGTGTCTGACACTGTGGTAAGTTGCTATATATACATTATGTAATGTAATCCTCATATGAACTGGTGGTAGATTTAATTTACTATTATCTCCACTTAAGAGTGTGGAGACTGGGGGCGCCTGGGTGACTCAGTCAGTTAAGTGTCTGCCTTTGGCTCAGGTCATGATCCCAGGGTCCTGGGATCGAGCCCCACATCGGGCTCCCCGCTCAGCGGGAAGCCTGTTTTTCCCTCTCCCACTGGCCCCTGCTTGTGTTCCCTCTCTCGCTGTCTCTCTCTCTGTCAAAAAATAAATAAAATCTTTAAAAAAAAAAAAGAGTGTGGAGGCTGAGTCATAGATTTAAGAATCTTGGCTAAGATCACACAGCTAATAAATGGTCAAGCCTACATTTGAACTTAGGTCAATTGACTCAAGAGCCCACATATTTAAGCACTCTGCCATAGTGATTTTAGGACACACTGTGTGATGTCAGTTTGGGTAATGAATGCATGCGCACACATACATGTGTGCACACATGTAGGAAGAAAAGAAGACTGGAAGAATATACACAAAATATTCAAAAGTGATTACCACCAAGAGTCAGATTATTGATGATTTTTACTGTCTTTTTTTATACTTTTGTATACTTTAAATTTTTTCTTTAATGAGAATTTATTTTGCTTTAATTAGTGAAAACATTATTATTATCAAACAAACGTATTACTTGTGTATGATGCATTCAGCTCTCTGGAACCCAAATTCTGTGATAAGCAAAACTCTCCCCCCAACTTTTTTTTCTCCCCCCATCTTAAGCCTCTTCTTGCAGGCTCACCCCATTTCCTGCCTGTCACTGAAACCTTGAGCTCCTATGTACAAGGGGACTATTGCCACTCCAGACCATCACTCCCCCCTCCCTTGAGACTCATAACAGCTCTCAGTACCACCCTCTCCTCCACTGAATGCTGTCATTAGCAAAGCCGGTCTCTCTCCCTTATGTGTCCCTCTCCCCCGACCTTCATCATCTTTCTTGAGAGCTTCAATATTTACATGGATGACCCACCTAATGCCTTGGCCCATCACTTCCTTGGTTTCCTGTGGCCAAAGTATGACCTTTTCCTCCACTCCAGTACTGTCATCCTCTTGCATGGTTGTATACACATCACCAAAACTTGTATTACCTTCAAAACATTACACACACTAACCCTAACCTCTCATCTTCCATGACACTTGACCAAGAACTTCCACCATACTTCACATTTATCATGACACAAAATCCATTGACTTCTACATCTCCAACTGCCCTTTCCTTTCTTCACATTCTTCTCCTGATTACGTTCCATGGCGCATCACTGTAATCACTTAGCCTCTCTCTCCCTCCACCACACTGGTCTCAACAGACCCAGATGCCCTCCAGCCCCATTGTCTGTACCCAGCAGTTGAACTTTGCCAGATACACAAAATTGGGCAAACTGGCTTTACTTCAGAATTCGTGATCCCACACCCAAGATGGCCTTCATCGTAACCTACCACCCCAATGCTTTTTTGCTAGTAAGATTACTGTCCCTCTTTCCAGGAGAACCATTTTTCTCTCTCCTCTTAAACCTTCTACCTTTCCCGGTTGCTTGCTCAAATCTTTCATCACCTTACCTTATACTTGGTTGAGAAAGTAGGAGCTTTCAGATGATTACTTTCTTACCCTCCCACCATCAGATTTACAAACTTACCTGCATCCATGCTGTTATCTTTCCCTTCCTTCAGCAACTGAGGAAATGCCCCCTTTCTTTTCAAACGCTAATCCTTCCCTGTGTTTTCTGGATCCCACCCCTTCTCAAGGAATTTGCTCCTTAGTAATCCCTTCTTTCTTCTGCCATAACAATAGTTCCTTAGCTCATTTCCTATGTCATAACAACACAGAATCTTCCATCTTTTAGCATTTCAGCCTATGCTAGGCAAGGCCAAGAGTTAGGACTCTAGTTATGTCATTGGGCAGACATCCCATAAAACCAACACATGCACACACACATATGTGAACACAACACCTAACAAGTAATTTTCTGAGTTTCAATTAACTTGGCTTTTTGCCCTGAAAGACCTGTATCCCAGATTTAGATTCAGCATTCTTTTTGAGGTTATTATAAACGGTGGTGACTTTAACTTATGGAATAAACCTTTTCAAATGTATTTTTCTCATTCAATTATTTAGGTTCAACATTTATGTGACAGTGTTGACAACTCTGAATATGTTTCTATCATATTCAAAGTATTTCTACTCTCTGGACACCTCAGGGTAATTTCTGACATTATGACAAATATAAAAACCTGAATGACTGAACCTGAGAGTCCAAGTAGTTATATTATGGCATTATAAAGTAGCTCTCAAAAGAACCCATTCAGTCATATATTAGAGTTCATTTCTATAACATAAAATTGCACACTAGGGAATCTCAGGAATAGTTGCTTTATATGGTTCTAGGCTTTGCTTCAAGCACAACAGGAAAAAAATGCCTCTGGCATTTCCAGAAGAATACAAGAGGGAAGATCTATCTTGAAACCACTGGCCATAATTGTTAGCTGTAATAGCTACAAAATATGACTGTGTATATTTTGTGGAATTTATTTAAACTTATGCATTTTTATATTTAGCAGCTAATGTAAATAAAATCTAAATAAGCAAATATTTATGTTCATATACATATAAATAAGCAAATATAAATTTGTCCCAAAATAACAATGTAAGTATGATACAAATTTCTTTGGTCTTCCTCTTCACTTTTGATTCTCTCCCTTTTTGAAGACTCCTCCTCCACTGGCCTCCACGATACCCATCTCTCTCTTTTCTTCTGACCTCTGTCTGCTCGAGTTTATTCTCCTTTGATGGTTCTGTTCCTCCAGTCCCTGCTTCAACACTACCTTTCCCCAGGGACTTTACCGTAGTTGTCTCCTCCCTCTACACTCTCTCTGGGGACCCCACTCATACCTTTTCACCCACGGAGGATGACTTCCATTTATCTTCTTGGAGCCCATATTGCTCTTCAGAACTTCTGAATCAAGGATATATCTTCCTGCTGGGAATCTCTACTCCTGTGATCCATGGGAACCTCAAGCACAACGCGTCCAAAACTCACACAGTCCTTCTCCCAAATATGTTGCTCCTTCTGCATTCCCTTGCGCAGCAGGTGATACCCTTTTCCCATTGTGAAACGTTGGGGGTTATCTGACACTTCTTTCTCTCCCTTGCCTTAAAATTAATTGTTTAATATCTCCTATTGAAACTATAGCTTAAATATCTTTTAAGTGTTTCTCTATAGTCTCCATCTTCACTTTCGATGACTTGATTGATGACCCAATACTTCTGTAATATTTCAAAATCTTCTCCCTCTTTTAGGGACCTTTGTGAATCTACTCTTTACATTATGGTCTAGAAGGATTTTCTTAATATGCACATAATATCATGTCCCTTTGCTGCTCAAAATCTTTTAATACCTCTTCTTTCTTTCTTTGTTTTTTATTTTAATTCCAGTTAACAGACAGTGTTATATATTAGTTTCAGGTGTGCAACATAGTAATTCAACACTTCCATACAACACCCAGTGTTCATCAGGACAAGCACACTCCTTAAAACCCATCACCTGTTTCACCCACCCCCCCACCCACCTCCTGTCTGGTAAACAGTTCGCTATAATTAAGAGTCTGTTTCTTGGTTTGTCTCTTTTTTCTTTGTTCACTTGTTTTGTTTCTTAAATTCCACATATGAGGGAGTCATATGAATACCTCCCCTTTACTCTCAGGAGAACATTCATTCTCCTTAGAATAATCTACAAGGTGTTTTCTGATCTTACCTTTCACCCATTCATATTCACTGCATCACGATCGTGAACTGCATTTGATTTCCAAATCTTGCTCTGCTGCCTCCTACCTCTTTGGCTTTACCAACACTGCTTGCTGTCTTTCCCTGGAGTGACTTTCTCCCATTTGGTTGCCCAGCTGACTCCTGCTGTCCCTGAGAGAGTGAGCTCAAGCAACATCTCATCTAAGAAGACTGTCCTAGTCTGATTAAGTATCTCCCTATGTGCGGACACACTATTCTGTTCATACAGCTATCAAGCAATATAATACAATGATACTCATTTATTTTCTTGTCTGTGTCCTTCACTGGATTGTGAAATTCCTAAGTGTCAAGCTCTGTCTTTTTAATCTCTATATCTGTGTTAACAACTTGTATCAAAGTGTTTCAGGGCATTGGGTCATTCAAATGTTATAGTTGATATTGAAATAGAACATTGGGACTGATACCCACAATGAAACATCCATTTTTCTCAGCATCAAGTGACCCCAGATCTGTTGCCATGGAAAGTAAAAAGTAAATTTTCAAATGGTCTACAGAAAGTTGCCCTAATGATTGTAAATTCTCTAATGGCATTATGGTAGAACCATTAATAACAGATGCTGTTCTGAATTCTCAATGCATTTTTACTTACATGAGAAACCTAACTATTTTCCAACACTCTAGGTCTCACTTATGGTTTCTAATTTGCATCCAGCCGAAAGGTAGCTAGCTGGAGATTTTGAGAAGAAATACTCTTTCATCATTTATACAAGTGCTGCGGCTTCTATGATCTTTAGGAGGTTCGTGTGAACCACTAATTTGTGACAAGATCAGTTGACATTTTATAGATCATCAGAATCTTCCTCAAGGCAGAAATTTAGTCTTGCTTCTAATAGCCAAAAGTCACAAAAGTCTTCATGTGCCTGCTAACATTCATATTCCTGAACCTCACTGTACAACTTCATTGTACTGAGCAGCCTTCAACAGCAATTCTTTCTCTTGTTCCCAATTATTTTTGGTTATGGAGCTATAAAATTATGAACACAGGAGGATTAAGATCTTCTTTTAACCTTTTCCTTGACTATGTTCTTTAATAGAAAAATGCAATCATTCAGCTAACATGGAGACTTACTTAAACCCTCCATTTCTGTTTATTGTCAGTCTGCTTCTTTCCAATGGAAAGAGATACTTTGTTCCTTCAGAATGAAGGACAGAGAATCCCAGTTCCTCTAGAACTCCATTTTAGGAGCCAGAATCCTGTTGAGATTATAGTCCGTAACATCCCCCCTCATTTTTTTTTTTTTATTCCAAGTGTTTCTTTAAATGCCAGTTAGTTAACACATATGGTAAAATTGGTTTCAGGTGTAGAATTTAGTGATTCATCATTTACATATAACACCAGAGCTCTCCCTTTTGTTTCATAAATGTGAGGAAAGGTTAGACAGGAATCTCCAGTATCCAAAGGACAGGAGACACAATTATGTGGTAGTGTGCAATGATAGTCAATACTACAGAAAGTGGGACAGCACTCCACTGCCCCATCTCTGATTTTTTTCAATTCTCCCTTCCACATCATCACCCAAAATGAACCACGTTAAATGATCTTTTGGGATGCCAGAAGAAAAAATATTAGAACTCTTATTTATACTTATTTTTTTCTAAAAAAATTTACAAGTTAAGTTTCATTAGTATTAAGTATTAAATATATGGATGGAGGGGACGCCTGGGTTCCCCTCCATTGTGAAACATTGGGGGTTATCTGAGACTTCTTTCTCTCCCTTGCCTTAAAATTAATTGTTTAATATCTTCTATTGAAACTATAGCCTAAATATCTTTTAAGTGTTTCTCTATAACACTTAAATATCTGCCTTTGGCTTGCGTCATGATCCCAGGGTCCTGGGATCAAGCCCCACATCAGGCTGCCTGCTCAGTGGGGAGTCTGCTTCTCCCTCTGCCTCTGCCCCAACTTGTGCTCTCTCCCTCTCTTTCTTGCTCTCTCAAATAAATTTTTTTAAATCGTAAATATATGGATAGACAGGAGCACACGTGTATAATTTTAAAATAAATACACATATATTAAGGATGCATGCTCACAATACTTCTACTGATATGTACATAGTGAAATGAGTTTTGAGATTGCTTCTAGAGATGATGGGGCACCACTGAAAATTTTGGCCACAGTAAAGGCATGATGAAAGGGGAATTTTAGGAAAAACCACCCCAGAGCAATACAAAGGCCAGATATTAGAAAAAGTAGATGTTGAACCTCGGAAAACTAGTGAAGAGGTTATTGCAGAAATCTAAGTATCAGCTAGGCTGACGGCATTAGGGAAACAGGAAGTCATTGCAAAAGATGTTATAAAAGAAGGATCTTAAATGTTAGGAGTGAAAAAAAAATCTCAAAGAATATGTGGAAATTTCAAGCTGGGCTGGCTGGAAAAAAAAAGGGGGGGAATCAGTTATGGGACTTGAGGCACACTGTAATCGCCACTGACAAAAAGGCCCTCATAAATAATGTAGAATCTACGATATATTCTTCTGGAAATCCTTATAGTAGAAGATATGTAGTTGAATAAAACAAAACATTACAGGGAAAAACAAGAATGTGGAGCAAGGATTACACTCAAACTTGTGTAAGACTGAATATTTATGTTCCAAAGAATAAAACAGTAAGTACTCAGGCCCCTCTAAGTACTTTTTCTAGGAGGCAGAGAGGGACCCACGGAGAGGGAGAGAGAGAATCTTAAGCAGGCTCCATGCCCAGTGTGGAGCTTGAGGCCGGGCTCGATCTCACAACCCTGAGATCATGACCTGAGCCAAAACCAAGAGTCAATCACTTAACTGACTGAGCCACCCAGGTGCCCCCAGTAGTCTTATCTCCACAAAATAAGTAATAAATATTAGATAAGAAACAGCAACCAGTTAAGGAAATACCAATAAAGTGTATACATACACAGTTGATAATAATTATGATAAATTAATTTCCACTTCCCAGCTACAATACACCGGGAAATTTTCAGGTCTTTCCTCTCCTGTTTTCTTTCTTTCTTTTTTTTTTTTTAAAGATTTTATTTATTTATTTGACAGAGAGAGAGAGAGTGCACAAGCGGGGGGGAGGGGGGCAGCAGAAGAAGAGGGAGAAGCAGGCTCCCCACAGAGTGGGGAGCCCGATGTAGGGCTCGATCCCAGGACCCCAGGATCCTGATCTGAGCCAAAGTCTGACGCTTAACTGACTGAGCCACCCAGGCACCCCAGTTCCTCTCCTGTCTTCAAGATATGCTTAGAAATTTGTTTTTATTTTTTGTTGGTAAAATGGCATAACACCAAAATTGTTTTGTTACTGTTGAGTCTTATCCTCCAAATTTCTTTCTGATTTTTAACTTGGATATGTTGCTTCCTGCTTCCTGCTTCCTGGATCTCCCTGTGAGTCCAAAGATACAGGGTAATTTGAATGTTGAAGATATAAAATTCTGGGGTAGGGACACCTGGGACACCTGCCCTCACCTTGCACCTACAGCTAATTGACCGAGAAGAAAAAGGGCCTGGTTCAAGGACGAGTCAACGTGCTACATTGAAGTGAGCTACCAGCTGCTCTACAGACCTAATCAGACGTGGCCCTGAGAGCCAGTGATGAGAAAGAAATCCTCCCCTGGACATTGGACCTCGTGATCCCTTTGTATTGAGCAAGAAGAGGTTCAAGGTAAGTAGATACGTGGACTAGCAGGCAGTGGTGAATGGTTTGGGCTCACTTGTGAAGAGTGTGGAAGGAATACGTGTGGCAGGGGACAAGGAGGTCTAGGGAGGAGGCGTAGGGATGCACCTATGGAAGTGGACATGAGGTGTGAAGATCTTTCCACTGCACAGTGATGCTTATCAGAGAGCTGCCACGGAAGAGGCACTAAACACCCAGGCAGATGGTCTGGTTGATGTTAGTCAGCCTCTAGCCTTGCCACTCCAGCACTCAGGAACAGAATCATCATCGAGGCACAGATGGAGGACATGATGGAATTTGCCCTGCTGTCCCCTCTCCCTCGAACGCTCTTTTCCATATCTCTTATGTCCTTGGCTGCCTGTCTCCCCCTCTTTCTAGTCCTGGACAGTCTCTCCTTCTTCGTGAGGCACACCTGCAGCCGCAAATTTAGGTACGAAGCTAGTGAGCGGACAAGGCGGGACCCATGCCTCGGCCCAGCCCCTGTGCATGCTGGGAGCTGCTGGAAGTCGTAGAGGGTGGGGAAGGGGACAGCGGTTTATAATTAGGAAGCATTTCTATGTAAACATTTCTGGCAAATTGCTGAGTCAGAAGATAGGAACTAAAATAATTTCCTCTAATCTTTTCTTCCTCGACGTAAATATTCCACTGGAGGACTAAGGTTTTATTCAAAGTTCTGTACGTGTTTCTTGAGGAGGAAGACCCCCCAACTTGTAGAAGCTTTGGGTCCCACCACATCTGGCTGGCCTGCCTTTCCCAGCTCCTCTGCTTAACACCACACTTGCCCTTTTCCCCATCTTGGCACTCCTCATCTCACTGGCCCTGCTTTAATCTTTCTCTTCCTTTTCTTCTTCCCACAGCACTCATGCCCTCCGAACATACTTTGTATAATTTACTTCTGCTTGTTGCTTATTGTCTGAGTCCCCTCATTAAAATGCAGACGGCAAGGAGGCAGGGATCTTAGCATTATTCGTGGATCCGTGTGCCTGATACGGTGCCTCGCACATGGCTGATACTCCATGGTAGAGGAGAAGGCAAAAGGAAAGGAGAGGGAAACGGAGAAAGGGAGAGAGGAGGGAGGGAGGAAGGAAGGGCAGAGGGCAGCAACGATTGAGAGTCACCACAGTCAGGAGTGACAGCCAGAGATGCAGGCAGGACTGAGGCAGCAAGGGACCTGGACGGCGCCCTGCCCACACCAAGAGAATAGACCCCAAGTTCATCGGCCACGTGTGATTGGAGCAGTGCCCAGGGAGCGGGTGATGAGGACATCAGCAGTGACCAGCAGCGGCTCAGAGGGCAGCCAGGAAGCTGAGCCCGAGGACCTGAAGCCTCTTCTCCTGGCCACCACCTTCTTGGGGAGGAGCAGGCAAAGAGGGAAAACTCTGAACACCTGAGCATTTACCTGGAAGAAAGTATTTATTTTTTTAAAAGATTTTATTTATTATTTATTTGAGAGAGAGACGGACAAAGATAGTGAGAGCACCAGCAGGGAGGAGAGGGAGAAGCAGGCTCCCCACGGAGCAGGGAGCAGGGAGCCCCATACGGGGCTCGATCCCAGGATGCTGGGATCGTGACCTGAGCCGCAGGCAGGCGCTTAACCGACTGAGTCACCCAGGAAAACCGGAAGAAAGTATTTAACCCGGAAGAGCAAGCTTGAATTGGCAAGTCCTTCCTCCCCGCTCCCAAGAGCCTACTACACACCTAGACGGAAGATTTGAGAACAAGATGTATCAGTTATAGAAAGAAACCGTGTGTTCTTTGCATGTCTCAGTAGTAGTGTATAGCTTTTTGAAAGATTGAGTAAAACCGGTGTTAGAAGTATGTGGAGTGAGTGGTGGTATTTCCATATGCTTTAATTGGCCAGTCTTTGGATCGCTGTCCGGTATATTAACTTGGATGTGGATGATGTCTAAAGGCGTATGTGGGATGGGCTGAGCTCGGCGCCCTCCTATTCAGCCATCTTCCCAAGCTTCTTCAATATGCTCTATTCTGAACAGGTCTGAGCATCCACGAAAAGGAAGTATGCCATCAATATTTTGGTCAGTTTTACAAAACAGAAGCTGCATCTTTTAATTGTTAGGACCTCTGGTTGCATGTGTGCTGACTTCTGACTACTGACAGCAGCTACCAAAATAAGACCGCTGGTAGTTTTTACCCTGCGTGTGATACTTTTACAGAATCTTGCTTTAAATTAGTTATTACACCACTTATAGCATTTTGTCATGCAGTTTTATGGCATGTAGCGCCTGATAGATTAAAAATGGGACTAAATTAATTAGATTTTAAAATATCTTGTAAAACACATTAATGAAACAAATACACCTTTTATGGATGGCCACATTTCCATACAGCCCCAAGATAGGGGATACATAGTGTACACATACACACACATACACACACACACACACACACATACACACACACACACGTCCTGAGCCTTCGATGTAGAAAATCATCCTCTTTGGCAAAAAAAAATGCATTTATCTGACATTTTACAAAGCTGGGAATACAAGATACTTGTTTTTCTGAAGTACATAATAGCCCACATTGCCTTATTCCCTTCAGGAGATGGCAGGAAGCCTTTCCACTCGGACAAGGGCTAATTGCTCAATAGAATATGCCAGCAAAGCTCATTGTAATGGGATTCTACCCATCAGTAATTTCCATTCCAAGAAACACATACTTTCATCTGTTCCCAAGTCTTCCAGAAGATTAGTACCCTCGGTGGTAAAAGGGAAATATCCACAGATTGTCATCTCCTTTTTGAGAGCCATTCAGAAAGGAAGAGACATACTACAGGCTTGGGACC
Organism: Eumetopias jubatus; assembly: GCF_037043125.1. Taxonomy (NCBI): domain Eukaryota; kingdom Metazoa; phylum Chordata; class Mammalia; order Carnivora; family Otariidae; genus Eumetopias; species Eumetopias jubatus. Next base: position 14,581,266 of record NW_028274808.1, read on the forward strand.
AGGAACAGATTGAATTCATAAAAAAAAAAAAAGGCACAAGCCGAACTGTTCATCTCTGGTACATGAAAAATTACCACTGTTGTTGTTAAAACCATATGTTCTAGGTAAGGGGACAGGTTTTGTAGTCACTCTGACATTCGTTCTGAGGAATGTTAATGTACTTAATGCTCGTATGTGCTTAGCAGCCATTTGCAACTTTGAAAAGTAACCCGGAGTTCAAAAAAAAAAAAAAAAAAATGAGTGAGGAAGATAAAGAAACCTCCTCTGAGATATTTCTCAATGGTCGCTGTGTCTGCATGTGAGAGCAGAAGTGCGGACCTGTGACACTTGTCCTTATCTCAAAGTTTTTGGTATGCAGATTCAACCTCTTAAAAGTTTGTTCACAGACACTTGGGTGGCTCAGTTGGTTAAGCATCTGCCTTCAGCTCAGGTTACGAACCCAGGGTCCTGCGATCAAGCCCCACATCATCGGGGCTCCCTCTGCCTCTCTTTCTGGTCTCTCATGAATAAATAAATAAAATCCTTAAAAAAAAAAAGTTTGTTCACTTCAGAGGAAATTAAAAAAAAAAAAACCCTTAAAAAGTGTTAAGCAGCTATGACATGAAATCAGCAGAGGCTTTGGTTACTGGAAGGGATAGTGATTTGCATCTTTCGGTTGAAACTCTGCTCACCTCCTCAGTTCCCAGCTTTAAAAAAACCACACTTTCCATTGCTGTAGAGCATAGAAAGCATACATGAGTACAGCGATGTGCATTAAGTAGAAAATGGTACAAATCATATGCGTTCATCTTCATGAGTGAAAACCAAGTGAAGACAACTATGGAACTTCCTCCCAATAAAGGATGAGCAGTTCCCCAGAACCCCATTACCCTGCCTTCATTCAGTCACTATTCCTTCCCTCTACCCCAAAGTTATCAACCATACTGACCTCTAACACCGTAGATTTGTTTTGTCTACATTTGAACTTATAAATGGACTCACATGTATATTCACTTACAATAGACGCGTAAGTAGACTGATACATTCTTTTGGGTTCAGCTTCTTTCACTCAGCAATATGTCTGAGATAAATGCACACAGCTATTAGAACAATAGTGTGTTGATTTTCATCACTGGTAGCATTCCATCATATGAGTCGGGCCACAATTTATTTATCCATGCTATTGCTGATGGGCTTTTTGGTTGTTTCTAGTTTCAACTAACGGATGCTATATTATTGTTAATGTATTTTGATACATAGGGGTCTACTTTTTCTGTTGAGTCTACACCTGTTAAAAAGAGAACCACAGGCCCAAAACGGCATCCGTTAAAGCCCCAAGTCAGTAAACCAAGACATACTACCTGACCAAACTGTAGTTTCACACCACCCTCCACCAACACCACCACCAAAAATGCGACCTTTAACCAGTCACCATGGGACCTGCTTGGTCCGCACTAAGAAATTTACTAATAGATCCCTTCTGTTCCCCTTGGGAAGATAATCTTGCCTAAAACAATGGATTCTTTGCTAGTAATTTCTTTTTTTCCACTCCCTTGCTACCTTTAAAAACCTTCCTTTTTCTTTAGGCTTTTACTTGCTAGACAGGATGCTTCCTGATCCATGAATCAGTTAGTAAAGCCAATTAGATCTTTTAAATTTCCTCAGTTGAATTTTTGTTATTGAACATGCCTCAGAGTGAAATTGTTCAGGGGCCATATAGATATAGTCAACCTTATGTTGAATGCCTGTCTTCCAAAGTGGTTTTACCAATTCACACCACCACCAGACATCCCTCTACATCCCAAGCTGGTGTCAGTCTTTTTAATTTGACAATTCTGGTGGATTATAATTGTGTCCCACCGTGGTATCAAATCGCATTTCCCTGACAGCTAATGAGATTGAGTACCTGTTTTTATGTATATTGGCCCCTTAAATATCCTCTTTTCTGAATGAAACTATTATTCAAAACTATTGTTCACTTTTCCCGTGCATCATCTACCTTTTTCTTACTGATTTACAGGATTCCTGTGTAAATTCCAGAAACAATTCCTTAGTTTGTTATATGTATTGCATATGTATTCTGTAGTTTTTCTGTGTATCTCTAGCTTTTTAAACTCTTTTAATAAGATATTTTGATGAACAGAAAGTCTTATTATTAGTTGTCTGATTTATCAATCTTATGACTTACTGCTAAATTCCTTAAGTCATAAAATGGATTTTGACTTTTATCAAATTCTTTTCTGCATCTCTTAATTGATTTTATGAATTTTCTTTTTTATTCTTTGAACCTGATGAATTACAACTCCTCAATTTTTATTTTGAAAAATTTCAAACTTAGAAAATATTTAAAAGAACAGTTCAATGAACACCTATATATCTTTAACTCACAGTCACCGGTTACTAACATTTTGCCATGTTGGTTGTATCTATCTACCTATCTGACATCTATCAAAAGTAGATCTGACAAAAAGTAGATTAGTGGTTGCCTAGAGCTAGAGGGGATGTGGAGTTTGGGGTGTGACAGCTAAAGATTTTCTTTTGAGGGTGATGAAAATGTCCTAAAATGGGTTGTCTTGGTGGTCACACAACTCGGTGAATATACAAAAAACACTGAATTGTGAATCTTATTTTTTTATCTTTTTTTTCATTTTAAGTAGGCTCCATGCCCAGGGTGGGGCTTGAACTCACGACCCTGAGATTACAAGTTGCATGCTCTACTGACTGAGCCAGCCAGTCACCCATTTTAAATGGGTGACTTGTCTCTCATAAAGTTGTTACCAACAACATTATTGCAGACATCATGACCTTTTTTCCCCTTAAAAGCTTTAGAATGCATCTCCTAAGAACTGGAGCTAAGCTGTTCTGTTAAGTAAACAAACAGCATTTTCCTGTGTTGCAGAGATCTAGTGTTTCTGCTAGAGTGTGTACGTGTGTGTAACTGTGGAAGTTGGGGTAAGACACCCACAGTTTTAGAGGCAGCATTCCATTCAAAACCTTCTATACACAGACCTAAGATGTAGCATAGAGACTTTCAAGAGACCGTGTGAGCTAGGGTTTGCCTTTTCCAGCCCTCTGCAATTGGGTGTGCCCAAGTGACTCAGCTCTTGCTAAAGAAACGAGATCAGAAGGAATGAGTACAATTTTCTTCTCACTTGCCTAAGAGAAACTCTCTAACTGTGGACTTGTCACCCCACCGTTCCGCCAGCTAAGATGGCGAAGTCCATACCGACCTTGGATGTCATTTACTGAAGATGGTAGAGCTGATGTCAGCCCGAGTTCTTGAGCGACATGCATACAGAAGGGAGTCATTTGGCCCCCCACCAGGACACACGCCCTGAACTGCAACTTGAACTGCTATCTTGTTTGAGCCACTATGTGTTCTTTGTCCTTTGCTGCCGCAGGTAATAGTACCCTCACTGAGGTAGTAGTTTCTAGAATCACAAGGGGATGAAAGGTGTTCTGCCTTCTTCTGACAGTCTCTCATCTAATGTGTAGCTCAAAGAGACAAACCCCTCACCTGAAGCCACAGCTCCTGATATTCATGAATCAGCAGGAAAATTCACTTTGGAAGCCAGGAGGATTTGAAGCAGCTGCTCGACAAGACAGAGGACCTGGCTGGCTGGCCCCCAGAAACCCTCCGTTCCTTTTCAATCTTCTAGCCTAGCATGCATACACCTCTCAGGGAAGAACTCTTCCTTCATATTTGCAACCCTGTTGTCTGTTCTCCCACAGAACCAAAAGCTAGCAGTTGTCACTCTTACTGTGACAGCAAGGTCAAAGTTAATTTTTCCGAGCATATCTACTTTGTTAAGTAAATATTGATCCTAATTCTCAATATTTTTTCTTTTACTGTTTTATTTAATTCTGTGTGTCCATGGGCAGATTTGGTCTACGCGCACAAAGCTGACTGAGCTAATTCCTATGACACCTGCACACTTGGCAAGTTTCCCTTGACAAGAAGTCCTAATGTTTGGGTTTTTTTTTTCTTCCCTAGCCTATAACAGTGAAGGAATCTCCTGTTTTCCCACTAACATTTGGCATAGGCCCAGAGGCATTTTGAAACCATCTGAGATTTTCAGGGAGGACTGTTTCAAAAATATCTGAGCATAGACAAGAAGACTGGCTACTTTCAAATGTGTGTTCTTATTACTAGAAAGTTTCCAGCATTGCTAAAATTGCATTACAGTCCTAAAATCCTTTATATTTGTTTATGAACCAGAAAAGGCTTAGATAGAATCCAATATAAAGCCATATGCAACCACATTTCCTAATGTTAATATTCTATGGGGGGGGGGAAGCTGCTATTACAGAAGGACTAGTTTCTGCTAGATGCACGTTTTTCCATAAATGAATGCCTGATTGTAGGGCTTCACCGCAGAGCTTTATGGTTGCAAATCAAAAACACAGTAAAGATTTATCTTGCCTCCTTTTCCTGTACGCCCTAAACCAACAGTAACCTTGGGGCGCCTGGTTGGCTCAGTCGTAGACCATGTGACTCCCGATCTCAGGGTTGTGAGTTCCAGCCCCACATTGCGTGTAGAGATTCCTTAACAATAAAAGCTTAAAAAAAAAGAATACAAAATAAAAAATAATTTAAAAAATAAACTAACGGTAACCTCGAATCATGATTTCACTATCAGTCTGTGGAATTCCACCAAATATCTATAGCACCAACCATGTCAAAATTATCAAGGTAAAACCAAATTCTCCGTTCCCCTGCCTAGGCAATGATCTCCAAATACAGCTCCTCAATTCCCCAAAACTTATACCTACTCCGTGCCTTCGAGTCTTTTCTAACGCTCAGGTGAGAAGGCGGCAAATTTTGCTTTTTAGACGAAATTCTAGACGGAAACTCAAATAATTCGGGCTGTCAGTAAAGGGCACATAGTTATCTTTCCTTTCATCTAAACAGAAAGCCCCAGGAACGGGCCTCAGAAGAAAATTCTTGAAGGCATGTGGAGAAACCCAAGAATGTATGTCTGCGCATCCCTATAAATATAATTAAATCTACCTACAGCGAGTGCATGAGCTGCACATTACATCACACTAGAGACTTTTTAAGAGGTGATTTTTCACATACATATGAGTTTAAAAGAAGACATTTTCTGCATTCAATAAGTTACTAGCCTCTGAGACCCATAAGAGAAATTTTGAATTGACAATTTTCCTCCAGAAAAGGTATGAAAGAAGGACCCTCGCAAGCAATAATTTAATAATTTTCTCTTCTGTGTAACACTCAGTAAGTCCAGTTATTTTCTCTAACCAAGACCTTTAAGTACCTTAAAGCTAGATGATACTGCATCCACTGGACATATTTTATATATATTCTGCCTAAAGACCAAACTCAATCTAATTTTCACAATAAATGAAGAATAATTGGAAAAGTCATGCATCTTAAAGCCTTATTGTTTTTTTTTTCATTTAAGGATTAAAGGGAAATTTGTATAAGAAACCATTTTATAAGGTTTAATCAACACTAAAAATTGTCTTTTAAAACCTGGATTTGGTCTGGAATGGAATAATGTGAAAAGCAGGTCCATGAAAATTCATGAACTGCAAAGATAGTTCTCTTTAACTGGTAGTTAGTCACACCAGAAACCCATTATTAAATTAATCATTAACCCTGAGAAGAGAAAACTAAAAACTGAGTAAATATATAGATAGACCAAAGTATGACAGACCAAGGCTGAGTAATTTTGTACTGGTGCTATTCACCAGCTTCGCTCACTCTAAACATCAGAATCTTTCCCATGATGTTCAGCCAGGATCCTCTCGGCCCAGAGGTCTTTATATAACAGGATATCAGGGTAGTTCTAGAACCTAAGACCCAATGAGGTTTATGAAAATATTCTATAAGAATGTCATAACCTCGGGGCATCTGGCTGGCTCGGTCAGTGGAACATGCAACTCTTGATCTTGGGGCTGTGATTTGAGCCCCATGTTGGGTGTAGAGCTTACTTTAAAAAATAAAATAAAATAAAATAAAATCTTAAAAAAAAATGTCATAACCTCACTCTGAAGTGAGAATTTTGTACACTTACTATTACTTTGAGCATCCTTATATACAACCACAAAGAAGGCTCAGTAAAACCGTCCACACTGAAAATGGTGGGATGGACCATTCTATTTACTTGGCCCAGTATCTACAAAAGCATTTCCACTAATATACTTAACGGTGAAAGACTGAGGAGACTTCAGTCTTCTGAGACTGTCCTTTCTCACCATTTCTATTCAACAGTCTTCTGGATATCCTAACCAGTGCAACAATGCAAGAATGAAAAAAGAAACACATGTAGATTGAAAGGGGAAAGTAAAACTGTCTTTATTTGCAGGTAATATAATCACATATTTGCAGGTAACATAATGCTACTGCAACTAACTGGTTAATATATCAGGGTCACAGGATATCTCCATACATCAAAAGCAATTATATCTCTATACCACAATAAACAACTGGAAATAAAATGTTAAGATAATATTATTTATAATAGCATAGAGACACGAAAGACTTAAGGATAAATTTAACAAGATATATCCAAGACATACCTTATACATACTAAAAATCTATAAAACACTGCCGATAAAAATTAGAGACCTTAATAAATGGAATGATATATTTTGTTACTGGATTGAATACTGTTAAGGTGTTCATTCTCCCCCAAATTTTTCTCTAGATCAAATATAATGTCAGTAAAAATCCCAGCAGAACCTTCTTTTGTAGAAACTGAAAAACTGATTCTAAAATGCATATGGAAATGGAAAGACCTAGAAGAGCCAAAACTATTTTGAAAAAGAACAAATTTGGAGGACTTACCTACCTGCTTGCAAGGTTTCCTGTAAAGCTACTGTAATTAAGACAGCGTGGTTTCAGTACAAAGATAGACATTTAGATCAATGTTACAGACATAGAGTCCAAAATTAGAGCCACACGTATTTATGATCAACAAATTATTGACAAAGGTGCCAAAGTAATTCAATGAGGGAAAGGATTATCTTTGCAAAAAATGGTCTTGGGACAACTAATTATCTATATGGGAAACAAAATAAACTCAACCTTTTCCTCATACCACACACAAAAATTCCTGTTAGGGGCTGAATTGTACTCCCCCTGACCAAATTCCTGTGCTGAAGGCTTAACCCTTAATACTTTCAAATGTGACTGTATTTGGAGATAGGATCTTTAAAGAGATAATGAAATATAAATGAGATCCTTAGAGTAGGTCTTATTTCAATATGGCTGGTGGGGTTTTTATAAGGATTTATTTATTTATTTGAGAAAGAGCACGCGTGAGTTGTTGGGGAGGGGCAGAAGGAGAGAATCTCCAAGCAGACGGCTGAGCACAGAGCCCAACGGTGCGGGAGCGGGGGGGGGGGGGGGGCTCCAACCCACGACCCTGAGCTCAGGACCAGAGCCAAAACCAAGAGTCAGACACTTAACTAACTGAGCCATCCAGGCACCCCATGACTGGTCTTTTTATAAGAAGAGAGGATTAGTCAACTCTACTTCAATATTAAAAACTTAAAAATATATATCCACACGTGTGCCCCCAAATATGTTAATTACTATGAAATGTATTATATTAAAAATTAGAAACTGCCTAAATTGCCTTTAATATGGGATTATGGGAAAATAAACTTCACAATCTATTCAAATAAATAAACAAAATGGGACTTAGAAAAAAACTATAATTCTAAAAGAAGAAGAGGTTAGGACACAGACACACAGGAGAGCGATGTGAGTACGCAGAGAGGAGACAGCCATCTACAAGACAAGGAGAGAGGCCTCAGAGGGAACCAACCATTCCAACACCCGGATCTTGGCCTTCAGGCCTCCAGAAGGGTGAGAACATAAATTTCTGTTATTTGAGCCCTTGGTCTGTAGTACTTTGCTATGGCAGTTCTAGCAAACTAATAAATATCCCTAAAAAGAAATCTCAACCATTAATAAATCTACAGTTTAAAAGTCTCATCACAAATAAACAGCAGGCTCAAATGACTAGTTCCAGTTCTACCAAAATAGTCAAGGAATAGATAATTTCCATTTCTTCCAAAGAACAGAAATTGAGGCTATGAGTCTAGCCTGCAGAAATACAAAAATTTCGAACAAAACATAAGCAAGCCAAATGCAGCCATGTATTAAATCCTTGTTGGGCTGATCCTAAGAATTCAAGGCCAATTGATGTAATTCACCCATAATAACAAATCTTCAAAGGAGAAAATTAAAATAATGCAGAAAAATCATTTGATGACATTCAGTGTCCACTCATAATAAAAATTCAGGATGTTGAAAATAAAGAACAACTTTCTTGACCTCTATAAAAGACATCCTCCAAAAAAAAAAAAATCCTAAGAAAACATCATATGTAATTCTGAGATGCTGGAAATATTCTCTGGAAGATCAAAAACATCACTTTTTCTCTTTAAGATTATTTTAAAGGCCTAGCCATGCAGTAAGAAAAGCAAAAAAAAAAAAAAAAAAAGGAAAATATAGAAGAACTCATCAGAAAGAAATAAAAGTGTCATTACTTACGACATGATACAACTATCTACCTATCTCCAAGCAATCTGAAGATAAATCATCATAATTAATAAAAGTATATAGCATGTTTGCTGGATAATATCAATCTACAAAAGCCAACATACACTAGTGACAATCAGTTAAGATACCATTCACAATAGTAACAAAAATACTAAGTACCTAGGGAGAAATCTAACAAAGGATGTGCAAGCCCTTTAGAGGCTACATTTTAAGAGATCTTTAGGTTAAAATTTAAAGTTTAAGAACACTTTAGTACAGTGGGTTTTTACCCTTAGCTTCCTGCTATATATATATATGTATATATATATATTAGAATCAAACCTGATATGATATGATATGAGATGATAGGATATGATATCTCCCCATTCTGATGTGTAATGTGCAAGGGATCAGGTGATTCTAATGTGTAGCCGGGGTTACAAGCCATTACTCCCGGGGAGAGTAGCATGGGCTGGAGGAAGGGCACACGGGGCTTCCAAGGTACTAGAAATGTTCTATTTTTTCATTTGGGTGATGGATTCATTGGAACTTTAGTCTTTAAATCATACATATGTGTCTTATATACTTTGTTGTATTTACATTTTAGAGCACGATTAAATGCCCCCTTAACAGTGGTTGTGCAAGAATTTTATTATTTTTCATACCATCACCTCCCTAATGCTGCGACACATTAATTTGCTGGTTTTCTTAATCATGGCAGAAATTTGAGACTGCTTGAAGTCATACTACTACTCATCATATAAAGTGAAGCAACACCAGAAACAAAACACAAATATCCATGTCTACCATTTTGAACAAACAAACCCATCACTGAATCAGAGGTGCTGAATGGCACCTAGATTTGTCAAATTTATAGAGACAGAAGGTAGAATAGTGGTTACCAGGTGCCGGGGGGTGATGGGATTATGAAAGGAAGGGGAAGTTCTGTTTAATGGGTACGGGTATCAGTGAAGGAAGATGAGAATGTTCTAGAGATGGATTGGTGGTAATGGTTGCACAAGAACGTGAAAGGACTTAACCGTGTCTTTAAAAATGGTCAAAATGATAAACTTTGTGTTATGTATGTTTTATCACAATGAAAAAGGGGGAGGTTTCTGTTTCAAATTTGAAGTTGGTGCAGAGGAAGACGTTAGTGAAACAACAACTTGTGAGGAAGAGCTCACTTCTAAAGAAACAGGATCTCTCACTAAACGCTTAATTGCATTTGCTCCCGCTCAAAAGCTTGGGAAGAATTGATGTTGAAGCGTAAAGCATCCCTTCCACCAAAGTGGTGGAATATCGCAAGGAAAGCACTGTCATCTTGATCTCTGTACCTGAACAAATCGTCTTCTCATGTTTGTTGTCACACTTTGATGTGTGCCCCCAGCCAGCTCACTCCCCGCGTGGCTATGTAAACTTCTCGTCTTGCCCTCGACCTCGGGGGTGACCTGGTGTGTTAGTGACTCCTGGCTGAGGTAAACGATACAGCACGGTAATAAAAGTAACGGCTAGATCTTTCGCTTTCATCTACCTCCATCCACTGTGAAGTGTCTCTCCCCCACTCCCTCCTACCAGGTATCAAAAACCCCAATAAAGGGGAAAGAAGTTATCTGAAGCATTGTGTGCCCCCTGTAAGAAATCCAATTATTTATGGTCCCTGGAGACATTTTCTTTTAAGCGTGCTAGTGAGTGACCTAAATGTATAGTTTTCCTCCTACCGTTAACAGAGCTCTTCCTTTATCTCTCATTTAACAATCTTAAATAGTCCTTTCCCTTCTTCAAGATAAAGACAAAAGTTGGTAGAAAACAATTGTGTCCTGTCACGAGGCAGAGAAGGCACAGAGAGTGGAGCCCTGATCTTGAGATTTTGGGTTTTTGCCTTTTTTATTTAATTGTTCCTAGGACTGAAGACAAAATGTGCTGTGGGGCATCATGCTGTGGCCCGCTAGGACCTGCCCACCAGCTCCACCCTTTCCTAGAGGGACCAGCTGACAGAATTTAGGAAATCCCCATATTCTCTCAAGGCTCAGTGTCCTCATCTATAAAACGGGGATAACTACCACCTTCAAGGTTTGTAAGAAGAATTAAATGGCGAGACGTGTGTTATAGCAGTGCGCACCCTCTTCTCTTCAGTTCCGATCAAAAATATCATCTTCTGTCAAGAATGCCATATTCTGGTGTATGGGGACTCTTTTGTGTTCCTTTAGTAAGATTTTGCTCTCTTTTCTGGAGATACGCTAGACTGAAAACTAATCTGCAAATGAACGTACAATGTGTTTCTGCCACAGCTCACGTGGAAATGTTAACTACTCAGAGCTAGTAAACATAATCACACATCAAGGGAAAATAAAAAGTTATACACATACACTTTACAGCTCCCTGAAATTTCTTTGCACTTGAGAAATGGAGTATGTTAATCTCTCGCTTCTCCCTACTTTCCTTCCCCCAGTCAAATTTCACTAGTCTGTACTTAAGGTTTCTCGGTGAGGAGGCCAACAAAACAGAGTTCCTTCTTTCTGAGGCCAGGCTCCATTGGAGACACCACTCAAGAATTTTATGACAAGCAAGCCTCTCAGATGAAATTTTCAAAGATGGCAGGCTTTCTCTGGTCTGCCCCACTCACCCCATACTATCCACCTAGGAGTCAGAGTTTTTAAATTGAGCCCATTGGTGGGGATACAGCAAGGATGGGGGTGCTTTGGAAGTTTCGTGAGGGCAGCAATAGCACTTAATGACAGCCTAATTTGGGAAGACAATGAGACATCTAGAAGGACTTCAAATGATGTGTGTCAAGAGATACTAATCTGCCAGCAAGTACAAAATGTGCTTTAATGGATGCTTGAAACTAAGAAAGTCACAGTTGTTTTAAATAACTAAATAGATACAATTAAATGATGTGAAATATCAAAAGCTAATTTGGGTTTCTGGCACCAGAGCCAATGTTTGCTCCACAAGAGTGTGTGGTGAGTGACAAATCTTCCTGAGCTGGATGGGTTAGATGATCACCAGCTGTTGGATTTTGGGCATCTCTGGGAACAGTGACTGGTGAGTCAGAGTTTCCCAAGGAGAAAACACTCCCCAGGGAGAGAATTCACTATTATGTCCCCCTGCATGTCATAGGGGTGCACAACAAATACTTACTGGTTTGTGGTTTTGTTTTTGCTTTAGTCTACAGTTTGTATAGGTGAGGATACGCTGAGGTAACAAATAAATCCTGAAATCTTGGTGACTTGGGGTTTCATTAAGGCTCATTTCTAGCTCACATGAAGACCACTATGGGCCTGGTGACTCTCCAGAATGGTGTCCTCCTTATCACTGAGTCAGGCCGCTAGAAATTGCTGTCTTCCCTCAGGCCACGTGGGGCTTCCAGGAACACTGAGGTAAAGAGTAAAAAACTCCCATTCACTCTTAAAGCCCTTGTCCAGAAGGGACACTCATCCACTTCACTTCTGCCCAGAACTGGTCACCACCTAAGTACTTGGGGGCTGAGTGTGCAGGGGATCACGGGGAGTGTTTGATGAGCAAACGCGACCTGCCACACACAGGTAGATTTCGTCAAACCAACCTTTCAACCTCGTCAGGTGATGGCTTCCTCCTCATTATGCTTCCTGTTGATTTTTTTGCGGGGAGGGAGGCTAACTAGAATTATTCATACAGGACTAGAAACTGGGGCGCCTGGGTGGCTCAGTTGGTTAAGTGCCTGCCTTCGGCTCAGGTCATGATCCCAGGGTCCTGGGATCGAGTCCCACATTGGGTTCCCTGCTCAGTGGGGAGCCTGCTTCTCCCTCTGCCTCTCTCCCACTTAAGCTCTCTCTCTCAAATAAATAAATAAATAAATAAATAAATAAATAAATAAAATCTTTAAAAAAATATAAAGGACTAGAAACCTACTTCCCTCCCGAATGTGTATGCATAGAGAGATTTGCACCCTGCCTGCTTTTGAGCAGCAAAACTTTGGCACAGTTGCCTTGAGCAGTGGGAGCTATGAGTTCAACTACTTTGTAGTCCCCTCTACATAAGCCACAGTGTGAGAAATTTTAAGCTTAAGAGATCAGTCGGTATTGCTTGATATAATAAATACTCATCAGCTGACAAATTCAGCATCTTATTTACCACTGTCCCTTTCCTTCCTCAGAGTATTTCTGGAAGCAGATCGGATTTAGTGTCCCAAGACTGTGTCACTTCTGGTAAAAGCCAATACCCAAACCCAAGGGTTTATCTGGACCGTACAGACATCTGGGAAGTCAGATAGTGAAAAATGGGACTGTCCCAATTTGCGCAGATGACTGGTAAGCCTGTGATACCATGGACCATTTTCAGGTATGAGATCAGTCATGATTAAGCCAAGTTATTTTCTTTTATGAACTTCTAATGTTTTTTAGCATCCTTGAAAAGTGCAGTAAAAATGAAAGAGTGCTCATCAATATTAGTGTATCTCCATAGTCCTGGTGCTTGGCAATGTCATTCATTACGGCTGGCTCCCACAGGGCAGTGTGTTTCAAGGGAATGGAAATTGAATACAAAGTCTTTTATTCTTGTTTTCACTCCAACTCAAGTCCTTAGCTCCCGAGCACTTGGCGCCCGGCTCCCCCATCCTCACCCACTCACAGCATTTTGCTGGCAAGCCAGAACGCTCTACCTTCAAGTGAACGGGTGGTCTTCCTCCAAATCCCAGCCAGGGGGCATCCCTCTTTTAAGAAGAGGCTTAGTCCAAACTAGCCACTCATTTCTCCAAGTGCTAGTCAGCACCCTCGTATTGAGTCTGACATACACATTGAGCCTTTCCCCTCTGAACAGCGTTGATTGCTTGACGTTCGGCTGCCTGGATGCGCTTGCCGTTTCTGACCCTTCACTTCCACATCCAGAACCGAGACAAGCCGGGACAGATGCCGAAGAGACAGGGCTTTCCTCTTCCAAGCGAGTCCTTTGCCCCGCGGCGGGGCTCAGTTCTTGACACGCGGCTTGTTTTCTCACCCTCCTGCGGGCGAGAGACCCCGGTTGCATCCCCTTGCAAGGCCGCCCCTCTCCTGAAGATGGCAGAGTGTGAGCAGCTAAGTGCAGCCGCCGCGGCACCCCGGGGTCCCGCAAACCCCTTTCCCACCCCCAGGCCCTGAAATGGAAGGAAATGCTCCATCCGGGGAAGTAAAGTGTGTGCCCCGATGGAAAGGGAAGCAAAGGGGGAAAGAGAAGAGAGTCCAGGGCAAGAGCCAGCCATGAGAGCAAAGCGAAGGGAGACTGATGGACGCGGAGAAGGGGTCGGGAGAAAGCGAGTGCGGTGCCCTCCCCGGTGCACGCGGGACCCACCGGGCCGCAGCACGGCGCTGCGGAGGGAGGACCTGTCCCGGGGAGGTGGAGGGCCTGGAGGAGGCTGCGCCACTATCATGCCTCCCCGGGAATCCCTCCTTCGGGTTGTGACTCCCAACGGCAGCAGACCTCAGGGCTGGCCATTCAGCCTTCTCATCGCACCGACCGAGCTAGCTGCATTTGAAGATACTGATTTCTTTTCTTTTCCTTTCTTTTCTTTTCTTTTCTTTTTTCTTTTTTTCTTTTCCTTTTTTAAGATTTATTCTCTCTTCCTTTTGTTTATTTTTATTTTTTTAATTTATTTTTATTTTTTTATTTAACATATAATGTATTATTTGTTTCAGGGCTACAGGTCTGTGATTCATCAGTCTACACAATTCACAGCAAGATAAAGGAGATGGATGCCTCTTCCTCTGTGAAGCTTCCCCTGATTTCCCCTTCTCTTAGCTCTCATCCCACTGCATCGTGTGTTCACTTGTCTGCCTCTCCTTCTGGGGACTGTATCTTGCTCACTGTTAAATTCTCAACGCCACCGCCCCACCCCACCTGGAACGTGGTAGGAAATTAACAAGTCAACTAACAAATGAAAACATTAAACAAATTAACAAATCAATTAACGAATGAAAAGAACAAGTTATTTCACATAAAAACGCAATGCTGGGCGTGATATTCTTCAACCGAGAAGAGAGAGACTGGAGCCCATTGTGTATGGTTTGTCCCTGTTGAGTGGTGTTTTCAGCCCTCCTGGACACCGTACCATGGAGGAAAGGTGTGGTTGGCACATACAGGTCACTCTGGTTCCTTTCATGACATCTCTGACCACACAGTGTTCTTTACTTAATCCTATGAATCCCTTTATTTATGCATTCTTCAAGTCAACATGAATAGTCATTAAGCATGACTGAGTTTTTCAGACCACGCATCTATCTCAGGATATTTGTATCGGCTGGAAGGCATTCCTGGGAAGCTGCTGGAACAGGTGTAGGAGCAGCTCCGGGGGCCAGGGTTCAGGCCAGAGTGACTTCTGCTGTGACTGCTGACAGCCAGGTGGTGAAGGACTCAGGTGCTAGTATACCTGGCAGATAAACGAAATTCGATTCAGATCAGATTTTTAAAATAGTTAAGCGGGGTCCTGTGGATGGCAGTATATTGTGACAGAGCCTAGGCACTCTGGGATAACCATCATAGAAATGGAAATCAGCATATGTTCCTTTGATTTCCAAGGAGATTTAGAACACTGGTTTATTCACTCCAAGCAAAACCTTCTCTGTGAATGATTTAAGGAGTTCCGCGTCTGGAAATGGAAATCTTAGAACTTTCTTTCATCCTTTGATTCATTTTTCTTTGGTTTTAAGTAATTGACTCAAATTGATCACCTTTAAGAGAAGAAGGATAAGTAAAGAGTATGGTACCTAATAGAAGTCTTACCGGTTAGGAACACAGTGGAGCGGATCAAGCCAGTCAGACCAGAGTAAGCCCATAGAACTATATGCTGAGTGACCGAGTCTCCCAAAATTCCTGCTTAGTGGCTGGGTTATTCCAAATGGCTCAGACCGTCCCCACCCCCGTGTCTGCATTCTCTGGCCTTCATTCTGTGGGTCTTCACTACTGTTCCTCCATCAAAGATCACAGCCCGGCTATGGTGGGCTGACTATGGCCCACAGACATAATTTCTTTGGCTCGCTCAGCAGTATTGAAAATTTACATTAGGTGCTAACATTTTTAAAACAGGGAGACCTCACATTTTTTAAAAAAATCTAGATTTCCATCTTCTCTTTAAAAATCAGAAGTTGCAACACTGGGCAACAATATATGGCCACAGTGAGCTCAAACAGGAGTGACTGATCCTTTAATAACACTAGTAATGGTAATAGTGGTGTTAGCTAATTGTATCATAACAGCTTTTATTATGCGCCATACACTATCTTGAGTTCTTTGCATATATTGTCACTGAATCCTCACATCAACACTAGGAGTGGGTACCATAATTATCTCCGATTTCTGAATGAGGAAAACAAGGCACAAGTGAGGTCAAGTAACTTGCCCAAATTCACAGCTTTAAACGGCAGATGCAAGATTTGAACCAAGCAGGCAGCCTCCAAGGTCTGAACAGTTAAGTCCTAATAAATGTAGTCTCCCAGAAGATGATGGCCAGGAATGGACTATTGTAGGCATATGGATGTCTAGATGTGAAAGTTGTTGGAATTAATGCATAATGATTAAAATTTGTAGGGGGTCTAGGGTCAGATTGCCTCCATTTGAAACTGGGCTCACCACTGGGAGAATTTGGGCAACTTGATTAATATCTTTAAGCTTTAGTCTTATCTGTAAAATGGGAAAGTAGTACCATCCCCATGGATTGATTATACTTTACAGAACTGAGGTACTAAAGTTCTTATCACAGGTAAGTGTTGACACATAGTAAGTGCTTAATTAATGTTCACCATTATTATTATTTTATCTAAGAAGCTCTTATCGCTGAGAATTCCATATGTGTTGGACTAAGAAAAGTCTTCAGCATGGAGCACCTTCTCCGATTTCTAACATTTTTGGTAGTTTATTTTTATTTTTTTTTAAGATTTTTTATTTATTTTTTAACAGAGAGAGAGACAGCGAGAGAGGGAACACAAGCAGGGGGAGTGGGAGAGGGAGAAGCAGGCTTCCCGCTGAGCAAGGAGCCTGATGCGGGGCTCGATCCCAGGACCCTGGGATCATGACCTGAGCTGAAGGCAGACGCTTAACGACTGAGCCACCCAGGCGCCCTTTGGTAGTTTAAAAGAAATGTTTACAGACAAAAATAATATGTTCCATGTCTAGGAAATAGTGTTGGAGTACTATTTAGCTGGAAAGCATCATTATATAAAAGAAAACTAATTTCATTTTTTTAAAGATTTTATTTATTTACTCGACACAGAGAGAGAGAAAGCGAGAGAGCACAAGCAGGGGGAACAACAGAGGGAGAGGGAGAACCAGGTTCCCTGCTGAGCAGAGAGCTGAAGGGAGACACTTAACCAAGTGAGCCACCCAGGCACCCCAAAATAAAACTAACTTTTTTAAAAGATCTTATTTATTTATTTGACAGTGAGAGACACAGCGAGAGAGGGAACACAAGCAGGAGGAGTGGGAGAGGGAGAAGCAGGCTTCCCACCGAGCAGGAACCCGATGCGGGGCTCGATCCCAGGACCCTGGGATCATGACCCGAGCCAAAGGCTGACTCTTAATGACTGAGCCACCCAAGGCGCCCCATAAATCTAACTTCTAACTTCAGTTTCTTTCAGTATTTATTGAGCATTTACTATTTTGTATATCATTGCATCGCTAATGTTTTGCTCACCTCATGGTAGGAATGTGATAAAGATTTGTAAAATGTAAAAGATAAAAGTGAAAAGTTGACAAGACTTTTGTTCTTCTAAAAGGTAAGAAACCAGAAAAAAAATTTTTTTGAGAATCACTTCATGTAGAGTAAGCAAGCAAACAAACAAACAAAAATGTAATCAAAGAAATTTTTCTTGCTAGGATCAGTATACATTAATACTAATGAAAACAGAATACAGACCCCTTCTGACATATTTTATACTGCTTAAAGATAAACATTTGTGCACTGCAAGCCACCAATGGATTTAAACTCCAGTGAGGACTTTATAAGCCATCTGCTAGTCTCCTAATGAGGCTAGTAACTATCATTGTTTACAGTTAGGCACCAGGGGTCATGGATATTTGTTATAATGAAATCTGCAATGCATCACTGGCAGAATCTAAAAGAGTCTTTCTTCACAAGGGCTAATTACAAATATAATAAAACAACATTAAAAAAACCTCTTGAAGTCCACAGAGAAACCCAACTTGGCACAACAAGTGTGAACCATAGTACCCGCTCTGTTTTCGTTTTACGAATTCTGATTACAGAAGCCAAATCATATTTAACTCCTAACAATACAAAGCCACCAATGGGTCCTTTGCTTCAGATCACTTAATCACGAGATGCTTCATGAATCATCTGGATCCAGAAGCCATTGTTCTGACCCTCTAGCATAGAGTGTGCAAATGCTTAGGAAGACCGACAGGTTATTTTAGATGTGTGATTTTAATAAGGTGCTGCTTGGAAGTTGTGCCCAAACTGAATTTGCTGATTCATTAATTTAGCTGGGGCAGGGGGGGAGAGGATGTGAAAAATTGCTTAGAATTACAGAGATAAAGAAACTCGTTGGCTGACTGAATTTTTACCTGCCGATTGGCAGTTTTAGCATCCCAGAAATGTAGTCTGAATCATAATTGCTTTAATTTGCATATTGTGGCAGTATTTCCACAGTCCACTGGGGAGAAAATATTGGCCTATTACAATGATTGGTGATATCCCCATGAGTCCATTATGCTCAGCATCCCAGACTAGGAAAATACAGTTTCAGTATGAAGGGGTTCTTATAAAATGTTTTCTATTGGTAGCACTATCAGACAGCACCTGAGATGTCAAAAATGAGATAATGCTTTTTATTTCATTTAATAGAATGCCTGTGAATAGTAATGATAAGACCACAGGAGGGGTGCCTGGGTGGCTCAGTCAGTTAGGCGTCTGCCTTCGGCTCAGGTCATGATCCCAGGGTTCTGGGATTGAGTCCCGCGTCGGGCTCCCTGCTCGGCGGGGAGTTTGCTTCTCCCTCTCCCTCAGCTGCCCCCCCTGCTTGTGCTCTCTCACTCTCTCTCTGTTAAATAAATAAATAAAATCTTTTTAAAAAAGACTAGAAGACAAACCATGAGAGACGATGGACTCTGAAAAACAAACTGAGGGTTCTAGAGGGGAGGGGGGTGGGGGGATGGGTTAGCCTGGTGACGGGTATTAAAGAGGGCACGTTCTGCGTGGAGCACTGTGTGTTATGCACAAACAATGAATCATGGAACACTACATCAAAAACTAATGGTGTAATGTATGGTGATTAACATAACAATAAAAAATTTAAAAATTAATAAATAAATAAAATTAAAAAGACTACAAGAATAAAAATATCTTATATCTATAGAGTGTTCTCCACAAATTCCAAAGCCTTGCAAATAAAAACCAAAACCAAAAACAAACAAATAAACAAAAAAACCACTAAGTCATGCATACATTCCCTTGGGGAAGAATAAAATTTGCCAATACAATTTTTAAAATAAGAGAGAAGTTAGGTGGATCCTGCACTACCAAATATCAAAACATATTAAGCTTCCATAGGCTGTATGGTAAATGCTCAATGAACACAACAGAAAGTAAAGAAAGATCCACATGCAGGGCTGTTATGAATGGAGCCCATGAGATTGTGCCTAAGATATTTAAGAAAGTCTATATGATAAGTGTGGCATTTGAAATAAGTGGAGAAAATTAAAAGTATTTAATCAATAACACTAAAATAATAAGGTAACATTTTGGGGGGTCAGGGGCATCCTCATATCTATTCATATGCCAAAATAAAGTCCAAGAAAGAAGAATTAAATGTAAAAAATGCAACTATGAAAAAATATTTTAAAAATATAGGCAGATACTGATATAATCTCTGGGATGGAAAAGGCAGAAACCACAGAGCCGTGTGGCTCACAGACCACAGGCCATCCCCAGCAGTCTATCAAGCAGCCTGTGGGCACCTGCAAAGGAAAAGCTATAAACCAATTTTGTTCATAAACGTGTCATAAATTTTAAATGTAAGATAAACTAGGATTTTCATAGAAATGCTAATAAAGTACCAAAAATATTACGGGTTTAGAGGTTGCACATAAGCTACAAACTGTGTTGATCATTTCGGAGGGAGCACCATCCAGTAAATAGGATCTACTACCCTCTGGCTTATGTGCTTCCCAATCATTGACACAGTACCTCTTGCTTAATAAAACATGCCTTTTTATTTTTACCCACATGTTGCATTTTAGCTCCATTTCACAAAAGTGGATTAGTGACTCAGAATGGTTTATTGAAGTATAAAAACCATAATGAAATAATAACATACAAACGACAACTCAGAACAACATTGTCCACATAGGGAGTGCACAAGATTCCAGGGCGAACATAGAATGTGAATTTGTGCATGGTGGGACAGGTGAATCTGTGAAGGTCATGATTTCACACAAGCTCTGAGAAGAGAAAAGTGTGAATAAAACCTAGGATTATGAGATCTGAACACTGACTTTTCATTCCACTAGTAATCCATTCGCTCTTTGTCCCTAGTGTGCTGTCTGCGTTGAAATTTTGTCGCACGATGACACGAAGCCATCAAATCTTTTGTGTAATTTTCAAAGAAGTCAGTGACCTTTCAAGCATCCATACACGGTTTTCTGGAAGAAAAGCAAAGTATTGCTTTCTAAGTATGAACCTGATTAGTTTTATCCCTAAAGGCAAAGAAGAGGCAGTGACAGATCCAGGTGTCAGGGACACAACCATTAAGAAGGGGAAAAATTCTTGGCAAAATGCCTCCCTCAGAGGCCACTGGTGGACCAGATTGATGGCAGACAAAGTGAGAGAGTTATTGCTGCCAGGTCTGTCTGCTGGCAGACATTTCTCTCTTTCCTGCTACACAAGAGCTCTGAGGAACAGAGCACGCATCTGCTCCTGGTAGATGCATGGTCCAACCACGGGAAACACGTTCTTTGTGGCTTTTGATTCTATTTATCTCTGAAAATCCACACGACATAAACTGGTCTTTTCTTGTTTAATTAACGTTGAGTTAACCAATTAAATGACAGTTTAGCCAGTTTTTGTCCACTGCTTATCTTATTCACGGGGAACAGTTGCTGGGCAAACAGATGCATTTTGACCTTAGTTAAGTGTTGAATAGTGAAATATGTAAATATCCTCAAATTTGCCAGCACAAAGCATACATTGTGTGAATAAAATGACAGGGAGTGTACACCGCCTTTCCACACTGGGGTACGCTGGTAATTTAAGGAAAGAAGAGCACCCAAGATTTCAAGGTCTTTAGACAATTTCCATAACTTTGTTAATACCTTGAACTATTTTATAATTTCCTGTGACTCGTTACTAGCAATTTCATACATTTTATGGGAGAAGGAGCCAATGCAATGGGTAGTCTTTATTAGAAAGAAGAAACTTCACAGCACATTTTCAGTAAGTTAGTGCAACTGGGACCAACTGGTGGGGCACCAGCTTGTAATGGGTTCCACAACTGGGGCATCGCTGGGCCTCGCCTTTGTGCAGCCAGCCGGAACCAGATGACGGTACTATCATCCTTTTCACAGATGCAGCCCACTATTCGCTTGTTGGTGATGGATGGAACTAAATTAGGGTCTTCCTTTGTGCCTGCAGCTGCCTTTGGGGCTAGCACATTGTATGGGTCCAGTCCTTTTCGTGCAGCCATCAGGACCTCCCTCTCTCCAGCCCAGTCGCCTGGTCATCATCAGTAGGAACACTACCTCCAGAGGCCATGGAGCGCACCACGGTGACTCCACTGGGACCGCGGGCCCTGAGAGCCTGCGTGGCCAGCGCTCCAACACCGCAAAGTAACCTTGAAGCCATGATGCCCGCTACAAACAGCAGTACTTCCGGAAGCAGGCTCCGGAAAGAGAGGTGATTTCTGGGGGAGGGCTTTCCCACCCTCATAGAAATAGATTTACTACCACCTCCCAAGTCGAAAATCTCAGTCTTAGGGCTTCAACTGTGACAGACTCTTGAGTTTGCATCCCACCGAATAGAGAACATAGACCAGCTAAAAAGCTTGTCATGATTTTTGGGTCTTGATTCTGTCTTAATATGCAGAACTAGCTGACAAACCTTCAAATACTTGCTGCCATTCCTGAAAAACTGAACTCTAGTCAGAATAAACTAGAGTGGGAGCATAGCATAGTTCTGGGGCAAGGCAGTGTGAAAGCACACTCTAGTTCCCATGGAATAAGAACTGGCCCTCCTTTCTGTTAGGAAGTGAAAGAATATACATTCCAGATCAGGAGCTGCACACCATATTCCCAGTCTGCGTGAATCTGCTCTCATAAAGATACCATATCCAGAATGGCAGCTAAAATTGAAGTATCATAGGGGTGCCTGGGTGGCTCAGCCAGTAAAGCATCTGCCTTCGGCTCAGGTCATGATCCCAGGGTCCTGGGATGGAGCCCCTCATCGGGCTCCCTGCTCCGCGGGAAGCCTGCTTCTCCCTCTCCCGCTCCCCCTGCTTGTGTTCCTGCTCTCGCTATCTCTCTCTGTCAAATAAATAAATAAAATCTTTTAAAAAATAAATAAAATAAAACAAAATTGGGGCATTACATGTTAAGTTCGGGATAGTCCACTGTCATCTGCCATGATCCATCCAGGTTTCGCAGGGGTCAACTGGTGAGTTAAATGGGGTTCTAATGAGGATGCCATTTTGAATTGTTTGGTCAGACTTTGAATTATGTGAGTCCTTGAGAGTGGCACTAATCTCTGCTATCCCTCTGAAATGATATATTTACTATTGTGGTCAGAAGGGGTAGTGAGCTTCCACTTGGTCTTTCCTTCTATGATAGCTCTTATTCCACAGTCAAGGAACTGGCATGAAGATTCTGCCAGCTTCCAAGTGTGATCAACACAATTATGGACCCTGGAACCAAGGAAACAACCGTTGCATGGTGGGAGGTAGAGGTGAGCATGCGGGCAGGACACATGGACTCAATGTGAGACAGACTTTATCAAGGACTTTATTTTCTGACACCTACATTTCTCAACTCTAACAGAGAGTTGCAAGTGAGAGAGTTGCAAGAGAGCCACAGTGACATTTGGCTCCCTGGCCATCAGCGTCGACTCCAGTGCTGTTCTCAAGAGCCCTGGAAAGACCCGGATATCCCCCTCTTTCTAGTGTATGGTGCCCACATAGATGGCCATAGTTTCCTTTGGCAAGCATGGGGGAATCAGTACCATATAGCCCGTGCAGGATATACTGTATATACAGGGGCCTTCCTGCCAGGGACCTGGCCTCTACTTCAGACAGTGAGCTCTGGGTTGAGAACAAGCTTAGATCTTGAAATTGGGCAAGAGGTTGTAACTTTCCATGGAAAATGGTTGACTCTGGTCCCCAGATCACCCAATCTTGATCTCTTCTTAAAGCTTAAAATTTTACCAAGACTTTGAGTATATTAAGCAAGACCCATTTATCTTGCCCCTGGAAATACCACGTTCTATTAACCACTATAGACTCCCCCACAGACTCTGCTACAGACCCCATCACAGACTACCCTCTGGGGAACCCTCCACTTCAGCTGTCATTACACACTTACTGCCCTTATGCAATCATGCCATCGAGGTCCTGACAATTAAGTTCTGCCTCTGCTGCTGTGGAGATTCCATTACCCTTACTGTGCCCAGAGAGAGCAGTTCTGTAACTGTGTCTCCTGCTGTCAGCCCTGGCCTGTGGAAGGCGCCACCACTGAGTCTGTTAGTGATGCTGGGGCTGGTGTCTCTCACCACTGGACTCCTTACCACCTTCAGAAATGAAGTGTCCTCCTAAGAAACGCAGTCAGCTGATCTTGTATAGGAGACCTTCTTTAGCACACCCACTTCTCTCAGTCTTTGATTCTTTGCTCCAGAGTCGGCCTGGGCAGTCCCGCCATCTTTGTTCACTGTACGTAGGCCAACACTTTCTCCACGTTGCTAGGAGTCATCCAAGAAGGATAGTAGACCTGACTCCCGGGGCTCTTTCCAAGGAGTTAATTCCTGAGTGATGGGAGAGAGCTCCCACACTGAAAAACTCCCCATTAGCCAGCTTCCTATCCACCCCCTACCCCGTGATCCCAGCCCTTCACAGTTCACTCCCAGGCAGACTCACGGGGTCCTGCCTGGACATATCAGCCAGGATCGGCCGCTGCACTGCTATAGAATCCCTGTCTCCTCTTAGCAGGTTTAGCTCTTCCCGAGTCACACTAATTTTTGGCCCTAATTATGGATCTTGTGGTCAGGAGCAGAGGTGCAGGCAGATCCTGAGGAAGACAAGCTCTTTTTCTGAGTAGGCACTGCCTTACCACATAATCTTCAGGCAAGGGGGACCCACTGTCTTCCAACCAGTCAGTGGGGGCCACTTCTGCTGTCCTGCAGCTTTTAGGGGAATATTGCCGTTTAAAGTTTTTGAGCACGTCTACCTAGATACCCCATCGTAAGCCTTAAGGTCCTATTCCTTCCCTAGTGAGGCCCTGAATCTATCTTCCCACCAAATCAACTCATCTTGGTTCTTTTCTTTCACATCACGGAAAAGAAGCATCTGTTGAAAACATTGGGTTGAATGTTGGAACATAAAGAGATAGGACGGGTGCCTTCCTCCGTGGGCTTTCAGGGTCTAATGGAAAGCAGAAAATGTACATCAAAAGCATAAATACAGAGGGATCACTTTTTAAGCCAAACCTCTTGAAGTCACTGCCCCGGTCCCTGACGCAATCATAGACGGGTCCATGAATCACTCTGTGAGGGTAGCTTTCTCCACAGTGAGCCAGAATAAAATGAGGGTCTCGGACATATTCTCCGTTCACTGTGTCGCTGGAGAGCTAGCACTCCTCCCTTGCCCAAATCTACCTTCACATTTCTTGGTCATTCCTGTCCTCTCCTCAACCCTCAGGTTTGTCACACCCAACTCACTCAGCATGGAACCACCGTGGCTGCCTCCAGTAAGAATCCTTCTGGTTGAAACGGTCCCCCTGAGGCTGTCCCAGCTTAAACCCTGGCTTCCCAGCTGAGCTGTGTGAGTCTATGAACTCAGGGACACATCATTGTTGTAGAAAAGCTGGTGACTCTTCATTTCTGAGCTCAGAGCACCTTTGTCTGTGTTTGACCAATAAGCTAGGAACGGGAAACACATCCCAGACTAAAGAGAATAGACACTCAAAAAAGCAAGAGTGAGGAAAGATGAAAACAAACTCTAGGGGGCGCCTAGGTGGCTCGGGCCATTGGGCATCTGCCTTGGGCTCCGGACCGAGCTCCACATTGGGCTCCCTGCTCAGCAGGGAACCTGCTTCTCCCGCTCGCTCGCTCTGCTGCTCCCCCTGCTACTCCCCCTGCTTGTGCTCTCTCACTCTCACTCCCTCTCTCTATCTCTCAAATAAATAAATAAAATCGTTTTTGTTGTTGTTGTTAAAGATTTCATTTATTTATTTGACAGAGAGAGACAGCGAGAGAGGGAACACAAGCGGGGGAGCAGGAGAGGGAGAAGCAGGCTTCCTGAGGAGCAGGGAGTCTGATGCAGGGCTCGATCCCAGGACCCTGGGATCATGACCTGAGCCAAAGGCAGACACTTAACGACTGAGCCACCCAGGCGCCCCAATAAATGAAATCTTAAAAAAAGAAAAAAAGAAAACGAACTCCAGGAAGACAGGTCACTGAAACAAAGCTGTCTGTTCCCAACAAGAGGTAAAGAAGTCCCCCATCTCTTTAGCCTGCCCTCCATGATGCCCCATCAAACCCTCCCCCCCATGCCCCCGAGACATGGCTCCCCTAGCTCTTTCTACCCAGCACATAACTAAGGATGTGCTATCTGTTTCTTCCCCTACATCAAACATGCCTCAAGAGCAGGAACTGTCTCTATGATGCATCTCCCCACATCCACTTGGCTCCACTTGGGGGCTGGATGGGAAATATCTTCTTTATGCAGAAAGGCAGGAAGCATTTCTAACTAGAGGTGTCCGCAGCTCCAACATATGTGAATCCAGGATCAGCCAAGGAAGCGGGCCAAACCACAAGTTGTTGAGAAATGGAGTAAATTTTGCCAGAGTAGACAGATATAGGAAGCAGCCGGGATAGCCAAACATCAGGAGAACTGGGCAGATACCAAAAGTTTGAAAAAAGTGTGTGGTCAGTGATTCACAGATGCTTAGAGACCATGAGGACCTTAAAGGTCACATGACATAATTAAGACCCAGTGAGCTTCAGGAACAGGACTTGAACTCCACTCCATCCCCAAGTGATAAGAACAAGTAGGGCCTGGTTTTCAGGGGACCTGGGATACTGGGCAGAAGAAGAAAAACTTAGGAACTTTGAAACTAGAAATCTGCGTACAAGTAGTGTTCAAGGTTAACCTTGATCCTAAGTACAAGGAAAGAATCAGTTACTGAGTCAAATAAAAAGTCAGCATAGCAAGTTCTTACCAAATATATTACTAGGCAAAATGAAGGCAAGTAGAAGTATTTTTTTGAATGGGTAGATGGATGAATAAACAGAATTGAAGATACCAGACAATTTACATACCAGGCTAGAACTCCTTACCTGGCAGGAATCAGTTTGGTTCCAGATTCTGGACATTCCAAGTGAGGACAAAGTGGCCCCTACTGTGGAGATGCTCCATGCCATAGGGTCAAAGGATGTACCAGAACATGGCAGAGCTTAGAGTAGGAGGAAATAGCATGAGTGCCAACACATAGAGAAAAGAACTGAAGGCTGTGTCGTCCCAGGTTCACCTCAAGCTAGAAATGTTGGTAGCTTGGTCTTACATGCAACCTCTCAACCCAACTGACAATCCATACCAATGCATCAGCCATGGGTGTGAGCCATCTTGGAGGTGGGTTCTCTGGCCCTCAGGCAAGGAACTGTAGCTGAGGCCAAGTAGAACAGAGATGATCTGTGCCCTCTAGGCACTGCTCAAACTACCAAAACTGAACAAATAAATCAATTTGTTGATCTCAGCTATAACATTTTGGGATGGTTTGATACACAGCAATAGATACCCGAACTGTTTTTCCTTCTCCTTCAATATTTCTTGCATTTGTCCCTTCCTCACCATTTCTCTTGCTACTCACTTATTTCAGGTGATCATCATATCTGACTGCAACAGATTCTACCTAGTTTCCCGTCTTTTGCTTCCTTTCTTCCCCACCCCCCACTTCCCAAAGGCATACCCCCAATCTATTCTTCAGAGTAATTTTTCTAAGACATAAATCTGCTAGAATGCCTGCAGTGGCTTCGCTCTGCCATCAGAATAAAATCCAGTCTTCTTCCCTGGGTATGTAAGGCCTTCCATGGCTAGGGTCCTGCTCACTCATTCAGGTTTCAAACCGCCTCCCCCTTCACCACACTCTACAGTCACGTTGACCTACTTACGTTCCCCCAGATGGGCCATGCATTCCTCGGATTTCCGTGCATTTGAGGACGATCTCTCCACTTAGAATGCCTTTGCTCCACACATGCCGGGCTAACAACTCCAGGCAGACAACGCTCAGCTCACGCACCACCTCTTTATGAGAGCTTTACTTCATCTCTCGCCCCTTCCCACCTCCATCTTTCTCTTTCTCTTCCTTCTCATGGCCGCCCTAGATGGGGTGACTTCACTGTGTTCCCAGAAAGCCCCATGCATGCTTCTTTTCAGAGCTTACAACACTCTTGTATCTCTATACTTCTCTTTCTGCCTCCACCCTATTATTATGGGTTCCGCAGTGGTGGGAACAGCCTATCTCTGAGTCCCCAAGGCACAGCACACTGTCCGAACAGCACAAGTATGTGCAACTCAGAATTTTCTGTTGAGTAAATGAATGCAAGTCTTTGTTTTCCTGTCTTGTGTTCTCTGATTCTGGAAACATGACTTCAACGTCCTTTGGAAAACCACTTCTGCTGTAGTTTGTTTATGAGTTTTGCATGAGGCTGGTCCCACCTCTCACGGAAAAAGTGAGCTCACATAGGCTCAAGCCAGTCTCCATTTTCCACTCCCCTGCCCCATGTGCCCCATGATTGATTTTGGGTTAGGGATTTAACCCTAGAAGATCCAAGGGGCCAGGAAGACACTTGGCTGAGGTTTCCGGAAAGAGAGGCTTGCACTCTTTATTGAATCTGGGCCCCAAAGATGGGAGGCTTGCAGCATCTTACAAGCTTGGGGTGAGGAAACCAGAGCTTTTGGGAATTAGGGTCAGGAGTTGCCACTGTACACACCTGAGAAAGGGGCCACCTAGGGGGAGAACTGGGGAGAGGAGAAGCCTGCCACACCGTTCCTTCCGTCAGCCAGGCCAACTGGAAGCCATACCCTACTGGGCTTCTCAGCTGTGCAAAATAGTAACTTCCTGTTTCTGCTTAAGCCGGTCTGGGAATTTTGTTAAATGACATACTCATGGTGTCCTCCCTAAAGAAGTTCATGGTGTAGCAAAAACCACTCATGGTTTATGATAGTCAGCCTCATGATTTTATACTATTATCTTGAAAACTGCTCAGTTTTGTACCACCTCCCACCTGTCAGAATGGCTGAAGTTAACAAGTCAGGAAATGACAGACGTTGGCGAGGTTGTGGAGAAAGGGGAACCCTCCTACACTGTTGGTGGGAATGCAAGCTGGTGCAGCCACTCTGGAAAACAGTGTGGAGGTTCTCAAAAAGTTGAATATAGAGCTACCCTACAACCCAACAACTGCCCTACTGGGTGTTTACCCCAAAGATACAAATGTAGGGATCCGAAGGGGCACTTGCACCTCAATGTTTATAGCAGCAATGTCCACAATAGCCAAACTGTGGAAAGGGCCTAGATGTCCATCAACAGATAAATGGATAAAGAAGAGGTGGTATATATATACAATGGACTGTTACTCAGCCATCAAAAAAATGAAATCTTGCCATTTGCAATGACGTCGATCGAACTACAGGGTATTATGCTAAATGAAATAAGTCAATCAGAAAAAGACAATTATCATATGATCTCACTGATATGATGTGGAATTTAAGAAACAAAACAGAGGATCAGAGGGGAAGGGAGGGAAAAATGAAACAAGACGAAACCAGAGAGGGAGACAAACCGTAAGAGACTCTTAGTCATAGGAAACAAACTGAGGGTTGCTGGAGGGGAGAATGGTGGGGGATGGGGTAACTGGGTGATAGACATTAAGGAGGGCATGTGATGTAATGAGCACTAGGTATTATATAAGACTGATGAATCATAGGCCTGTACCTCTGAAACCAATAATACCCTATGTGAATTAATTGAATTTAAATTTAAAATTTTTTTTTAAAAAACTGTTCAGTTTTACATATTATTTGGTTGTATTAGCTTCCCAACAAGACTGTCTGCTCTGTTGGGTCTAGATCTTAGGTCTGCTCCAGCAGAATGTGTTCTTATAGAGAACACTCAATATATACTTACTATATTGATTGTGCAGAAATAAACAAAGGGCAAATGAGAACAAGCAGAGGTGATTTATTCAGAACTTGCCATAGCAAAGGAGGCAGCCATCATCACTTGAGTTTTGGCAGACTCACGGGCAGGCAGAGGAATGGGAAAGCCTTCCAGTGGAAGGAAGAGAAGGTCTCAGGTGTGCCCTGATTGGACACTTGGTGCCAGGCAGCTGGAGGTGGGCTGACCAGAAGCAGGGCATTTGGTGTGATTGGTTAGGGGTCATATTTGGTTGGTCTTTCTCTGGTTGTCTTCAGTTGGAAGCAGGAACAGGAATTGGGGAAGCTGTCAGTTAGTAAGTCTTGGCCATTGGGGACCGATTGGTACAGAGTTACTGTTTGCTTTCTTGTATCACTCCTAGAGATAGTTGTCTGACTTACTGCAAGTCCGCTTCATAGCTGGCTTCCCGGGCTAATGGCTGTAGGCCGTGAGTCAGTTTTATTTTCACATATGGTCTGGCCATGGTCCGTTTGTACATTTAGTCTATCGATCGAATCCTTTCTCTTACTCACATCAAAAGACGGACTTTTCAAGAATAGTTGGAAAATATTGTCTTTATTGCTAAAACTTAAATAGAAATGTGTCTAATATTTTCAGCGCTTAAGGGTTGATGCAAATCCAATCTGGATTTGGAGAATCAAATTCAATCTGTGGTGATATTTAAGACAAGCTCGGAAAGAGAAAAACAACTCTACCCACATAAACCAGACAGTAAGGAGTTGGATGTTGCGCCTAGTGGTCAACAAAATTAACTAGAAGGGCATTTCTCAACCTGTGTAGGGGTCTCGGGAGGGGCCTCAGTAGAAGCTGAAAAGTTAGTGAAGATTAGGAATGACAGGTTTTCCTTATTAGGCAGAAGTTCTGGAGAGGGGCGCCTGGGTGGCTCAGTCGTTAAGTGTCTGCCTTCGGCTCAGGTCATGATCCTGGAGTCCCAGGATCGAGTCCCAGGATCGAGTCCCAGGATCGAGTCCCGCATTGGGCTCCCTGCTCAGCAGGGAGTCTGCTTCTCCTTCTGACCCTCCCCCCTCTCATGTTCTCTCTAGCTCATTCTCTCTCTCAAATAAATAAATAAATAAAATCTTTAAAAAAATTTTTTTAAATCTTCAAAAAAAAGAAGTTCTGGAGAATTACTGATACATTTCACATAGCAAATAATACACCAAGTATAGATATAATCTAAGTGCGGCCGCCTACCCAGGGCCATAAGGTATATTTTTAGGCTGAAGGGACTTGAAAAGTGCACACCAAATTTCTTAACAAAAAAAGGAATGAGATTCTAGGATAAGTTTAGTCTTTGTAAAAATTCCCCTGTTAAAAAAATAGACAGTTTATCAGTAAGAAAGCCTCCTGATGATCAACTTGACAATGTCACAGCTACATTTTCACAGTATATGTTCATAAACTTTAATTACTGGAATTAAAAGAAAACAGCACATATGGTAAGACCGTCTTAAAATGTAAAGTGACAGATGTCTATAAATATTAAAATTCCATAATTATCAGTGTGGTTCATTAATTATCTGTCTTTGGATCATAAAAATAAAAACAATACTTATTCCCAAACATCCAGTCTTTTAATGAGGAAAGTAAGATGTGGCAAGCTAAGGCCCTCTTAGGGCACTATTTTACTTTTACATAATCGTGCAATCAGAAGTATTGTGTTGACTTTTGATACACTTTCATAGTGCGGATATGGCAAACCAGAGCTTCGCGGATATAGCAAACCAGAGCTTAATTTGAATCTACACAGACTCAATTTCCTCAATATTTTTTCTGAGTACTGAAGAAAAACAGTGGAACTAGGAGAATCTTGTATATTGATGGAAAATAATTAGGATATTGCTTGATGACCTATTTGGTATCAACATTAATATTAGAGTCAACAAAGGAGTAATGTTTGGCTTTCCTTCTACTAGGGAACCTTACTGGGAGTTTGGGTAGAGTGATTTATGGCTCCCTGGCAAGATGATCTAAACCAGGGCTTCTCAGACTTTAATGAGCATACAGATCACCTGGGGATCTGGGTCCAGCGTGGGGCCCAAGTTTGCATTTCTGCAGAGAGATGTTACGCTGCCAGCCCAAGGATTTTGAGTAACAAGATCTGGATCCTCAGCCACCAAAGACCTTGAAAGTGTCTTATAATTACCAATATCTTCATATAGCTTGGCTTGTCAAAAATTCCACGAGCATCTTTAAACACACGTTCCTAATTTACTGTCAGCCCTTTAGCCCTGATTGCTTTAGGGACATTTGTTCTCGTGGGCGAACTTCTCAAGGGAAATCTCTATGAGCCCAGGAGCAAGGCAAACTCCTGCCTCTCACTGACCATGTAGCACCAATTGGGAGAGCTTGCTCTCCCAGCTCGCTAGGAAACAGGGCTGTTCAAAATGGTCATCGATAAGTGTGAACAGGGAAGGGTATTATGAACACTGGTGATTTCAGTAAAGGAGGCTTTGTATTGTGGAAGATTCTGAAGTTGTCCAGGAAAAGATTTCTACTTGCCCTTTCAAATTATTCATAAATAAGCAAAGTGGCTTTTGACTACGGAGATAATCTGTATGATTAGATTAGTTCCTTGGCACAGGGGAGATGGCATGCTCCTTTCCCCTGTGCCTGGAGGGCAGGGGCTGGACAGGCACCCTTCTTGTTTACTGCTTACACATTGCCAGTGGCCAGAAGAGGCAGGGATGTGGGCGTCTGGTACCTGGAACCCCAGGACCGCCCCCGACCGGCTCAGCGGCTTCGCTGGAAACCTGTGTACCAACTCCTTGATTCTCCAGCTCATCCTAAGTGTCCAGGGATCCCTAACAGATTCTCCAGTCAGACTTTTGCCTCCTCTTTCCGAATCCAATGCATCTGACCCATGTCCATTTTCCCCAAGGCAGGGATGGATGCCCAGCAAATTATCCAACTGTGATGTGAATAAAACATTCGGATATTTTTTTTTTTTGTCTGAACCCTCTCTCCATCTTTTCATAGTCAAGTGTCCCGTATCCTTCAAGGTCCCAGGGGGACGTCACCTCGTCCTCAGAGCTTCCTGGGTGCCCGCAACTGACCGAGCTCCACCACGTAGCATGCAGTTACTTTTCACGGTGCTCCTCCACTGTCTGCCCGGTAGTGTAGACGAGTGCCCAGTCTCCCCTAAAACACGGCAAGCCCCAGGAGAGCAGAGACTGTGTGTCTTTCATCCCCAACAGGTACTCAGGATAGATTTGGGGATGAAGGAATAAATACAGGCATTAGTACATACTAACGCCTACTGAAGTGTTATTGCAAAACAGACACGCGTGGCTAGTTCTTATGATACGTGTTACCTTACCTCGGATCATGGTAGCGCCACTGAGGTAGCATGTTAAAATTTACAAATCATTGTAATAAGCGCTTTTTTATGAACCGTTTTTTTTAAACCACTAATTTCTAGTGCTGTGCCCATGCACGTGATACTGTGGAGTCAGCGCATCTGTGTTCTTTTGCCCCCGGAATTACAGCCAGCCGCCGGCAGCCTGCACCCCCAGTTGGCAAAGTTGCCTGGTTAAGAGCTGCGGGGTCCCCCACAAGGTCACAGCCAGGGACTCGTGGTGTGAGCACAGGGGCTAATTCTCTGCCGCAGCCGAGGACAATAGGGGAGTGTTTGCTCAATCTATTGTCAGGCTTGATGGGTTTTCCCCCCTCTTATCCTTTTTAAAAGTAACGCTCCTTGTTCCCACAAATCTATTTGACCGGATTCAAATTGCTATTTTGTCTTACTCTAATTTTTCTCTAGATTGTCTTATTTTGTTCTATTTCTTTTTTTTTTTTCTATTTTGGTACGTTTTCACCTCTTCTTTTCTATCTGCCAGTTCTTGGAACTCTCTATGTATTTGTTGTCTAGCATTTGCAACAGACTGACTGCTTATGTCCCGCCCGAAATTCATATTCAAGCCTAATGCTCAGTGTAAATGTAAACCCATGTCTGATATACTGGTATCGGGAGGTGGGGCCTGTGGGAGGTGCTGAACCCCTAAGGAATGGGCTTAGTGCCTTTATAAAAGAGACCCCACAGGGGTGACTGTGTGGCTCAGTCGCTTAAGCCGTGGCCTTTGGCTCAGGTCATGATCTCAGGGTCCTGGGATCGAGTCCTGAGTTGGGCTCCCTGCTCTGTGGGGAGTCTGCTTCTCCTTCTGCCCCTCCACTCGTTCTTTCAATCTCTCTCTCTCCTAAATAAATAAAAACCTTTTTAAAAAAGTGGTTGTCTTATTCTCTTTTATTTAAATTTTCTTGGGGATTATTCATTACCTGTTATCAGTGTCTCAATTCTATGAATTTTCTACATCATCACTTCCTTTATTATCTCAACCGTTTTTCCACTTAACATCCAAATGATCTCAAACCAAAACAAACAAAAAACCAAGTTCAGGGAATTATAGTGCAATCACCTCCGGGCCCACCGCTCTGATTCACTTGACATTTTGCCAAATTTACTTTAGATTTTTTATTACCTTGGAAAATGAAAAATAGCTTAAGGAAGTTCTTTTCCATTCTTATTTTAGTAAAAACAAGATGTTATCATGAACTGACACTGAATTTTATCAAACGCTATTTCGATGTTTTCCAAGATGCTCTCATTCTTTTCCCTTTTAATCTGTCAACATGACGAAGAACAGAAAGACAATTTTCTAATTTTAAGCTATCTTTGCACTCTGCGATAAATCCAATTTGTTCATGATATATTCTTTTATTTACATATTGCTGATGCTCAGTTTGCCAAATTTTATTTAAGATTTTTGTGACTGTGTTCGCAAATAATGTTCTTTAAAACTTTCCTTTCTCGCGCTGTTCTAGTCAAGATTGTATTCATTGGGAGAACTTCTTTTTCTATTTTAAAAGAGTTTTTAGGGGCACCTGGGGGGGGCTCAGTCAGTTAAGCGTCTGCCTTCAACTCAGGTCGTGATCCTGGGGTCCTGGGACTGAGACCCCGAGACCCCCGTGTCCTGCTCACATCGAGGAGTCTGCTTCTCCCTCTTCCTCTGCCCCTCCCCCCACTTGTGCTCTCTCTTGCTCACTCTCTCAAATAAATAAATTTAAAAAATAGAAGAAAATTAAAAAATAAAAGAGTTTTTATACCATTCAGGTAATCGTTCGTTATACACTTAAGCACTTCTGGGGCGGGGGTTGACTGGTTGATTTTTTTAACCACTGATAAAATTCTTCCAGGATTATTGATATATTCAGGTTTTCGGTTGCTTTTCAAGTCCCTTTTGATAAGTTATACTTACTTTGGGAAGTCGTTTTATCTGTTTTCCTATTTATTGGCATCAAATTGTGACAAGCACTCTCTTCTGGTTTTCAAAATCCCTTTTTCCTCTTAAGCAGTGTCTCCATTTTAGTCCCTGTGTGTTGTGCGGGGGCTTTAGCTCATTTTTTCCAGCTCAATCTTGCTTGCACACCTTACCGTTTCATTAGTTTTTGCCCTGAATCAGCTTTGGGTTTTATAATCTCGGTTGTTTGTTTGTTTTCTATTTCATCAGTTTACAATTTCAGTGAGTGATTCAACACTTACGTAGCACACCCGGTGCTCATCACAAGTGCCCTCCTTAACACCCATCACCCGTCTAGCCCATCGCCCTCTCACTTCCCTCCAGCAGCCCTCGGTTTGTTCTCTAGAGTTAAGAGTCTGTTTTCTGGTCTGCCCCTCTTTTTTATTTCCCGTATGTTCATCTGTTTTATTTCTTAAATTCCACATATGAGGGAAATCATATGGTATTTGTCTTTCTCTGACTGACTTATTTCACTTAGCATAATATACTCTAGCTCCATCTATGTCTTTGGAAATGGCAACATTTCATTCTTTTTGATGGCTGCGTAATATTCCGTGTGTGTGTGTGTGTGTGTGTGTGTGTGTGTGTGTGTGTGTGTGTGTGTGTTCCATTATATTATCTTTTTTATCTATTCATCAATCAATGGACATTTGGGCTCTCTCCATAATTTGGCTAAGGTTGATAATGCTGCTATAAACATTGGGGTATATGTACCCCTTCAAATCTGTATTTTTGTATCCTGTGAGCAAATACTACGTAGTGCAATTGCTGAGTCATAGAGTAGCTCTATTTGTAACTGTCTGAGGCCCCTCCGTACTGTTCCAGAGCGGCTGCAGCAGTCTGCGTTCCCACCAGCAGCGTAAGAGGGGTCTCCTTTCTCCACATCCTCCCAACATCAGTTGTTTCCTGTGTTAATTTTAGCCTCTCTGACAGGTGTGAGGTGATATCTCATTACAGTTTAGATTTGTATTTCCCTGGGGCGCCTGGGTGGCTCAGTCGTTAAGCGTCTCCCTTCGGCTCAGGTCGTGATCCCAGGGTCTTGGGATGGAGCCCCACATCGAGCTCCCTGCTCAGCCGGGAGCCTGATTCTCCCTCTGCCTGCCACTCCACCCCTGCTTGTGCTGGCCCACTCTCTCTCGGGCAAATAAATAAAAATCTTAAAAAAAAAAAGATTTGTATTTCCCTGATGATGAGTAATGGTGAGCATCTTTTCATGTGTCTGTTGGCCATCTGCATGTCTTCTTTGGAAAAATGTCTATTCGTGTCTTCTGCTCATTTTTTTTAACTGGGTTATTTGTTCTTTGGGTGTTGAGTTTGATAAGTTCTTTATATATTTTGGATACTAACCCTTTATCAGATATGTCATTGGCAAATCTTCTCCCATTCAGAAGGTTGCCTTTTAGTTTTGTTGATTGTTTCCTTTGCTGTGTAGGAGTTTTTATCTTAATGAAGTCTCAATAATTTTTGCTTTGTTTCCCTTGCCTCCAGAGACGTATCTAGAAAGAAGTTCCTACAGCTGATGTCAAAGAGGTAACTGCCTGTGTTCCCCTTTAAGATTTTGATGGGTTTTTGTATAGCCACTAGATCCTGCCTGTTGTGTTATTAAAACCTTATATCTCTTTTCTTAACTTATATTTCCTTGATCTCAATTACAGACAGTGATGTGTTAAAAATCTGTGTAGCAATTCACTAGGAATCACCCAGCAAGTATAGCATGATTTATTTGCTTATTCTGTTGTTGCTCCACCAAATTTTATGACAATAACTTCCTCCAAATCTTCAATATTTACCTTGATTCTCTTGAGTGCCTCCCGACTGCCCACCCAGGGGTGAACATCTAGCGCTGAAATACTTTGGACACACTGTATATTACTTTTGTCTTTCACACTCAAGAGAATCTGAAGTTATTTCTACTTGAAGTTCTTGGAATGCAAGAGTTGCTTGGTTACTAATGAATCATGTCATGCCTTTTCACCTAGTCATGGTGGTCATCTTACATAAGGCATATAATGAGTGGTCATCAAATTCTTGGGAGTGGTAATATGGATGATGCCTGGTGGGTCGCGAGAAACTTTTGAGAGCAAAGCTGTGAGTTAGATATGTTTAAAGCACATCTTTCTTTTCCATACTGAACTGAAATAAGGCTACAAAATCCTCCCGATGTCTTTAACAAAACTGAAAAATTGTAAATATAGTCATGTCGTGAAAGGTATGAAATAGAAATCAAGCCCCAGATCAGTTCAAGATCCAGTGGCTTCTCCCGCCTCCTCCCACAGGGCCTGGCTGGCCAAGCTTGCGTGATGCTGGTTACTGGGGAGCTGCTGATTCCAAACTCCTCAGGGAGAATGGAAAGGAGAAATCCTAGAGATGTTTTGGTGGAAGGCTGTGAGGTTTCCAGCAAACCATCAGTTGCTTTTTTCCGCAGTATAGCCTGATTGAATAGTCTATAACAGTAAAGTACTTTATATGCTGTTAAAGACAGTAATAAAGCAAATACCCACATAACAACCTGAATCAAGAAATAAACACAGGTAGCACTCCCAAAAGTCCCTCCCTCATCACTTCCTATCCCCAGTAGAAACAACAACCATTTATCTTGACTTTTTAAAGAATCATTTCCTGGATGCCTGGGTGGCTCTGTCCGTTGGGGGTCCAACTCTTGGTTTCAGCTCAGGTCGTGACCTTGGGGTCGTGGAATCTAGCCCGACGTGGGGCTCTGTGCTCAGTGCAGAGTCTGCTTGAGATTCTCTCCCTCTCCCTCTGCCCTTCTCCCTGCTTGCTCTCTCTCTCTCTCTCTCTCTCTCTCTCTCTCTCTCTCTCTCTCTCTCTCGCAAATAAATAAATAAATAAAAATAAATCTTAAAAAAAATCATTTCCTTCCTTTTCTTTGCAGTTACACCATCTACAAAAGCATAGTTTTGTTTTTTTTTAATTTTATGTAAGTGGCATTTTACTATAGTTATTATCTTGTGATCTGCTTCTTTTTTTTTTTAAGTTGTGGAACAAAACAGGTAACATGAAATGTACCGTCTTAACTATTCTTAAGCGTACAGTTCAGTAGCCTCAGGTAAGGGCCCATTATTATGCCAACATCACCACCCTCCACCTACGGAACACTTTTTGTCTTACAAAATGAAAACTCTGTACCTCTTACGTAATTCTTCGGTCCCCTCTCCTCCAAGTCCCTGGCAACCACCATTCGACGTCTGTCTCTATGAATTTGACCACTCGAGGTACCACAAAAAAATGGAATCATACAGTATTTGTCCTTCAGTGATGGGCTCATTTCACTTGGCATGATGTCCCACAGGGTTCACGCGTGTCCCAGCAGGCGTCAGAATGTCATTACTTGTTAAGGGGGAATAATATCCCAGGATGTGAGGTAGGATCTCACTGTGTTTTGATTTGCATTTCCCTAAGTGATGTTGAGCATCTTTTCATGTGCTTATTGGCCATTTGTATGCCTTCTTTGGAGAAATATCTGTTCAAGCTCTTCCCAATTGACTTGTTTGTTTTTTGTTGTTGTGTTGTAGGAGTTCTTCGAATATTCTGGAGATCGACCCCTCAACAAGATACATGACATGCAAATACTCCTCCCATTCTCTAGGTTGCCTTTCATTCTGTTAACTGTGTCCTTTGATGCACAGAAGCTTTTAATTTTGATGTAATCTAGTTTACCTAATATTTCCTTTTTTTGGTCTGTATTTTTGGTGTCATATCCGAGAAATCATTGCCAAATCCAATGTCAAGAAGTTTTCTCCTGTCTTCTAAGAGTTTATAGTTTTAGGTCTTAAGTTGAGGTCTTTGGTCCATTTTGAGTTAATTTTTGTATACAGTGTGAGGTAAGGATCCATCTTCATATTGTTGTGTGTGGATATCCAGTTTTCCCAAAACCATTTATTGCAAAGACTCTTTTTCTCATTGAATGATCTTGGCACCCTTGTCAAAAAATCTTTGGGCTATATATGTAAGGGCTGATTTCTGGGTTTCCTATTCTATGCCTTTGTTCTAAATGTCTGTGTTAGTGCCAGTACCACCCTGTTTTGGAGATGGGGTCTTTAAAGAGATAATTAAGGTAAAATGAAGTATGTAGGGTGGGCTGTAATCCAGTATGACTGGTATCCTTATAAAAGGAGATTATTTGGGCACAGATAGGGTTCATTTCCCACCCTCCAGATCACACATATCTTACCGAGACTTCTTGTTCAACCTATCCCATTGAAACTACGTCATGAGTGCAGTGCATCATTGTGAAATTATATGAGACGTTTTTATTCTCTACCTTGATCAGGGAGAGGGGTCATTCCAGAGGTTTCCACTTAGCCTTCCCCACCCACTCTGATAGCTGCTACCCCACAAGCCAGGGACCCAAAGTGGAAGTTACTTCAACTGTCAATTATGTTGATTCTAATTATACACTCAGGGACTAGGGAAATGACTACTGGACGGGTCCATGAACCTGAGATCACTGTGGGCTGGACCTTAGCCAGAACTCCCTTTATCGCCTGGCCCCTATCAACGCTCATTCTAACAGTTGGGGAGGAGCAAGATGATCCTTTGGGTCTTTGGGTTATCAGTGTCAACTCAGACCCTGTGTCCAATAATCCTAAAAATGTCTGATTATCACCCTTCCTCCTCTGTATTGTCTACCCACCTTTTTGCTCCAGGCACAGCATAATTTACCAGCCATCTTGCCATCTCCTTGTGGAGGGAGCTGCTCCTTGGCTTTCCTCTCTAACCTTTCAGTGGTCACTGTGATTGTAGTGCTCGGCATCTGGTGTGTAAGGGCTGTCGCTTAGCCTCCATTACTGTGGGGGCTGTTAATCATTCCATGACTGTTAATGAGCCCAGCTCCTCCCATCAGCCCCGCCTGCAGAGGAGAGTCACCGTTGAACTTCCCACGAGCCTCTCGCTGGAGCACATCTCAAGTGACCTTGGTGAAGGCCCTCTTGTAAAGCATAACCCGCTAGTGGTTTCTGGCTTCACATAACCTGACCATCCCAGCATGCTTACATGTCTCAGACTCTACCATTTGCCAAGGCGACTCAGGCACTTCCACTCAGCTGTGTCTTGGTCATCCCTTTCTATGGGCTTCCAAGAGTCATCCCAGCAAGTCTGCCCCATTGCCTGGGGTCCTTGCCAGGATATTAAATCTTATCTCCAAAGAAATTGTTTATCCAGGATGACATGACACTAGTCTTTTTTTTTTTTTTTTTTAAGTAGACTTCATGCCCAGGGTGGTGCCTGACATGAGGCTTGAACACCCGACCCTGAGATCAAGACCTGAGCTGAGCTCAAGAGTTGGATGCTTGGGGCGCCTGGGTGGCTCATTCGTTAAGTGTCTGCCTTCAGCTCTGGTCATAATCCCAGGGTCCTGGGATTGAGCCCCGCATCGGGCTCCCTGCTCTGTGGGAAGCCTGCTTCGCCCTCTCCCACTCCCCCCTGCTTGTGTTCCCTCTCTTGCTGTGTCTCTCTCTGTCAAATAAATAAATTCAATCTTAAAAAAAAAAAAGAGTTGGGTGCTTAACCGACTTAGCCACCCAGGCACCTCAACATTGCACTAGTCTGGAATGAGCATCCTTAAAATTCACTTCCAAGGCTCCATGCTGGCTAATTCTTGTCATCCTCATGGCATATGGTCTCTTTCCTCCCTTATCATGCCCAGTTACCCTGAGGTTTAATCCTAGCTCTTATCCTGGCAGCCAGGAGAGGAGGCAGGACCCTCCCCAGGTGGGACAGCTTTGCCTTGTGCATCATTGCACATTGCACGAGCCCCATAGGCTTCCCCCTGTGGGGAAAAGACCTCTGCAGTGTCTTCCAATATAGCAGAAGTGCTAACTCTTCCTAGAGGAGGGTGGGTCACCTCTGCAAGCCTGGAGAATGTTCCAGAGTCAACATCTGCAGGGCATCCATTCAGATGTCCCCATCCCATGTATCAGAGTCCCAGGTTTTCCCCAACAAGGTCCTAACCTTTGCATAACAGCTCTGCCTTGGCTGTACATGCAAACCTCTCTAACAGCTCTGTCTTCAGCCCGATACTCCACTGCCTGCTCTCCCATCGCAGGAGAGAGGGTCCCTTTGTAAGCTGCCACTGAGGGTCTCACACTTAGCCATTAACTGCTTGTTAATGGCCCTTCATGTCTCATTATCCCTCTGTAGGACATCAGTAAAATTCAGCAGTAACCAGCCAACTCTCTTTGTAGGCATGGCTCCCCCATACTGCTTGAATGTTCACATCCCTGCCACAGCCCCTTCACTGGGACAGTTTTTCAGATCACCACTGGTGAAATCTTTAGCAATTAAGCCTCCACTTTGTGCCAGGGTCACTTGGGCCCCACCTACCCATGGGGATAGTGTCAACATGTCCTCCTGGCCCACTTGACCGTGTGCAAAGCCATCTCAAATCTCCATTGTCTTGGAGGATTCCTGGGACCAGTTGTGTTAGTCTGGGTCCTCCAGAAAGCAAACACCAATCCAAGAATATCTTAGGGGAAATGCCTGTGAAGGAAAAGGAATAGGAGTTGGGGGTTATACTACAATGCAGTTCTGGCCCCCAGGAAGGAGGAAGAGGGGAAAAAAGAAGGTCAGGTGGGAGAGTCTTAAACAAACCACAGTGAAGTTCTAAGGAAGCTCAGTAAGGCTGTTGCGGGGAGGGACGGTCTTTAAGCCAGAGTCACCTGTCCAGGACTCCTGTGTCTCCCAGAAACAGGCTTCCCTCAGGGTTCTTGCTGTGCTCAGTCAGGAGCTGAGAGCAACCTGTGGAAGGCGGGTCCTCTGCATGAATGTGGTGATGAGTATCGGAGCACAGTGGCTGGCACCATCAACCATTTCTGGTCCCCGCCCAGAGATCTGAGGCACGTTTTCATGGTGGACAGCATAGATATTAGAATTCTTAAGCACAGACTACGAAACAAGTACTTTTAGGTATTCAGAAGTAAAAAAAAAGAGCTTGAAAATATCTCCAGGGAGCCAGAAACTATAAACGTTACATTAACAAAGAAACAAATAGAACTAAAATTGAAAAACTCCATAGCTGAAATTAATTACTCAAATATAGTTTGATAGCAGTCTAGACAGATCTAAAGAGAAAATTACTGAGCTGGGTGTTAGAAGAAATTGTCTAGAATGCAATACAGAAGACAAAAAATACAGAAAATAGTAAAAGATATAGAAGGCAGAATAAGGTCAACTACATATTCGGTGAGAGTTTAGAAAAGGAAGATAAAACAAGTAAGAAAGGGGCACCTGGGTGGCTCAGTAGGTTAAGTGTCTGCCGTCAGCTCAGGTCATGATCCCAGGGTCCTGGGATCGAACCTCACATCAGGCTCCCTGCTCAGCAGAGACTCTGCCTCTGCCCCCCACTTATGTGCTCTCTCTTGCTCTGTGTCAAATAAATAAATAAAATCTTAAAACAAATAGGTAAAAGACAATATTTGAAAGGTTAATAACTAACTGATAAAACACACAAATCCACAGATTTAAGAAGCTCATCAAGTCCTAAACAGGAAAAAATAAAATAAAATCCACATCCTGACACATCAAGTGAAAGTAAAACAAAACAGAACAAACAAAATTTTTAAAAGCTTAAAACAACAACAAATATTTTTTAAATCCAAAAAGAAAAATTTTAAAAGCAACCAGAGAAATAAAAGGAATTATGTTGGAGGGAGTTACAGTCAGATGAACACCTGCCTTTCTAACCCCAACAAAGGAAGGGCTTCAGTGTGCTGAGAGAACATAATTGTCAGCCTAGAATTATTTCAGGGAGGAGAGCAAATAAAGACATTTTCAGATGAACAAAACGGAGGGGTTACCCCCAGCAGAATCTCACTTAAGGTAATTCTAAAGGATATACTTTTAAAAAGGCAAATGATCCCATTTCGAGGGCCAGAGAGGAGAAAGAAAGGAAGAATAAAGGTTATAAAATGAATGTTTGCATAAGTCTAATAAACTCTGACTGTATTAACCAACAATAATGACGTCTTTGGGAATTAAAAAAATGATAGATGGCACCCAGGTGGCTCAGTCGGTTAAGCATCTGCCTCCAGCTCAGGTCATGATCCCAGGATCCTGGGATCGAGCCCCACGTCGGACTCCCTGCTCTGCGAGGAACCTGCTTCTCCCTCTCTCTTTGCCCCACCCCCTACTCATACCCTCTCCTTCAGATAAATAAGTAAATAAATAAAATCTTTAAAAAAATGATAGAAACATAACTGGTATAATCTCTGTGGAGGGAAATTTGGCAATATCTATCAAAATTACAAATGTACATACTCTTTGAGCAATTCCACCGGGAATTCTAGGAATTTATCTGAAGGTTACATATTTCTTATAATTAGTCTTCCCCCATTGTTTTGACTGCAAATAAGAATATTTCAGACATATGCACACTTAGTGAAACTAACAGAATGCTCAGAATCCTGAAATTGTGTAATTCTCACTAAATTCTTTGATCCTTACTGACTCTGTGTTTACCCTCACTGGATTTATAACTACTTCTATTTCTAAATGTTTTACAATTGAATCACAATTTAAATGCATCAGGAAATCATGTCATTTAAACATTCCAAGAGACATTAATCTCTGAAATAACAAATTTTTTATATTATAAACAAGTCCATAATTTCTGCTTTTTAATTGCAGAATTCTTGTGTTGAAGTGCTCTTTCTGAAGGGTTAGTTACTTGTTTGAATTCAAGAGGAATTTTCCCTAAAATAGTTTTTTTTAAAGATTTCATTTATTTATTTGAAAGAGAGAATGAGATAGAGAGCATGAGAAGGGGGAGGGTCAGAGGAAGAAGCAGACTCCCCGCTGAGCAGGGAGCCCGATGTGGGACTCGATCCCAGGACTCTAGGATGATGACCTGAGCCGAACGCAGTTGCTTAACCAACTGAGCCACCCAGGCGCCCCTAAAATAGTTTCATTAATGATGACTATGCTTAGAAATGATCTCAAGAAAATGGATTTAACCCACAACAAGCTGAAATGGTCCATCCTTATGATGAAAAATAGCGAAAAGCAGCATTTACTATTGCTGGAAAATTAAGAATGGACGAGAAGAATTAGAAATCTTTTTCTTCAATGTTGGCGCCTCGGGAACAGTGCGTTAAAGTGATACAAACACAATTAGGTGAGAGAACAAAAAGAGACTTTTGTGGAACTCTGGGCCCCTTTGAGGGCTTGAGAATTTATCATGGAAAAAATCATAAAATTTGTGATTTCCTTTTTTCCTGCAACAATGTCTAACAGCGTGACATTTTTGCTTTAAGTCATGATTAGTGCTTTTTTGGTACACAAAGGGAACCTAAGAAATAAGAAGGGAGATAACCCTTTCTCGGGTAACCACGCAAGAACTGAGGGAGGAAAGAAGGGCAGAGGGTGAAAATTAGGCTATTCCCAAGAAAGCAATTGCATGAGATTAAATAAACTGACTTGCAAAAGGTAAAAAGCAAAAGTAAAGGAGATAGGGACAGGTCTGCACCTGAGTAATTATCACAATGCCTGGTTCTCATGGAAACTCAATAAATGTTTATGGAAGAGAGCAAAACTGAACGGAACTGGGTGAAAGATGCCCTGGAGAAAATAGTTTGGGGGTAAATGTTAGTTACCCCCATTGACCGCCAGGTGGCAGCATTATCTCATGACCCCTCTGGTGTCCCGGGGAAACCACCCCACCCCCACCCCCCACCGCAGGCAGGAAGAGCCAGTCTACAAATACGGAATTGTTGTGTATGGATGCTTAGTAGTCAAGTGTTCGTAATTGGGGAAGAACCTGTATGGACTCTCAAATCAAGTGAAGTAGAGCTGGAGCAATCTTATAGATGGAATTTTGGTCCCTAACTCCCCACATATTTTAGCCTGAAGTCATTGTTTTTCAAAAATTGTCCCCCCAGGACGTTGTTAACCTGTTAGCATTTTGTTCTCTCATTTATCTGTTCTCCTCTGGACAAAATGACAAGACGAAAAAAATCACCTCAGCAAAAAGAACAAGAAGTAGTACCGTCTGCCAGGGACCTACCTACTCAATACTGACATTAGTACGTCGTCGGACCTAGAGTTCAGAATCATGACTTTAAAGATACTAGCTGGGCTTGAAAAAAGCGTGGAAGTTATTAGAGAAACCCTTTCTGGAGAAATAAAAGAACTAAAATCTAACCAAATCGAAATCAAAAAGGCTATTAATGAGCTGCAATCAAAAATGGGGGCACTAACTGCTAGGATAAATGAGGCAGAAGAGAGAATCAGCGATACAGAAGACCAAATGATGGAAAATAAAGAGGCTGAGAAAAAGAGAGAGAAACAACTACAGGATCACGGGGGCAGAATTCGAGAGATAAGCGATACGATAAAACGAAACAACATTAGAATAATTGGGATCCCAGAAGAAGAAGAACGAGAGAGAGGGGCAGAAGGTATATTGGAGCAAATTATAGCAGAGAACTTCCCTAATGTGGGGAAGGAAACAGGCATCAAAATCCAGGAGGCACAGAGAACCCCTCTCAAAATCGATAAAAATAGGTCAACACCCCGACAGCTAATAGTAAAACTTACGAGTCTCAGAGACAAAGAGAAAATCCTAAAAGCAGCTCGGGAGAAGAGATATGTAACCTACAATGGTAGAAACATTAGATTGGCAACAGACCTATCCACAGAGACCTGGCAGGCCAGAAAGGACTGGCATGATATCTTCAGAGCACTAAACGAGAAAAATATGCAGCCAAGCATACTATATCCAGCAAGGCTGTCATTGAAAATAGAAGGAGAGGTAAAAAGCTTCCAGGACAAACAAAAGCTAAAGGAATTTGCA
Source organism: Eumetopias jubatus (assembly GCF_037043125.1). Classification (NCBI taxonomy): domain Eukaryota; kingdom Metazoa; phylum Chordata; class Mammalia; order Carnivora; family Otariidae; genus Eumetopias; species Eumetopias jubatus. Next base: position 14,626,240 of record NW_028274808.1, read on the forward strand.
AACACGAAACCAGCCCTCCAAGAAATATTGAAAGGGGTCCTCTAAGCAAAGAGAGAGCCTAAAAGCAGCACAGATCAGAAAGGAACACAGACAATATACAGTCACAGTCACCTTACAGGCAATACAATGGCACTAAATTCCTATCTTTCAGTAGTTACCCTGAATGTAAATGGGCTAAATGCCCCAATCAAAAGACACAGGCTATCAGATTGGACTAAAAAACAAGACCCATCCATATGCTGTCTGCAAGAGACTCATTTTAGACCCAAAGACACCCCCAGATTGAAAGTGAGGGGGTGGAAAGCCATTTACCATGCTAATGGACACCAAAAGAAAGCTGGGGTGGCAATTCTTATATCAGACAAATTAGATTTTAAAACAAAGACTGTAATAAGAGATGAAGAAGGACACTATATCTTACTTAAAGGGTCTATCCAACAAGAAGATCTAACAATTGTAAACATCTATGCCCCTAACATGGGAGCGGCCACTTTTATAAGGCAATTAATAACAAAAGCAAAGAAACACATTGACCACAATACAATAATAGTGGGGGACTTTAACAGCCCCCTGACTGAAATGGACAGATCATCTAAGCAAAAGATCAACAAGGAAATAAAGACTTTAAATGACACACTGGACCAAATGGACTTCACAGACATATTCAGAACATTCCATCCCAAAGCAGCGGAATACACATTCTTCTCTGGTGCCCATGGAACATTCTCCAGAATTGATCACATCCTAGGTCACAAATCAGGTCTCAACCGATACCAAAAGATTCGGATTATTCCCTGCATATTTTCAGACCACAGTGCTTTGAAACTAGAACTCAATCACAAGAGGAAAGTCGGAAAGAACTCAAATACATGGAGGCTAAAGAGCATCCTACTAAAGAATGAATGGGTCAACCAGGAAATTAAAGAATTTAAAAAAATTCATGGAAACCAATGTAAATAAAAATACAACTGTTCAAAATCTTTGGGATACAGCAAAGGCAGTCCTGAGAGGAAAGTATATAGCAATACAAGCCTTTCTCAAGAAACAAGAAAGGTTTCAAATACACAACCTAACCCTACACCTAAAGGAGCTGGAGAAAGAAAAGCAAATAAAGCCTAAACCCAGCAGGAGAAGAGAAATAATAAAGATCAGAGCAGAAATCAATGAAATAGAAACCAAAAGAACAGTAGAACAGATCAACGAAACTAGGAACTGGTTCTTTGAAAGAATTAAGAAGATTGATAAACCCCTGGCCAGACTTATCAAAAAGAAAAGAGAAAAGAGAAATGACCCAAATCAACAAAATCATGAATGAAAGAGGAGAGATCACAACCAACACCAAAGAAATACAAACAATTATAAGAACATATTATGAGCAACTCTATGCCAGCAAATTAGATAACCTGGAAGAAATGGGTGCATTCCTAGAGATGTGTCAACTACCAAAACTGAACCAGGAAGAAATAGAAAACCTCAACAGACCTATAAACACTAAGGAAATTGAAGCAGTCATCAAAAATCTCCCAACAAACAAAAACCCAGGGCCAGATGGCTTCCCAGGGGAGTTCTATCAAACATTTAAAGAAGAATTAATACCTATTCTTCTGAAACTGTTCCAAAAAATAGAAATGGAAGGAAAACTTCCAAAATCATTTTATGAGGCCACCATTACCTTGATCCCAAAACCAGACAAAGACCCCATCAAAAAGGAGAATTACAGACCAATATCCTTAATGAGCATGGATGCAAAAATTCTCACCAAAATACTAGCCAATAGGACCCAACAGTACATTAAAAGGATTATTCACCATGATCAAGTGGGATTTATCCCTGGGCTGCAAGCTTGGTTCAACATCTGCAAATCAATCAACGTGATACAATACATTAACAAAAGAAAGAACAAGAGTCATATGATCCTCTCAATAGATGCAGAAAAAGCATTTGACAAAGTACAGCATCCTTTCTTGATCAAAACTCTTCAGAGTATAGGGATAGAGGGTACATGCCTCAATATCATAAAAGCCATCTATGAAAAACCCGCAGCGAATATCATTCTCAATGGGGAAAAGCTGAGAGCTTTTCCCCTAAGGTCAGGAACGTGGCAGGGATGTCCACTATCACCACTGCTATTCAACATAGTATTAGAAGTCCTAGCCACAGCAATCAGACAACAAAAAGAAATCAAAGGCATCCAAATCGGCAAAGAGGAAGTCAAACTCTCACTTTTTGCAGATGATATGATACTGTATGTGGAAAACCCAAAAGACTCCACCCCAAAACTGCTAGAACTCATACAGGAATTCAGTCAAGTAGCAGGATATAAAATCAATGCACCGAAATCAGTGGCATTCCTATACACCAACAACAAGACAGAAGAGAGACAAATCAAGGAGTCGATCCCATTTACAATTGCACCCAAAACCATAAGATACCTAGGAATAAATTTAACCAAAGAGGCAAAGGATCTGTACTCAGAAAACTATAAAATACTCATGAAAGAAATTGAAGAAGACACAAAGAAATGGAAAAACGTTCCATGCTCATGGATTGGAAGAACAAACATTGTGAAGATGTCAATGCTCCCTAGAGCAATCTACACATTCAGCGCAATCCCCATCAAAATACCATCCACTTTTTTCAAAGAAATGGAACAAATAATCCTAACATTTGTATGGAACCAGAAGAGACCCCGAATAGCCAGAGGAATATTGAAAAAGAAAAGCAAAGCTGGTGGCATCACAATTCCAGACTTCCAGCTCTATTACAAAGCTGTCATCATCAAAACAGTATGGTACTGGCACAAAAACAGGCACATAGATCAATGGAACAGAATAGAGAGCCCAGAAATGGACCCTCAACTCTATGGTCAACTAATCTTTGACAAAGCAGGAAAGAATGTCCAATGGAAAAAAGACAGTCTCTTCAACAAATGGTGTTGGGAAAATTGGACAGCCACATGCAGAAGAATGAAACTGGACCATTTCCTTACACCACACACAAAAATAGACTCCAGATGGTTGAAAGACCTAAACGTGAGACAGGAGTCCATCAAAATCCTAAAGGAGAACACAGGTAGCAACCTCTTCGACCTCAGCCGCAGCAACTTCTTCCTAGAAAGATTGCCAAAGGCAAGGGAAGCCAGGGCAAAAATGAACTATTGGGATTTCATCAAGATAAAAAGCTTTTGCACAGCAAAAGAAACAGTCCACAAAACCAAAAGACAACCGACAGAATGGGAGAAAATATTTGCCAATGACCTATCAGATAAAGGGCTAGTATCCAAAATCTATAAAGAACTTATCAAACTCAACACCCAAAGAACAAATAATCCAATCAAGAAATGGGCAGAAGACATGAACAGACATTTTTCCAAAGAAGACATCCAAATGGCCAACAGACACATGAAAAAGTGCTCCACATCGCTCGGCATCAGGGAAATCCAAATCAAAACCTCAATGAGATACCACCTCACACCAGTCAGAATGGCTAGAATTAACAAGTCAGGAAACGACAGATGTTGGTGGGGATGCGGAGAAAGTAGAACCCTCCTACACTGTTGGTGGGAATACAAGCTGGTGCAACCACTCTGGAAAACAGTATGGAGGTTCCTCAAACAGTTGAAAATAGAGCTACCATACGATCCAGCAATTGCACTACTGGCTATTTACCCCAAAGATACAAATGTAGGGATCCGAAGGGGTACGTGCACCCCGATGTTTATAGCAGCAATGTCCACAATAGCCAAACTGTGGAAAGAGCCAAGATGTCCGTCGACAGATGAATGGATAAAGAAGCAGTGGTATATACACACAATGGAATATTATGCAGCCATCAAAAGGAATGAGATCTTGCCATTTGCAACGACATGGATGGAACTGGAGGGTGTTATGCTGAGTGAAATAAGTCAATCAGAGAAAGACATGTATCATATGACCTCGCTGATATGAGAAATTCTTAATCTCAGGGAACAAACTGAGGGTTGCTGGAGTGGTGGGTGGGAGGGATGGGGTGGCTGGGTGATAGACATTGGGGAGGGTATGTGCTATGGTGAGCGCTGTGAATTGTGCAAGACTGTTGAATCACAGATCGGTACTTCTGAAACAAATAATGCAATATATGTTAAGAAAAAAAAAAAGAAGAAGAAGATAGCAGGAGGGGAAGAATGAAGGGGAGTAAGTCAGAGAGGGAGATGAATCATGAGAGACGATGGACTCTGAAAAACAAACTGAGGTTTCTAGAGGGGAGGGGGTTAGGGGGATGGGTAAGCCTGGTGATGGGTATTAAAGAGGGCACGTTCTGTGTGGAGCACTGGGTGTTATGCACAAACAATGAATCATGGAACACTACATCAAAAACTAATGATGTATGGTGATTAACATAACAATAAAAAATAAAAATATAAAAAAAAATTGTTCCCCCAAAACTATATTTCTACATTCCTAAACACTAGCGTCAGGTTGAAAACACACGGAATGGGGCGCCTGGCTGGCTGGAGCGTGTGACTCGATCTTGGGGTTGTGAGTTCAAGCCCCACGTTGGGTGTAGAGATTACTTAAAAAAAAAAAAATCCTAAAACACACACACACACACACACACAGACACACATACGGAATGGGTAACATAGCAACAGTTTTGACAACGACGTTCAGAAAGAACGATTGCTTCAAGATGTTACCTTTCTAATGGTAGCTGTGAACTGACCTATTTCCAAAAAAATACAATTATTCAAGCTTCATTATTTCAGGCTGATTCATACATGAATATTCCTGTGGGTATGACTAAAACAAAAATCAAGTGAAACAGATTAAAAACTATATTTAATGCTCCCCAAAGAGACCTTTAAAAAAAAAAAACCTTGCTCTCTGCCCATGCTAGAGAATGATAGCAGAATAGTTTGAAAGTTTAAAGTAAGTAGAGTTAGAAAGTAAAACAAAGTGTTCTTAGAATGTGTTGATGAAGATTTGAATATACCCTTAGGAGGACAGGAGACAACTCAGATATAGGCTCTTTTTGTCTTGAATCTCTCATTTATCTAAGTGCTGGTTGCCAGATCGGGATCTCTCAGGCGATTCTCCTTGGGCCGTCCCCTCTCCTGCCTCCATGGCTGACGGCTCCTCCATCAGCACCGCTGTTTGTCTCTGGGTGTGGAAAACTCCAAAATTTCCCTCTTCACGCAGATCCATCCTTCTCCACCAAGAATTAGTTCTCTGTCTGCTGAACATCTGCCATTGGGAACCCGTGGATCTTGGAGTGCCCCAGAACAAGATGGAAGTGAGGTGCTATTTCCTTTTCATTGCTGTGTGGGATTTCACACAGTAATTCCAGTAATTCTAATACTTATGCACGAGTTAGTAGCCTCACCGGAAATGAATTTGGTTGCAATGGACTTGAGTCTTGTACGCCTGACACTTTCTGAGGAGTGACACTAGGCATTGACCATTGCAATAGGGAGTGCAGGGCCATGGTATTCTTGAAGTTTTATAAATATGCCTAAGAAGAATGAGGGATGCAAGCACCCCAATTATTATCCTCAGTTCTACAAATTAATGTGGATAATATGGGGTCAAAACCACAAGGAGATATCACCTCACTCCTGTGAGAATGGCCATCATCAAAAAGACAAGAGATACACAAGTGTTGATGAGGACGTGGAGAAAAGAGAACTCTCATGCACTGTCAGTGGGAATGTAAATTGGTGCAGCCACTGTGGAAAACAGTATTGAGGTTCTTCAAAAAATTAAAAATAGAACTACTATATGATCCAACAATCCCACTTCTGGGGATATATCCGAAGGAAACGAAAACACTATGTCAGTGAGATATCACCCTCATGTTCACGGCAGCAATGAACATTTACAATGGCCAAAACATGAGAACCAACTAAGTATTCATCAAAGAATAAATGGAAAAAGAAGCAGATGTATATATATGATTTCACTTTATATGTAGAACCCAAACCAAAAAAAAAAAAAAAAAAAAACCTGATAGAAGAGATCAGATTTGTGGTTACCAGGGGTGAGAAGGAGGGGGTATTGGCAAAGTGGGTAAAAAGGTACAAACCGGGGGGCCTGGGTGGCTCAGTCAGTTAAGCCTCTGCCATCGGCTCAGGTCATGATCTCAGGGTCCTGGGATCGAGTCCCACATCGGGCTCCCTGCTCAGCAGGGAGTCTGCTTCTCCCTCTTGCTCTCCCTCTGTGCTCTCTCTTGCTCTCAAATAAATAAATAACAAATCTTAAAAAAAAAAAAGAAATTTATTTTCTGAAAGCTTGAAGTCCTAGATCGTGGTGTTGGCAGTACTGGCTTCTTCCGAAGGCCTTTCTCCTTGTCCAAGATCGTGGTGTTGGCAGTACTGGCTTCTTCCGAAGGCCTTTCTCCTTGGCTTGTAGATGGCCATCTTACTCCTGTGTCTTCCTCACGTCGCCTTCCCTCTGTGTATGTGTGCCCCGATCTCCTCTCCCCTCAGGACACCAGTCACACTGAATTGGGGCCTGTCCACATGATCTCGTTTTACCCTAATTACCTTTTTGAAGCCTCTTTCTGCATATACAGTCACATTTTGAGATACTGGGGGTCAGGACTTCCACATATGAATTTGAGGGGGGCCCAACTCAGCCCATAGTAGACTGTGAGATCTGAAAATTCCTCACTGGTGAACTAAGGGACATGCGTTATCATGACCATAGCTAATCCTTACTGAGTTCGTACCATATGCTGGACCAAGTCTGACCACATCACATGTTTTAACTCAGTTTATACTCTCAAAAACCCTGGGAAGTAGGTACTATTACAACCACTTCTTTTTCCAGAGAAAGAAACAGAGGTGCCAAGAGAGAACTCCCCAACGTCACACAGCTTGGCAGATTCCATGAGCTTAGCTTCTACGCATTGAATTTTGGTCAGTAAATGTCTTTGTTTGCTCTCGGCAGCAGCAGAGACCAGGAGAAGAACAGATGTTGCTGACTCTGAAGCGGAGCAGGAGCGTTTTCCTCTGAGCTAGCACTGACGGCAGGCTTTCTCTGGAGGGGTAGGTGAATTCAGGAGCGGCAATCTGAGGAGAAACTAATAGTTAAAATGCCTCGGATTGAAAAATGCAAAGGAAGCCACCCTATTATGACTTCAAACTTTTTACATCCACTATGATCGCACATTTATTTAAGTTGTGTTTCTCACCTTTGGAATTGTAGCCCCAGAAAGTTCGAGAACATGCAGTGAGGAAACATTCAACACTGCATTTATATGCTTGAAAGAAAGATTTTTTTAAATGTGTAGGATGTACAAGTATCTTTTAATCCTGTATTTTCTATTGATTTTGGCTTTATTGGTCTTTCAATCAGAGATAACTTTTTCCAAGTCAGAGTTTGCTGTGAGAAGACTGAAGAGATAGACACACAGGAGATGTGCATGCACACACGCCCGCACACACCCAACAAGTCACTCGGAAATAAAGATGTGAGAGGAAAGGAAAAGAAGTCAGGCTACTACAATGAACATCTGCTAAGAGAAGTGTGGTAGCCTCTCACGTTTATGTAGGAGACAGATTCCCAAAGCAATGGCACCCAAAACCGGAGAATGGCTCTAGAAAGGTCTTGGAATGCTTCACTTTGTAGATCTCTCTCCAGAAGAGCAGTCTGGAACAGGAAACCAGAAGAACCTGGATGAAATTAGCTGACTGAGGGTGAAGGGGGCCTCTTCCGTGAAAACTGAGAAGCGATCTGTGGCTCGAGCTCTGGCCACTGTTGACCACCTGGCCCACCACAGGCACAAGACACCCATGCCCCAGACCTTGCAGTATCTGCAGACCAGCGCTGTCGCTGCCTGCGCTCTCTTGCTTCTTTGACTCATCCACCATGGGCACATCTCACTGGGAGCATCTGATTGGTAGAGCCCAATCCAGTCCCACACTGGGAGCATCTGATTGGTCACACCTCATTGGGAGCATCTGATTGGCAGAGCCCAATCCAGTACCACACTGGGAGCATCTGATTGGTCACACCTCATTGGGAGCATCTGATTGGCAGAGCCCAATCCAGTACCACACTGGGAGCATCTGATTGGTCACACCTCATTGGGAGCATCTGATTGGCAGAGCCTAATCCAGTACCACACTGGGAGCATCTGATTGGCGGAGCCCAATCCAGTACCACATCAGGAGCATCTGATTGGCTAGGCTAAGTTGACGTATGGCTATTCCCATCCTGGTTGTCTAGTGGGAGGAATTCCCTGCCTTCCATCAAATCTCCCACACTCGGGCATACCCAAATTTAGGAAGAGGATTTAGATGTTGGGGAAAAGAAAGTCCACTACAATTTTTAAACAGCCGTTGTCAGAGATGGGGCAATGCTTGAAATCATGAGATTTCTAAATTAGAAACTTAAAAAAAATTTAAACTTATATTCAGTAAGGACAAAATATTTTAGAATGTACTTACAAGATAAAGCGAATTACCTGTTGGGGTAAGGAGTTAAACACAGAGAGAGGGAAGGCGAAGACAGACAAGACTGGTAGAGGCTGGAAAAGAAAGGAGAAGGGAAAAATGAACCAATTCTTGTGGTGCAATCCTGTGTTAGACACGTTTAGATACAGTACCTCAGTGCTCACTACGATCGCCTGAGGAAGGTGCTTATGTTGCCATGGAAGGAATAAGATCGTTGGAGCTCAAAGTAAAGTGACGATTGGGTCACCCAGCTAGTATGTGGTGCAGCCAGCAATCCGGCAAAGATCTTTCTGGCTCCCAAGGTCTAGGCTTTTCCCCTGGGCCACACAGCTTCAGCTCGTGCTCCTAAGGAAAGTTGCTGGACATTCCTACACAAAAAGTATACAGTCTGGGGCGCCTGGGTGGCTCAGATGGTTAAGCGTCTGCCTTTGGCTCAGGTCATGATCCCAGGGTCCTGGGATCGAGTCCTGCATCGGGCTCCGTGCTCAGCGGGGAGTCTGCTTCTCCCTCTCCCTCTGCCTCTCCCCCTGCTTGTTCTCTCTCTGTCTCTCTCGCAAATGAATAAATAAAATCTTTAAAAAACAAAACAAAAAAACAAAAAGAACACAGTCCGAAAAAGAATGAAGAAAAGGAATACACACACATCTCCATATTCATGCCCCTGTCTGTTCCACATTTACTGAAAGGGAAGGACGGAGGAAGGGGAGAAACTTGGGGAATTCTGAAACAGTAGTCAGATCTGCAGGTGGATCTTTTCATGTGCCAGGGTGGTGGGATTTCAGAGTGTCCCTTTTCCTCGAGACTGGTCTGTTCCTCACAGTTCCTCAGCAGCTCTTTAGACCTGCTCCTGTATTGTATGGTCCTGCTCCTGGTCCTGAGTACTCACAGACCCTTACAGCCAGGGAGGTGCTGACCCTCCATGAAGCCAGTGTAACAAATGCATTCACGCCTCCAGGAACCCACCAATGGAACCAAATGCCGGACTTGGCCAATCGCTGGGAGGTTGCTTCACCCCTTTGTGGGGAGAGTCTTCCAGCTTGCACCTTGGACTTTTCAAAAGGGGGCCAATAGTGCTCTCTGCTAAAAGGAAAAGCCCCTGTTGTCGACACGGGTTTTTTTTTTTTGTTTTTTTTGTTTTTTTTTGTTTTTTTGCATTGAGAAACCGAAGCAAAACATAGGAGTGAACTTTGTAGCTATTTCACTAAAAAAAACAAAAACCAGCCAGATGGTTCACAAGCCAACGGTAATCTGATTGGCCATGACTTTTCACTGTGTGTTTGCAAACACAACGTGTATATTACCTGGTATGTGTTTGTGTACAAAAGTATTGTGAGTATGGACGACCTTTCTGCAGTTCAGTGTAAATCAATACTGGCCCAGTGATACATTTCCCCGCCTTTACAGAACGAAACAGAAACCCGCCCAGAGGTTTAGCTAATATGTGGCTCTAGTGAACGTATTTAAGTCAAGAACATCTCAATATGTGATTTCTCTGGGCATTAAGCCCAAATTAGTTTTATGGTGCTCAATCTCCCATATTTATTTTTAACTACGTGCTTTATAAATGATTATTCTATTATCCATGATATAAATTTTGATGGGTCAATATAAGAATGAAAAAGCATAAGGCTATGCAACGTACAACCACAATGGTAGAAGAATGGACATTCCATGCCAGTTACAAGGGACGCGCCAAAATAGGAGAATTTTCTGGCCTTTATGGCCATTCAGAGTCCATCTGTTTCATCTGCTATTTGGCTGTCTGAATGGTTGGACATTATTCCCTCTATATCGTACTGAACTTTTAAGAACAAACAAAAATTTATAGCTAAGGGTTGTGCACAGATGTATAGCATTACATATTTAAATAGGTTTTTATACGCGCCTCCCTTTTATACTTTAAATAATGTAGTGTATGTTGTTTTAGCATTATATTTTTTTTGAGCATTTAACCTGTGACTATCACCGGTTCACCAAGTGTACTGCATGGTGTCTTACACACAACAGCTATTCAAGAATACTGGATTTTTGAAAGGCATTATTCGTCCACAAAAACCTTCTAAAAAAAATTTATTTAGAATTAATACTATTTAAAGATTTTTGTCCGTGAGTTTTAAAAAAAATTCCAGTTATTCTTATTTGTCCCCAAAAATGTTATTTCATGAGGTTTGATTGTATAATACAATGAAGGTGTTATACACAAAATATACAATGCTTCCAAATAGATCATAAGACAGATATTTCCTGGCATTCATAGATTACTAGCCAACATTGCATGAATGAAATTAAATTAAATTCTTATCAAGCTAGAATCATAGATTTGGAAGAAATTTCAAGATGCAAATGGTGCAGTCTCCTCTCATGCAGGTGGATCAACTTACCTGTGGTAAAAGGCAATGATTGTCTTTGCATATTTAAAGATATCTCAGGGCTCCCCGCTGGTTTAGTCAGAAGAGCACGCAACTCTTGATCTCAAGGCTGTGAGTTCGAGCCCCACACTGGGTATAGAGATTACTAAAACACACATACACAAAACTTTAAAAAATATATATGTATATCCATAAGGGGAGATATCACCTGATTTCCTGTCCCAGGACAGTATTTGATTTCACAGAAAAGCTGTCTTAGGTTTACCTAAGCTAATGTTCTTTCAGTCAGCTCTCTACTTTGGAATGATTTTAGGTTTCCATATAGACAAGTTATTGTACAGACTCTTCACATGCACCCTTCACCCAATCTTCCCTAATGTGGAAATCTTATAAAACTGTGGTCCATTTGTCAAGCTAAGAAATTAACTGGAGCATTACTCTTCACTAAACTCCTGACTTTGTTCAGATTTCATCAGTGTCTTTTCTGTTCCAGAATCCAATGAGATACCTTTTAGTCATCATATCTCCTAGGTCCCCTCTGGTCTATGATTGTTTCTCAATCTTCTCTTGTCTTTCATGACCTGTTTTAGAGAATGTCTCCCAATCTTGGCTTGTCTGATGTCTTTCCCATGATTAGACTGGGGCTAGGGGTTTGGGGAGAGCATAATGCAGGGTGAAATGCCCTTCTTATGACATCATATCAGGGTACGTGTTTTCAATATGACATCACTAGTAATATATTAACCTTGATCACTTCGTGTTGCCAGCTTTCTCCACTATACAGTTACTATTTTTCCCTCCTCTGTTTTTTTAAAACAAGTCACTGACTCCAGCTCATACTCAAGGTGGGGAAGAGAATGGGCTTCATCTCCTGGAGGGAGAAGTATCGGCATAAATTATTTGGAATTCTTCTTTGAGGAAAACGTGTTCCTTTTCCACATTTATTTATTCAGTCATTTACTTACTATTGGACTCATGTATATTTATTTTATTTGTGATTGTAATCCAAAACCGTGTTATTGATTTTGTCGCTCACATTGTTCCAGCTTTGGCCACTGTAGGCTATTTCAGGCCGGTGTGTTAAAATGTACCAGTAAGACTGTCATTTCCGGGGGTGACCGAGTGACAACACAGAGAGGCTAATGACATGGAAAGAAGAATTTGTTACTTACAGTTCCTGAGAGGAGGGGGCACACCACACCACACCACACCACACAGGGCCACAGGGGGAAGCACCCGGTTTGGTCAGGAGTTGGACGCAGGGGTGAGGGGAAGGCAAGACAGAGCAAGGCAAACACTTTCAGATTCGTCTGAATAATTCAGGCAGGCTTTGAGCTGTAGGGGCTGTCCCTCATTGTCCGGGGCCCGGCCCTGGGTTGGTACAGAGCCAGGGAAATACTGACTTCTTAGTGTGTGTGAATCAATGAAGGAGGTGGTTGAGGATATGGACTGGGAAGTGCTTAGAGGGTTTTTTGACACACCCACAGACGCTGGATCACTGGGGAGTTATAAACAATTTTGGCCATTCGTGTGGCCCCGAGATGCCAAGTAGACAAACACAGGATCTAAGGAACACAGTTATAACAATAGGCTCTTGTCTATATATATCCCCATTGTTTAGTTCTTTGATTATTTCATTCCTTTCTGGCACTACGAGATGCTCCAGGCTCATCCTGTCCTTTTCCTGCTTTTGCCCTAGAATTGGCCATTTCTCCAAGGATTCTTGGTTCTTTTATCAGAGAACGGTATTCGAGACCAAGAGCTGCTGTGGATCTGGTCCTTGCTGCTGAGGTGTCACTGTTTCTAGGCGCTCTAATGAGACAAGTGAGAAAATACATGTGTGCATGCAAACCCGTGGATACATCCATAGTTTTTTTTTTTAAGATTTTATTTATTTATATGACAAAGAGAGACAGCGAGAGAGGGAACACAAGCAGGGGCAGTGGGAGAGGGAGAAGAAGACTCCCCGCTGAGCAGGGAGCCCGATGCGGGGCTCGATCCCAGGACCCTGGGATCATGACCTGAGCCGAAGGCAGACGCTTAACGACTGAGCCACCCAGGCGCCCCAATAATGACTCGATTTTGAATGAGGACAGAAAGTAAAGAGGCAGTGTGCTCAGCACTAACCAACCCCTCCTCTGCTGGGATACCACCAGAAGCACAAGCACTAGAGTCCATTTCCTTGCGCCTGAGTCCCCATTTCCTCACTCACAAAGTTGCGTGACTTTGTGCAAACGAAATGACCTGTGCTCAGTCTCCTCACCTCTCAACGAGGGGTCCTGCTGGTACATACTCCATAAGGCCGATGGAAGGATTAGATGAGTTTGTGTGAGTAAAGCACTTGGGGCAGGGCCTGGCCCACAGAAGTGCTCAATAATTGTTAACTTTTTCAGAAAGTCTATAGCAGAAGATTGATTTGACCAAAATATCCAAAAGCTAACAGTGACCCGATGATTTGAAATTTTACAAGTGTTCGCAAATAGGTTCATAAATCAGTACACTACATGGTTTTTCTCTAAAAATCATTTCAGTATGGAAAATCTTCGGTGGTTTAAAATTCGCTCTGTATGAATCAGCGCCTTCCTCTGTGGCAGACTCTTTAACCATAACTTCTCCAAATTACACATCATTCCTTTAGTGCGGTGGCATAAGATCTACTTTCAGTCCCTTTTTATCACTATTATTGTTTTCAACTGGACTTATTTCTTTTTTTGCTGAGAAAGTTGACTTCTTCTTCTTCTTCTTCTTCTTCTTTTTTTTTTTTTTTTACGTGAAGGCTGATCTTCCTTTGGGTCTGGAGTTTCTATTTTATTATGTAGTATTCCATCACTTTAATATCCCCTGCAAGAAAACTGCACAGAAGTATTAGCATGCAACCTTGACATTTAAGGACTATTTTAAATCTTTGCAGTGGCAGTTTCTTTAAAAATGTAAAAATATCTGAAATATTTAGCCTTGACAAAGATATAAAAGATAAGTTCTGAATCTATCATTCATATATATCTCATTGGCGCTTTCCAGCTGCCCTGTCTATAGTCTGCATGCACTTTTTCCTTTAAAGTTCATGGCTATTGGTTCCTAATTAAATAAGGGCTTTATATAGTTAGGCGGAATCAAAATATTATAGAACCAGAGAGATTGTTCGGAGTAGTTCGGGGCAACATTTACAAAACTCACTTAATCAAAGGAGTAATGCGGCACTTATTCAAGGAGAAGCTCAGGTTCTTATTAAACACACAGATTCCACCCCCTTCTTCCCCTGGAGAGTCTGATGCCATAGTGCTGACCCTGCAAATCTGAATGTTTATCAGGAGTTCCAGGCGATGCTCACCATCAGGCAAGTTTGGAAACACTGATTTAATCCAAGACCCTGCTTTTATAGTAGGAAACTGAGGGCTTCCTGTCGAGGGTGTGGATTTCAGTCTCATTTCAATGGGTTGAATCAGAGTCTCGGGAAGTAGGAGCTGGTAATCTGCATTTTTAACAAGTTCATCAAGAAACTCTTATGTTTAAGAAATACTGCCCAGAGCCTTAGTGGGGTGAGGAAGGCATCCACACAGAGGGGCAACATGGTGTGGGATATTGGGTCCCAAGAGGGGTAAGGACAGTATGTGCATGGGTGGGGAGTAAAATGAATAAGGTGAAAATGGTGTCCCCATGGAGGAGCGGCCCAGCACAGGGTGTCAGAACCCAGGCAGATGAGAGGATCATCTTTCGAGCGAGCAGGGTGCCTCGGTGTGGGGTGTGGGAGCCCACAGCGGCTAAGGAAGGCTCTGGGAGGGGGTGAGCCAGGCGTGGGGTGTGCATCTCACTGGGGTAGGTACAGTGGCAACCTTTCAGGTTAGTTAGATTTAGAGGTATTGATTAAATACATAAATACATTAAGGATAAGGAGAGTCAACTTTCTCCCTGTTGAAGAAGGGAGTTACAAATATGGAAAGGAAACAAAATGGGAATGAATCCTATGGTGTTGCCTGAGAATGGAAGGAATTTGCATAGACTTATAGTTCTTGACATGCCTGTGCATGTGTCTGCTAAGAGGGCCTGGGTCGTGCTCCAGTAGCAGTGACTTCACCCATGTGTTAGTTTCTAAATACCTCCCCATTAAAAGCAACTGGAGTCCTTGGAGAAATTCTGGCTCTGGGACAGGGACAGCCTAAAAGAAGCCTGAATTATCTTCTCGTGCCAGAAAGCAAGTGTTCAGGGGCGCCTGGGTGGCTCAGTGGGTTAGGCATCCTACTCTTGGTTTCAGCTCGGGTCATGATCTCAGGGTCCTGGGATCCAGCCCCAGGTGGGGCTCTGTGCTGGGCAGGGAGTTTGCTTAAGATTCTCTAGCTCCCTCTGCCCCTCCCCCTTTGCTCACATGCACACTCTCTCTCTCTCAAAAAAAGACAAGACCAGACAAAATAAGACAAGACAAGAAAAAGAAAACAAGTGTTAGAAGAATAACGGAGGCATATGAGAGGACACGGGAGCCAGACTGAAGGAACCCCCATTGACCAGAAATTAGGGGGGAAGGGAGAATGGGCAGTTAATGTCTAATGCGTACATAGTTCATTTGGGGAAGATGAGAAAGTTCTGGAGACGGATGTTGGTGATGGTCGCACAACGTGAATGTGCTTCATGCCACTGAACTGTATTGTTAAAAATGGTTAATGTAACAAATTTTATGCTATGTAAATTTCACTACAATAAAAAAATGATGGTAAAAGAAAAAATAATCCCCTGGGTTCCTACTGATAAATAATGATAATGCTACTGCCGAGAATAATAATAATAGCAAGAAGAGATAAGGAAAGTTCTTTACAAAAAATGCTGGCTGCTAAATGTGGGGGGAAAAAAACATCATTTTGGAAAACCATCAATGTAATAACTGATGTATGGAAGCACGGATCTTCAGTAAAATGCCAAATCCAGTGGGTGAAAGATTCATTTGGGAAAAAGACATTCACACAATCTCAAAGAATCACCCCACAGATAGCTGTTAACTACAGAGGAGAAAAGCTATCTTTCAAATGGCATCAGACGCACTTGGCAGCTACCGCTGTAACTGAACAAATTGGGGATCACCAATGGTGGCACAAAACCAGAGACACGTGCCGCCAAGTGCGATGAAGTGGGAAGTATGTAACCTAACCAGGAAGCTCTCTTGTCACGAATTTTAATCTGAAACTAATCCTGAAGAGCTCAGCTAAAACCAGATTGTGAGATGTTTTGCAAAACTGCTGGCTTAGGGTCTATGTCCTTGTCATGAAAGATTAAAAGAAAAGAAGCAAGGGGACGTTTGAGATTAAAAGGGACTAAGCAGACAGGACAATTAAGCACAATATGATGTCCTTGACCACGTCCTGCTTTAAACAAAGAAGCCAATAATAAATAGCTAGAGAGGATGTCTTGGGGCAACAGGGGAAATTTGAATACTGACTGTATATTAGATAAATTTATTATATCAATTTTAATCTTTTAGGTTTGATAATAATACTGTGGTCATACGGGAGGACATCCTTCTTTTTAGGAGATACATATTGAAATATTTAGGAATTAAATGTCCTATTTGAAATTTACTTTCAAAAGATTGAGTAAAAAAGTCTGTATCTCCATCTATTGACACATAAAAGCAATGTGGCAAAATGTTCATATTTCCCACTGAATCTGGAAGACAGATACATAAATACTCATTATTCTTTCCATTTTTCTGCAGTTTTTTCCATATTTCAGAAATTAAAAGTAAAGTCTACCTCTCTCAGGTATGTCTCAAGAAATAAATGGCTTGGGATTTCTTATTTTAAAAATACTAAAATAACTGTATGACACCACCAAAATGATAGATATTGAAAGACATACAAACAGGGCAATCTATGGGAATAGCTAAATACAGAGAATCAGCGTTGCAATCCAGCAGGGGTCTGGTACTTACTCACCTTTTAGTCTTCGGAGTGTGGTTTATAGTAAGCGCTTAATAAACGTTGAGTGGGTGAGCGAGGCATTTGCTTTGTGACTGGATGTTTTAGGCAACTCCTTGAAAAGGGGATTTGGATGTTTTATGCAGAAGGAGGGAGATGAGCTGAAGGGTAAGAGCAAACACTGGTGTGCACAATGCTGCTGGGGGAGGTGCGGGGGTGGGGGGCTGACCCCCACCGGCCTTGCCATCCCCACCTGACCACCAGAGGATGCTGTTTTATTTTATTTTATTTTATTTTATTTTATTTTATTTTATTTTACTTATTTATTTAAATATTTTATTTATTTATTTGACAGAGAGAGAGCACAAGCAGGTGGAGCGGGAGAGGGAGAAGCAGGCTTCTCACTGAGCAGAACCCTGGGATCATGACCTGAGCCGAAGGCAGACTGGCTGACGCTGTTTTAAAACAAAAGTGTTTAGTAAGTGGATAGAGCATTCCTTGTGCAGAGCTAGTGTTGTGCATCATTTATTACGGTTTTAAAAAGTTGACACAGGATAGTAATATGAAGGATATAGTTTTGTTTTATGGAATTATGGTAATTGGATCTTATTTGTATGTGCCCCCAAATCTGTGAATAAATAAACAAGGGAACTCTTAGTCTATTTTAGAAAGAATAAACTTTAGGGTGGCATTTGCGTTCACACACTAAATGTGCTAATTATAAGTAACTTTTTCATCTGTTCATTGAAGCATGTTTTCCAGGTGTTGGGGTAGATGGTGGGTATGCCTCGCACTTCAAACTATGGTATTTCTCTCTCTCTCTCTCTCTCTCTCTCTCTCTGTGTGTGTGTGTGTGTGTGTGTGTGTGTGTGTGTGTGTGTGAAAGAGACAGAGAGAAAGAGAAATTGAACAGAGAACTGTATAAAGCATGTACATATAGTGTAACAAATAAATATAAAGCAAACAAGTGGAAAAACAGAACATTTTTAGAACTCCCCTCCCCATGTCCTCCTCCCCAAGTTCAACATCTTCCTTCTCTTTAGAAATAAGCACTATCTTGACCTTTGTGTTAATTATTTTCTTGTTTTTCTTTATACTTTTACCTCCTTGTATACATCTCTAACCAATATGGCTTGGTTTTACCTGTTTTTGTGAACTTTATATGCATGAAATCATACTATACAAATTCTTCTGTTTCTTGCTTCTTTTATCCAACATTGTTTTTTTTTTATTTTTTTTGAAGATTTTATTTCTTTATTTGACACAGAGAGACAGCGGGAGAGGGAACACAAGCAGGGGGAGTGGGAGAGGGCGAAGCAGGCTTCCCGCCGAGCAGGGAGCCCGAAGTGGGGCTCGATCCCAGGACCCTGGGACCATGACCCGAGCCAAAGGCAGACGCTTAACCAACTGAGCCACCCAGGCGCCCCTATAAACATTCTTATACATGAATCTGATGCATATGTATGTATTTCTCTTTCTCTCTCTTTTTCGTAAGTAGGCTCCACACCCAGCATGGAGCTCGACGCTGGGCTCAAACTCACAACCTTGAGATCAAGACTTGAGCTGAGATCAGAGTGAGACACTCAACCAACTGAGCCGCCCAGGTGCCCCTATATGTATTTCTCTAGGGGTATACCTAGGAGTGGAATCACGAGGTCATAAGGGGTGGATATCCTCAGTTTTCCTAGATAAAGCCAAATTGTGGTTATACCCATTTGTATTCCCATCTGTCATTGATGAGAATTCCTGTTGCTCCACATTCTTGCCAATACTTGATATTATTAAACTTTAAAATTTTGCCAATCTAGGCAAAATAGTTGTATAAGTATCTCATTGTGGTTTGAATTTTCATTTCATTGGTTACTAATGATGTTGAGCACCTGTCTATGTGTTTATTGTCAAAATAGATTTCTTTGAACATGTTTTATTCCATAGACCTTTCTCCCCCCTAATCTATTTGAATATTCCCAAATAAGACACATTTAGAATATTATATTGTAGCTAAATTTCTTTTAAAAAAAGATTATTTATTTTAGAGGGAGAGAAAACACATGAGTGTGCGCGAGCAGGGGGTAGGAACAGAGGGAGAGGGACAAGCAGACCCCACGCTGAGTGCAGAGCCCGACACCAGGGCTGGATCCCACAACCCCAAGACCACCACCTGAGCCAAAACCAAGAGTCCGACACTTAACCCACTGAGCCACCCAGGCACCCCCGTAGCTAAATTTCTTTTTTTTTTCTATTATTTTTTAAAGTAGGCTCCACACCCAATGTAGGGCTTGAACTCATGACCCTGAGATCAAGAGTCACATGGTCTCCCACCTGAGCCAGCCAGGAACCCCAATTGTAGCTAAATTTCTTAAAGTCAAATTCACAGCATCGAGGTCAACATCAGAGAACCAAGAAGAGAGAGGATGAATGAGGAGAGAGACAGGCTGATAAATAACAACTAGAAATAAATTTTTTTTAATTTAAATTCAATTAATTAATGTATAATGTATTATTAGTTTCAGAAGTAGAGGTCAGTGATTCATCATTGCATGTAAACCCAGTGCTCATTACATCACATGCCCTTCTTAATGCCCATCACCCAGTTACCCCATCCCTCTACCCCCAACCCCAGCAATCCTCAGTTAGTTTCCTATAGGTAAAAGTCTCTTATGGTTTGTCTCCCTCTCTGATTTAATTTTGTTTTATTTTTTCCTTCCTTCCCCTACGATCCTCTGTTTTATTTCCTAAATTCCACATATCAGTGAGATCATATGATAATTGTCTTTCTCTGACTGAGTTATTTCACTTAGCATAATACCCTCTAGTTCCATCCATGTTGTTGTAAATGGCAAGATTTCACTTTTTTGATGGCTGAGTAATAGTCCATTCTATGTATACACCACATCTTCTTTATCCATTCGTCTGTCGATGGACATCTGGGACATCTTCCATAGTTTGGCTATTGTGGACATTGCTGCTATAAACATTGGGGTGCAGGTGCCCCTTCAGATCACTACCTTTGTATCTCCGGGGTAAATACCCAGTAGTGCAATTGCTGGGTCGTATGGTAGCTCTATTTTCAAATTTTTGAGGAACCTCCACACTGTTTTCCAGAGTGGTTGCACCAGCTTGCATTCCCACCAACAGCATAGGAGGGTTCCCCTTTCACCGCATCCCCGCCAACATCTGTCGTTTCCTGACTTGTTAATTTTAGCCATTCTGACTGCTGTGAGGTGGTACCTCATTGCAGCCTTGATTTGTATAGAAATAAAAATTTTAATAGAAAATTCAGAGGGGTTGGAAGAAAGACATAAAATTCTCTCCAAATGAGAGGATACATACAATCCATCTTTTATTTATTTATTTATTTATTTATTTATTTATTTAGAAGGTTTTATTTATTTATTTGACAGAGAGACAGCACCCTTGTAGCTGGAACACAAGCAGGGGGAGTACGGGAGGGAGAAGCAGGCTTCCCACTTAGCAGAGAGCCCGATGTGGGGCTCGATCCCAGGACCCTGGGATCATGACCTGAGCCGAAGGCAGACGCTTAATGACTGAGCCACCCAGGTGCCCCACAACCCATCCTTTTAAAGAAGCTGTTTTTCATCGACTGTGAAGTTGGATGAAAAAAAAAAAAAAAGCAAGCTAAAGGTGGTAAAAGGGGAATAGAACCTCATATTATTTCATTATATAAGAAAGAATGTAAATGAATACCCATTCTAGAAGTCTACCCCACAGAGTATACAAGAGGTGCCCTCTGAGGGCCTCATTCATACAAGTGTTGCATTTAAGCTTTTGTTCCTTTCTGTTATAAGATGGAGATTCTATATGTTCAGTATCTTTTTAGCAACTGTAGAATTTGCTCAGTGTGAGGCTTCTGTCTGCAGTGAATAAAGTAAAACCTAATCTGTTTGATGTTGCCTACTATTGAATTGCAGTGATGGTTGTTGAACTAAGGTGTTTTTATAATAATTAACTGGAGGGGAAGTGGTTATGTTAATCAAGGTTTCTGGTTTGGCCCAGCACTGGGAATTCTTAAAGATCACATGCCTGTCTTCTTAAGGACTGTCTAGACAATAAATTTTAGGAATTGTGGATTAGGGTTACTAGTCACAGTAATAGAAATGTTACTTATTTCAACCAGTTTGGTGGCAGAAGAGCAGAAACAAACAAAAAAACCCCACTAGTTTGATTCAGAAAAAAAGGAACATTCTCTTTATTAAGAAGTTCCAGTTTATAAAATCCCTGATCTCCTTGAGGACACAGGGGATATTAAAATATTGAAAACCTGTTCATCTTGTCCTATACATGAGTCGATTGATTAGCGTAATGATACAGGTTATGACAAGAATTCATTCAGAGATGATTTATACACTAGTAACTCATTCTTACACACATCCTGAAAATGGAGACCACATTTTACAAAGAGATAAACTAAATCATATCGAATTACTGAGGAGTTAAGAGGCCAAAAATAGGACTAGAGATGGGTGGCTTAAATCTCATTGACAAGTACTGAGATTTCCTTTCCAATATGCAGTCCTGAATTCTCAGCCCTCCACAGACTTTCAGATGGATGACGCCCCACCAAACATTTGCAGTCCTGGCCTCTTGTTTGAGCTTGAGTCCTGACCTTTCACTTTCTGTTGAGTATCTCTAATTTCTGGAAACAACCTCCATATCAGATCCCCCTTTGGACTTCCTCATTTATTTCGCTGCTTGAGTCTCTCTTGACGGCCTAAAATCTTGGACTCATACCAGACTCCTCCTTCTGGTCTATTCACTGTGCCCTTCTTAATCTAATCAGCAAATTCTTGCTAGATCATTTCTTTTCAGCCCCCCCCTTGCCTTATTTCTAATGCAGACCTTTATCTCTCTCATACCTATCCCATCACGCCAGCCTCCTAACGCCATGGCTCCAGCCAGTCTTGGGCTCTTTCGTGCCAGATTCATCTTTGAGCTTTGCACATCCTTTTCTTTGCACAAGCATGCCCTGCCCTGGTGGGCCGTTCTGGGGTCATGTCTGTGCTCATCTCTACGCCATCCCCTTTCTTTAATGATCATTTTCCTCATGTGTACTTCTTTGATGGGACCCCCCCCAGACAGCCCCCATTCTCTATAAAAACTCCCTTACTTTACTGAGAACTCAGAGAGTTCTTCCTCTGACACAAAGCAAATGTATAGGACACCGTGTTGTTCTTTACATTTTATGATTGGTCCCACCTCCCGCAAAGTTTGCAAGCATGTTTTTGCACCTTGCTTTTTTCATTTAATGTGTCCTGGACATCCTTTTTTTTTTTTTTTTTAATCAGAACACATGTGTTTATCTAATGCTCTTTATTTTTAGGTAGGCTCCATGCCCATGCGTGGGGCTTGAACTCACGACCCTTGAGACTGAGAGTCCATGCTTTACCTCCTGAGTCAGCCCTTTAAATGCCTGCTGAGTGTGGGTGTTCGATAACTCATTTAATCAGTCCCCTACTCATGGACACTGGTGGCTTCTTCAGTTTTGTTATCATCAAACATGCTGCAATGAACATCCTTGCTTATCTTGAGCTTTCAGATCTGTAGGCAAAATTGCAGCACTGGGATTGCTGGATTAAAAGCATATATATTTTAAATTCGGGTTGATATAACTAATTATCTTTTGAAATAATTTACACCCTCTATACTTCCGTTTTTGGTATCACCAATTTTCCTGCCACCCAGGATTTGGACATTGACAATGGGGGTTTTGCTTAATGCCAGTTCATCCCCCCAGACTATTAGTACCAGGGAGAATGTAGAGCCAGGAGGAAAGGGAAATGAAGTCCAGAGAACAGACCCTTCAGTGGCTAGCGTAGAGTTCCTTCGGCGGGGGAAATCAGCCATCCAGGACAGCAGACCGCGCCATCTTTCTTTGCCAATGATCAACTAGAGCTAAATGAAATCCAAATGTATCCATTTATAAAATAGGGATGATCTTTATACCTATTTTATCCTTGTGGATGTGAACATCAATAAGAGAAAATTTCATTGTCTTAACCATTAGAAATTCTCCAGAAAGGTGGTACTGAGTAAGTGCGTGAACTCAGGACAGCAGAGTTCAAACCCGATCAAGACACAAAAGCTGTAGAACAGTGACTTGCTTGTCATCTTAACTGCTTTTGTGTGACCAAATGTTTCCTGTGCCAACCAGTGGGAGAGAAGAAGTGAGCTTGTCTTTTAGTTGCTTTAGAGTTTTGTTTATCTATTTAGCATCCCTTTTTGAAGTCCCAGGATTTATGGAACAATAAATGCCATTTACCGCTATGTGCTATTTTGGAATCCCCATAGGTTTTAGGAGTTTGGGTAAAAATATTTATCTGAAAGCTTATCAAATTTGAAATTGTACCAAGAAGTATTTTGCAGTAATTCATCCCAGTGAAACAGATTAAATTGTGGCAACGGCAAAGTTACTGTTTTTTTTTTTTAATAGTAGGATACAGACATTTTCATATAATATATGTTTCCTAATAGGTGGGTGGAGAGCCTGGAAGAAAGGCTGAAAAGAGAATGGTTTGGTTGGGGTGCTGAACGATGGGTTTTTTTGTTTTGTTTTGTTTTGATTTTATTTATTTATTTATTTGAAGGAGAGAGAGTAAGTAAGAGAGAGAGAGAGAGAGCACGAAGGGGGGAAGGGGCAGAGGGAGAGGGAGAGGGACAAGCAGGGCGGGGGGACCATGGCAGGGGGACCATGACCTGAGCCCAAGGTAGCCACTTAACCAACAGAGCCACGCAGGCGCCCCTGAGTGAGGTTATTAGTTTACTCTAATACAAATTTTGGCCATGCAAGTGAGCCAATTTAGAGCATCCAAAACAAAGCACCTTCACCTTCTCACCTTAATAGTATGAGAGATTAGTTTTAGACAGGTCTCATTCTTTTCCACAGCATTCAGAAGTCCAATCTTAAAATTACCCAGCAGGACGTCACATGTCACATCTCACTGGGAACTAGAGAAGCTTGCCTGGTGTGATCACGTCTTGATGAATGGAGTGGGGCAGAACAAGGCACCAAGAGGTGGGGGCTGCTCTTTGCTAAGGGCAGGCTTAGTGTGAAAGAGGAAGACCTGGAAGGACAAAAGAAGTGAATTCATTGGGTGACTCCCTTGCCCGTCTCCTGCTCCCTCTGGTTTGTTCCTCCCGAGGACTGAACTCCCCAGAGTTTCTGGTGGTTTGAGGTTTCTGCTCCAGAGCAGACTACTCCAAGTGCAAATACGTCCAAGATTTTCCCCCAAGAAGGCAAGTCCAGTCCCTGCTGTGACGCTGTTCCAAGCCTGGCCCTCCGTCTTACTCTTCAGGACTCTCTCCTCCACCTTTGAGATTGACCGCTGATGCCCCGATGGCCTGGGGAGCCAAACCCTCCGCATCCCCCCGGGCAGCAGCGACCCAAAACCCCGCTGCGCTGGAATCCCAAGGCACTTGACTCCCTTACGGTCTGTGAATCCAGGAGGAGAGACGACTTTGTTCCACACCTTCTGAAAGCCCCTGTCCAACGCTGTGTCCCGCACAAGGTGGGGAAGTCGTCATGCATTGGCGGGCAGGATTAAGCGAATTCACACCATGAGATGAATGACTGAGCTCCGGGGCCTTCTGCGGGGCATTTTACTTTAAAAGAAGCTGTTAGTAACCCGGAAGAATATGAACGGGGGACGGTGTAGACCAGGCTGGAGAGGAGCTTTGGGACTGGGTGGCTCCCTCCCAGCCCGAGGGGCTGGGGGCACTGAAGGCCCTGTGCCCAGGCCCTGCCAGTCCTACTGCTCAGGGCACTGTCCTACCCGGAGCCCAGGGTCCGGCCCCTCCTCAGCGCCCACCAGGAAGCAGTAGGGGATGAATAAAGAAATGCTTGTGAACTAAGGGAAGATCCACATTCCATTTAAGACGCGATCCAGGGCCTAGGAAAGCCTGGCCTCCGGGCCGCAGTGGGGTCCCTCCAGCGTGGTCGCCCACACCTTCTTGGCCACAGCAGGGTTCGGGGTGGGGGACTTCCCGCGGCGGGGGCTGGGCGGAGGGGACTGGTTTCAGGATTAGTGCACGTCCAGCTGTCCTAACCCCCTACGACGGAGGCCAGCGGCAGAGGGTCCCCCGGTGGCTGGCCTGGGCCCCTCGGGTGGAGCGGCCGGACCGGTGGGAGGCTCGAGTGCCTTCTAGTCCGTGGCCCGCCCGGCGGGCGGAGTTGGGGGGGGGGCGGTGAACAGTCGCTTCCCAGGGTCAGGCCGGAGTTTCCCCCGCAGGCCACTGGGGCAGGCGGGTCTCTGCGCTCTGGGACCGCCGGACCCGCCTTCGCTTTCCGCCGCGAGTCCCGTGGCCTCTGGGCTGAGGTCACGGAGGGCCAGGCGCCCTGCAGAGGCCCCGGAGGCGACACCGCCCCGGACACGCCACGGACACTCTAAGCGCTTTCGGTGCTTTTCACACTTTCCCACCGCTCGGGACCGCCCTCGGGTTCCCAAGTAGCCCAGGGCGCGGCGTGGGGGAGCCTTTGTGCCCTCGCTGTTTGCTGGGACTTTTTCTTCCTAAGAGAGCCTCCCCCACCCCTTTCCTCTCGAAAGTCTTGTGGTTTCCCTAGAAGTCGGCAAGAAGTTGAGAAGGTTGCGGAGCGCTCTCTAGCTCCTTCCCGTCCCGAAACTCTAAAGACCCGAGCCGTTCGGCCGCTGGGAGATGTTTGGGGTCAAGGGGAGGGAGCGAACGGTGCATTCCTTCGCCCTCCTCCCTCCCACCGGGTCCCTCAGCTCCCCTCCTCCGCCCCCGCCCCGGGCTCGGCCCTGCGCCGGGGCTCTCGCAGTCGGCCCCGGGAGCTGCAGGGTTAAGCCCTGGAATGTGGCGGCGAGGAATGTGCATGCAGATGAGCCCAGCGAGGGGAGGGGCGGACGGAGGCGGGCCCGGGGCGGGGCGCATGCTAATCGCACGCAAATGAGGAGGCCCGTCGCCGCCGCGGCAGCCGCTCCGCCGAGCTTCCCGGATCCGAGCCCAGACGGCGGCGGCTCGGGCAGCCTGGGCGCCGCGACCCTCGGCGGCCACAGGGGGACGGGGAGGAGGAGGAGGAAGAGGCGGAGGCAGCGGCTGCAGCCGCGAGGCGGAGGAGGAGGAGGAGGGTTCGCTCGCCAACTCCGACGCAGACATGGTGGACTGATCCCCGGCGGGGCCGAGAGCAGGGCTTCCTGAGGCGCCCCCCGCGCGTGGCCCCGCCGCGCCCCGCGCCCCGCAGCCCCTCGCCGGCGCCCGCGTCGGGTGCGGCGGCCGAGCCGGGCAGTAACGTTCCCGCCGCGTCCCGCGCCCGGTCCCTATGGAGGCGCCGCTCGCCGGCGAGGCCGCCGACCATGCCTAGGAGGGCCGGGAGCGGGCAGCTGCCGCTACCCCGGGGCTGGGAGGAGGCCAGGGACTACGACGGCAAGGTCTTCTACATCGACCACAACACCAGGAGGACCAGCTGGATCGACCCCCGGGACAGGTGGGCGGCCGGGCCGCGGGTGGGCGCGGGGACCCGCCTCAGAAGCGCGGCGGCGGCTGTTGTCCCGGAGATCCGGCCGATCGGCGGCGCCCGCGGCGCTGGGGGCGTGGGGCGTGGGGCGTCGCCGGCCCCGGACTGCCGGGAGGGGTCTCGGGAAGGAGGTTGGGGACCATCAGCCGGTGAGGAGCCCCGGAGGGGCTCGCTTGGAGCCGCCCCTTCCAGGGCCTCTTTGCCCGCTCCCTTCCCGACTCCCCCCGGGACCTTTAGACACTCCCGGCCGGGAGGGAAGGGTGGAATTTGGCGCCCCGGGCTGGCACTTCGTGTCCTGTTAACGGACCCCGAGGAGCCACCTGAGCCCTGCCGCGAGCTCGCCTCTGCCTAAAGTGGGCCAAACTGGAGCTGGAGGGTAGCTCCGGCCTTTGGGAGGCGGGGACGGGCC
Organism: Eumetopias jubatus; assembly: GCF_037043125.1. Classification (NCBI taxonomy): domain Eukaryota; kingdom Metazoa; phylum Chordata; class Mammalia; order Carnivora; family Otariidae; genus Eumetopias; species Eumetopias jubatus. The sequence goes on from NW_028274808.1 coordinate 14,652,845, forward strand.
GGGAGCCTCCGGGAGAAGGCCTAAGTGCAAGGTGGGGAACCAGCCGACCAAGCCACCTGTGGCATCTCTCTGGCCGTCCTTGGCGGCCAGCCTTGACTGCAAGTTCTTGACGGGCCGATGGTCAGGCGGGAGGTCCTGGGCGTGGAGGGGGGTTCCAGGCACCCTTCCTCGCCGGGCCCTGGCTGTGGGTGTTACTAGCTTTGCCCCTCAGAGTTTAGAAACGCTTTTTGGGGGGGGAGGTAGGGTTTGGTTTACTGCTTCACCTGAAAACGAACTGCGTCTTAGATCTTGAAAAGGCAAATTCTCTTTTGAAAAGTGCAGTGAACATCGAAACGGACTTGAGCTTAGCATGATGTCTTGTAGTTTTCAACACACACTTTTTAGTCCTGCTTGGAGGTAAAGTGGAGAAGCATAACCAAATCATCGTCCAAGGAGTTGAGGAGCTGAAATTTTGCCTAATGTTCACAAATGTTGGAACTCTATCCCATCTGTCTTGTTACCCTTAAAAGGAAAATTTCTGAAAGTTGGACCTATTAGAAGAATAATAGGAGATATTCCTAATTGTAAATTTGTAAATTGGCCATTAAGGAGGCGTCCCTAATTGTAAATTAGGGGTTTATAACCTTTTAGGTGTTTCTATTACCCCTTTTCTTAATTTGAAGTTGAAATAGTTTTGTACTTTATGTTCTTAGTTAACTTTTATCTTAAGGATATTGTTTTTTGAAAGCTAGTAAAGAGTAATTATAAGAAAGTCATAAATGGCATTATAAATTTATGGAACAATCCTTATTAAATTATCCATGAAGGTATCAGTTTAGGTTTCCCTTCTGAAATGAGAAAAGGCACCTGTGCTGAGGTTCTCTCTTGCCACAGCCTGGCTGCCTGTTGCTGGCCTGATGAAAGTTATGACAAGCATCACACCTTCACAGTTTCTCCAGACATACTAGTTGTTGTCATAAACTTCACGCTCCAGGTCAGTTACTTGACTTATGCCCTTGCACTTGAAACTGTTTAACAGACAGTAAATGTCGGTGATGATGGTGTGCACCCAGCAGTGACTTCTAAGGCACCTGTATAAATATTTGACTTTTACAGTTATGTGGTAATTCTGCTTTCTCATACTAGGAGTTTCAGGTTCTTGAAATTGCAGTGAATTCTTGAAATTTTTAGGCATTTCAGATTCCCTTCATTTTGCATGTTCAGTTATATCGTCTCATTTATATTTACCAACAAAGATTATAAAGAACATGTAATGCCTTCGTAAAGCAAATAGAAAGTGAGGTAAGATATGACTTGGCTTATCCATATCACTACTTCTTAAACAAGTTAAGCATGCCTTTTATTTTAAACTGTTAATGGATTAACAATTATTATGAACTCTTGTTTTCAGGAAACTGGGTAACCAATTCATTTGATGTGGATAAACAGTTTTGACTAAGATGACTTGTTATTATTCCAGTTTTCTTTGAAGCAGTTAGATCTTTAAGTATTTGGAAATAGAAATTTGGTTATAAACATTTCTGGATCTCACTATGAGTTCTAAAAAATTCTGTGAGATCAGGGTCATTGCTGACATACTTAGTTTAAGTTTGATTCTGTTTTCTTTTAGGGAATTGAAGTGACTGTAAGTCTTGCTAAACTGTGTGAGAGGATATTTGGAACAACTATGCACTCTAGTCAGTTTTGTTAGACACTTACCAAACATATGGAAAAAGAGATGTTACACAGGCCAATTGGAGTGTGCCTATTCTTCTACAGGATCAAATTACAAATCCTGGAAGAAAAGTGTCTTGATAAACTGTGGGTGTGCGGTACCTTTGAACTTTTAAAGTCAATTAATTAAAATGGTCACGAAGGCTTACCCAGTTGTATTCATGTTAAGAAAAATTCTGACAGTCTATCAGAATTGGTGAAGTATTTCTGATTGTATAGATATATATGCAGATTTAGTGGTGGGGGGAGTGGAAGGCTGGAGGCTTTTACAAGAACATAATCTTGTTCAATAAGCAGTGGTTTTAGAATACTGAAGTATTAAAATACTTGTAAGCTTTTGGAGGTAGATGACCTAATGCAAACTTTGCTGGGACATGATTAAAGCTTTTATTGCCTCACCACTTATTAACTGAGTAAGCTTAGCTGAGTTTGTGAGTCCCTCTAAACCTTCGTTTTCAACTCTGAGATGAAGATAATACCACGTATTTTATAGGGATGGTTAGGGGTCCATAATGACGGCCCAGCCAAATAGTACTAGCGGTGGTGTTGTCATTCCACTGCAGGAACGGATTGGTAGTTCAGGTTGCCCCTGGACATAGTGGATGTACTGGCACCTATTTATTCTGTGTTTACTGTATGGCGGTCACTGGGCTAAGCTTCTTAGCCGTGATCTCATTCTGTTCTCCCGTTAGTCCTATGAGGTGGTGCTATTATTATCTTCCAGTTACAGATGAGGAAATAGAGTCACAGAGACATTGCCATTGCTGTTAAAAGTGGCCAAGATTTGAAGTCAGACAGTTTGACTCTGGAGCCTGTGCCCTGTGTCATTCCTTTAGACCGCTGGAACACCTGGACATGCTCAGGGGTTTTTGGGTGGAGTAGAACCTCTTTGCCTAAGTGTTGATTTTTCAGGCTGATTAACCAGTCTTTATTGGTCTTCAAAGGTTCCTGTTAACTTTTTGTGATTCTTAGATCCCTGAGTTAGCCACATGTAGGGTCGGGTTCATGAATGCCTTGGGAGTAGGGTTGGCCGCCCACCAGGTTGACCCCATTGAACAACAGTGCAGGGCCAGGTAGAACTTGGAAATTCAGTGTGCTCTTGGGCACATTAGAAGTTCTGTTTGGGGAAGAGTTAAGGGCTCTGTCTCGTTCCTGAATAGATTACAGTTTTACTATAGTGGGCTTGACTCTGCCTTCCTCCCCTACCCCCCTCCCCACCAATCCTGAGGAAATCTCCCTGTCCATGATTCCTTGCCTCCTACTCCCACGCCCTCGCAGTGGGTCAGCTGTTATTTTGGGGGTCTACTCTTTCCCTCACCTCTTATTTTGCCCACCACGGACAGCCTTTGAGCACACCAGTTGGCGTTTATGGTGGCCCATAGATCATGGCCAAATGGTGTGGTGTGTAAAAAACACGCCCTACATTCAACATAGGAGAAAAGGGTGGGATGGATTCATTGCCTCTGAGAGGGATAGCGGGCGAAGGTGGGCAGGCCTCAGAGACTGGGTGAGTGGTTGTACAAACTCTCAGTAGAATTCTGCTCATTTTCTGCCCTTGGACTGAACGTTATCCTGAGATACAATAATTTTGTCTAGTTGAACGTAAAAGATGTACCACCACACAGAAACTTGCTGATGGACATAAGCTTTGGTTTCTGGCTAGCATCAGATACTGAGTGACCTGTGTGCTTTCTAACTGGAGGGCAGAAGTTCTGGAGGTGGGGTGGGGCGGGAAGGGGAGCGCGACAGGAGGAAGACGATGTCAGCTGGGTATCCTTGATGGCTGAGCTAACTCTGGGCTCTTTACGCCCAGTTTACGGCACGTGATTCAGATCTGAGGAACTCTGTATTGTCTTGCTTTCAAAGTCGAAGCAAGTAATTTTGCTAAAGCTACTGCTAAAGTGTAAATTCCTCAAGAGACCTAATTGCTTATTACTGCTTTTCTGTGTCCTTTGTAGATGGTAGGTGTTAAATGAATGTTGGTTAGGTCAATTAATGAAGAAAGTTGTTAAATTAATGAAAGAACGCTAGTTGAGCTACTCTCTCCCAGTTCCTTATTGTTAACGCTTTAGAAAAAATTACCCATATCCACTACCAACCAGGGACAATCGATTTTCCAGTTAGATTAGAAATAATGAGAGAATTAAGCTGCTACATTTTGACTAATAGTATAAATATGGGAATTATAAGAGCAAAGAAAACAAAATCAGCCCTTATAGTCGTAATCACAACTGCCATTGTCATAGACTGCCGGAAATCATTCCTCTCCAGCCGGCTGAGTTTGGGTGCCAAATGGTTACTGTGAATTATTTGAGTGATTATGGTTTTGAAGTGTGGAGAGGTTGTTAAAGAAAGGTTTTGTTTTGTTTTGTTTTGTTTTTAATCACTCTGGGAAGCACTAATTTAAACTCAATTGTGCTGTCTCCCAAAAATTCCCAAAGAAGTATTTCATGTTTTCAACACAGTTTGCTGTAGTGCTTGCAGGAGGGAGCAGCAGTTGCTTAGTATATGACTAAGATTTCTCCCGTGACTTTAATAGTCTGTAGTTAGCAGTGTAATTTTTTTGGAAGACTTAGGGCAGCACTTGTTTTTTTAGGAAAGACTATTATTTATAATTTTCTTTTTTTTAAGCTGCAAATCACTGAACTGCAAGTTAACCTAGTCAACCCTTAAGGCTTGTGGCCTTCCAGTGTTTAAGTCTCCTGTAGGGAAGCCCAGGTGCGCTGGGAAGTGTGGAAGCTGCCCTGCAGCCCGACAAGATCTGCCCTGCCCACTTGTGGGACTTGGAGATACTGCCTTGTGAATGGCATGTGCTTGCTTTTCTTGCGTAAATGTCAGTAGGAGAAAGACGCCGCCACGCAAGCGGGGCGTGGCCGGCTTCATTGTGCTGATGGGGGAGTTCTTGGAGTGAGCCTAATACAACGTCAGATCCTTGAGATAGGGCCTGAGTCTGTGTAGGCTCTGGCCCTATGAACTTGATTAGAATTGGTTGACCTGATTTCTTGGTAGAATTGTGGACTAATTTCTTCATTTATGAAGCTCTTTGTTACTGGAAAAACGGTCACGGAAGTATGGGGAATAGGAATGGGGTTTTTTAAAGACAACAGTGTGTATGTAAGTTATGGATTAAAAATGATTTACCAGATATATAGGCCCACTCTGTTCAGTGGCTTTTTTTCCAGTTTTTTTTTTTTTTATTGAGATTAAAAAAAAAATCACAAAGAATTCACCATTTTAAAGTACCATTCAGTGGTTTTTAGTATACTCACAATGTCGTGCAACCATAACCATTATGTAATGCCTGAACATTTTTATCACCTCAAAAAGAAACGCTCTGTCCACTAGGAGCTCACCTTCCATTCTTTCCCCACCCCTGCTGCCTTTGGCAACCACTAATCTACTTTCTGTCTTCATGGTTGTCCCTCTTCTGGACATTTCGTGTAAATGGAATCATGCAATCTGTTTCCTTTGTGTCTGGCTTCTTTCATTTAGCACAATGTTTTCAAGTATCATCCATGTTGTAGCAGGTGACAGAACTTCATTCCTTTTTATGACTTTGAATAATATTCCATTGTATGGATATACCATATGCACTTTGTTTCCCCATTCATCGGTTGATGGGCATTTGGGTTGCTTCCTCCTTTTGGCTGTTACGAATAACGCTGCTGTGAGTGTTCATGTATCATTTTTGTATGAATATATGTTTTCAGTTCTCTTGGGTAGATCCCTAGAAGTGGAACTGCTCCGTCACATGGGAATTCTATGTTTCACTTCTTGAGGCTCTGCCAAGCCATTTTCCATTCCCACCAGCAGTGTCCGAGGGTTCTAGTTTCTCCACATCCTCACCGGCACTTGTTGTTTTCGGTTTGTTTTGTTTTGTTTTAAGCATTTCTCCTGGGCACGAGGTGGTATCTGACTGCGGTTTGGATTTGCCTTTCCCTCTGCCTAGTGTTTTGCTAGCCTTACCGTGACCCAAGCTTCCCGCCTTTATTCTAGCCTTGGAGGCCTTCCCGCTCCCCGCACCTTTTTGTGTCCTCTCGCTTATTACCAGACCAGGGAAAAGTTAGCTAAGAGACGTCAGTTCTGTTCAGTCTCCCGTCGCTCTTCCCTTTCTCCCCAATCTCACCGCTTTGAATCAGTGTAACACCAAAGTTGAGGTTATAGGCTTTTCCCCAGTTTTTACTGCGCCAGCCAGCGAAATGCCCTGGGCTCTGGGAGGCGTGAGGACAAACAGGATTCCACCCCAGCTCAGCTTGCTTACATCTCAGTTTGCATAATCACCTTTAAAAAGTGAAAGAAAATGTGGGGTATCGTCCATTACCTTTTCTTTAGCTATCCCTTTAATTCAGCCTAAGGGTGAGGAGTGGTGAGAGGAATTAGAGGCAGAAGACAGTGCCAAAAAACATATTAACTTTTGTCTTCATCCCAAATACGATATACTTTAAGAGGCCTAGATGTAAATCATGGAAATAATGAATTATAATGTATGTGTATATGTATATAACCAGCTTATTAAACATGATTTGATGTTTAAAAGCTTTTAGTTTAGCGATATATGGTAAGGATCAAGTTCATTTTTATTAATTAAAAAAAAAAAAAACACCAGTTGGAGGAAAGCGGGTAAAGACTGCCTTGGCCAGGGCGCCTGGGTGGCTCAGTTGGTTAAGCGACTGCCTTCGGCTCAGGTCATGATCCTGGAGTTCCGGGATCGAGTCCCGCATCGGGCTCCCTGCTCGGCGGGGAGTCTGCTTCTCCCTCTGACCCTCTTCCCTCTCGTGCTCTCTATCTCTCATTCTCTCGCTCTCTCAAATAAATAAATAAAATCTTAAAAAAAAAAAAAAAGACTGCCTTGGCCAGGTGATAAAGGTGAATAGGGACAGTGATAACTCATGGGGACGTCCCCTTGATGTGATGTGATGACAGTGACACTTTGCGGTCTTCCTCCCCCAAAACTATCATAACCCCAGGCTAATCATGAGAAGAACACCCACCAAATCTCGGCAGAGGGACATCCTACAAAATATCTGACCTGTACTCTTTAAAAAAACTATCGTGATTCTCAGAAACAAGGGAAGTCTGAGAAACAGTCCCAGCCAAGAGGAGCCCAGGGAGACATGAGGACTAAATGGAATATGGTATCCTGGAGAGGAGCCTGGAACAGAAGAAGGACATTAGGTACAAGCTAAGGAAATCTGGAAGAAGTATGGATTCTAGTCAATCGTAATATATCGTTCCTGGTTCATTAATTTTGATCAACATAACATCCTGATAGGGGAAACTGAGTGTGGGATGTACGGAAACTCTGTACTAAGTACATTTTTTCTGTAAATCTAAAACCGTTCCCCCCCAAAATAGTTGATTTTAAAAAGATTACCAAAAAAACACACAAAACAGTTGGAAGTGTTTTTCTTTAGTCAAAACGTGACTGCGCTATATAATTATGGTTTTTTTTTTTTTTTTTTTTGGTATAGTTGAAAAGCAAGGGTGGGCAAACTAGGGCCCAGGGGCCAAATCCCAGCCTGCAGCCTTGTTTTTGTATAACCCTCCAGCTAAGAATGGCTTTTACATCATTAAAGGGTTGTAAACAAACAAAAACAAAGAAGAATATGTGACACAGATTGTATGTGGCCCACAAAAGCTTAAAATATTTACTCAGGCCCTTTACAGAAAAATTTTGCCAACCTCTGATAAAAAGTGAGATGATAGTCTTTAAAAATATTTTATATTGGGGCGCCTGGGTGGCTCAGTCCGTTAAGCGTCTGCCTTCGGCTCAGGTCATGATCCCAGGGTCCTGGGATCGAGCCCCGCATCGGGCTCCCTGCTCAGTGGGGAGTCTGCTTCTCCCTCTCCCACTGCCCCTGCTTGTGTTGCCTCTCTGTCTCTCGCTGTGTCTCTCTCTGTCAAATAAAATCTTAAAAAATATATTTTATGTAAACCTTTAGAAGAAACATTGAGCATACATGATAAAATGGTATGTTTATCAGTCATCATTGATCATTTTTTTCACAAAGAACTGGGCTCTAGGCATCATGTAGTATCATGGATCAGACACGGATGCTGAGTTTGAGGAGGTGCCTTGCTGATCTTACCACTTTTCTTTTAATGCAGCATGTCACATAAAGTTTTCCAAACCCATTCTTCTCTGAAGTAGCTGGAATTGTACGTAGGGACCTGAAAAAAACAGGCAAAACTGAAGTTCTGGAGATATCCTAGTTGTTTACAGTTTACTATTGGAGGTACAAATACAGTAATCGGTTTTGATGGTTGGAAACACTGATTTTCCTGTGACAGATCGATGGTGTTTATAAAATCACAAAGTTGGTGATGATGAGCAGGTAGAAAATGAGGCCATGTATTATCTTTATAAAGTAAGTGCCTGTCACAGTCAAGATGCTGTGAAAGGCTGAGATTGTATTACTCTGTGACTAATTTTTCCAGTATTGTTAACCCTGATGCCAGTAACGAAATCATAGTTGTGAGGGCCTGGGTGGCTCAGTTGGTTCAGGTCATGGCCTTGGGGCCCTGGGTTGGAGGCCTGTGTCAGGCTCCCCGCTCAGCAGGGAGTCTGCTTGAGGTTCTCTCTCTCCCTCTGCCCCCCCCCCCCCCCGGTGTTCGCTCTCTCTCAAAATAAATGGATAACACTTTATTTTTTATTTTTTTAAAGAATTATTTTTTATTTTTTTATTTTTTTAAAAGATTTTATTTGTTTATTTGACAGAGAGAGGCACAGCGAGAGAGGGAACACAGGCAGGGGCAGCGGGAGAGGGAGAAGCAGACTCCCCACTGAGCAGGGAGCCCGATGCGGGGCTCGATCCCAGGACCCTGGGATCATGACCTGAGACGCTTAACGCCTGAACCACCCAGGCTCCCCTGGATAAAACTTTAAAAAAACAAAAAGAAAAAGGAAAGAACTCATGGTTCCGAGAGGCCAGTGGTGAGCAGCACTGAAAATGGGGCCCCTGGAAAGTGGGGCATGGTAGGGTAACAGAGCTCAGCTTTGGGGACCGTGCTTTCACTCCTGTGACACTGGAGGAGTCGAGGTGGTCCCGACAGAGAATTGGACCAGAGGTGTACATTTAACGTACTTTGGTCTCCATGGCGGCGGCGGAAGGGAATGGAAAGAAATGTGGACATTATCTTGATTATCAAAATAGCGACTGACTTTTCGCTAAAGAGTGTCGCTGCTATTTCTGTAAAAAGGAGTGTGTCGGGATCGGGCAGGCAGAGAAGCTTTCCTTTGGTTCGACTGTTGCTGCTCCTGCCCGAGCTGCTTTTCCAGCGTGGCCGCGGCGATCGTGATCACTGGCTCTGACCGTGACCATGAGTGCCGACAGCAGTAGTAAACATTGACGGACAGCGATCTGTGCTCTGCGCTCCTGATTAAGATTCTGTCTTTGTGCTAGACTGTGGAATGTGTTGTGTACTTTACTGACATTGCTCCATTTTATGAGAAGGTAACTTTATTAAGTGGCACTGATAGTCAAGTTTAAAGCATGGGAGACACGACTTTTACTGCAAAAGACAGCAAGAGCACGCAGCGCAAAACTTTATTCTGCAATTTTCCTAAGTGGTACGGTTTTTCATAGAGATAACATTGAAATGCCAATCTTTTTTTTTTTTTCCCTTTGAAATTGTGACAGTGAATGAATGTGTGGAATCCGTATTGTACGTGATATCCCTGGGTTGCCAGTTTTGTCCACTTATAGGTCTAGGTGTGTTCATTTCTGACTGGTCCTTTCCCTTTCTGCCAATTGTCAGGGTGTTTGAACTTGTTAGAGGTTTACTTTCTCCCCTCATTGCCTCCCTTTCCCCCTTTCTGCTAAGTGGCGCAGCTCGTGGCATTTCTCTTAGGACCATATAACTATAAACTGGTATTTAACTTAGGACCGTGTAACTATAAACTGGTATTAATGCCTTGGTTTGCTGTTGCAGATCCAAAGGCTGTAGGGCTGACTTGATTGTCTAATACCCCTTTCAGCTTTCCCCCGGAAGGTCTGCCTTTAGATGTATATAGATGCATTCTTGAGAGATTTCCTAATGTCTCATATGTAGGAGCATCTGTGTGTCTGCATCGCTAATGTTCTCATAAAATTGATTTCAAGTCAGTTGAGGATGGAGACCTGCTTTGCATGTGCACCATTCCTTTGTGCGATCTGCTCTATTAGAGTGCCTGTTCCCCTGGGGCACTTAAGAACACTGCAGAGCCCCATACCCATATAAATGAAATGTCAGTATCTGAAGGACCTTTGCCTTCTTCCAGCAGCCTCCATAATCTGTCCCCAACCTACTCTTACTGACTTGACCCCCTTGTCACTCACTCATTCATCTGTTCAACCCTTCATCAAAGATTTGCTGAAAACACTGTATGCCTAACATATAACTTGGGGACATGGCATTGAATGGAATAGGCAAGGTCCCTACTTCTTTGGATTTTTATATTCCCGTTTAGGGATGACAAATTATAAAGGCAGTAGTGAATGTGTTTTGATGAAAATAAACAAGGTGATGTAATAAGTGGTGTCAGTGGGAGCTAGTTTGGGTGCAGTGGTAAGGAAAGGCCTTTCTGAGGAGCTGACTTTTAAGTGAGACATCAGGATAAGAAAGAGCTATCCAGGGCGCCTGGGTGGCTCAGTCGGTTAAGCATCTGCCTTCGGCTCGGGTCATGGTCCCAGGGTCCTGGGTTCGAGCCCCGTATCGGGCTCTTTGCTCAGCGGGGAGTCTACTTCTCCCTCTCGCTCTGCCTGTTGCTCCCCCTGCTTGTGCTCTCTCTCTCTCTCTCTCAAATAAATAAAATCTTTAAAAAAAAATTAAAGATACATATAAAAAAAAGGAAGAGCCATCCATGTGAAGATCTGGGATGGTCCAGGCAGAGGAAAAGGCTAGGCGGAAGCGCTATCCCGCTCTGTCTCGTGTGATAGCTGCTAGGAATATGTGGCTATTTAAATTAATCAAAATTAAATAAAGTTAAAAATCTCCTTTCTCGGTCTCATTAGCCACAAGTTAAGTGCTCATGAGCCACATGTGCAGTATAGAACATTTCTGTCAGTGCAGAAAGTCCTCCTGAACCCCACTGTCCTAAAGTGCTAAGGAGGTTGGTAATGTTCAAGGAGCTGAAAGGCAGCCTGTGTGACCCCAGTGTAGAGACCCAGTGGGACAAGGGTCTTCTTGTGAGGCAGAGACATGGAAAGGGTCTGACCAGGTATGCCTTGTAGTCCATCAACATTTTTAGGGCATTTGGGAGCCACTGGACGAGTTTTAAGTTGAATGGAGGAATGGAGGTGTATATGTGCATGTGCGTGTTTGTTCCTGCTGTCTTTCCATAAAGGGAACATTTCTTTGTAAGGCCTTATCCATTTTTCACAAGCCATCACTACTCTGTGGAGGAGTGGTAGAAGCCATTGCAATGAAATAATCTAGGTGAGAAACCATTAGATCCTGAACTAGAATGATGGCTTTGGCAATGGAGAGCAGTGAATGGATTGGGATGTTTTTTAGGTAAAAGGGAAAGAACTTGCCTGTGCTTTGGCTGTGTGAGGCATGAGGAAACGAGAGGAACGAAGGATTTGCTGATATACAGATGGGGAAAGACCAAGGGAGGAGTATGGTTGGTTGGTATGCAGTTGGATCAGTAATCTAGAGTTGAGGTCTGAGATGCCTATTACAACATACACATGGAGATATCCAACAGGTGGCCAGAAATAGAGTCTGGAGTTTGGAAGACAGCTCAGAGCTTGGGATAGTAAATTTGGGTATATCTAGGTAGTCTGTTTAAATGGTGGGATGGGATAAGATCCCTGGAGAGAAGGAAAAGAAGAGGTCCCAGGATGAAGTACAGGCCTGAAGCCCAATACACTTATTTTTTTGGTTTGTGAAACCTCGTTCCAGCGAAGATGGTTTACTTATTCTCGTTGGACCAGCCCTTATACTTGATGGCGACGAAGATGACAGTGATGATGGTAGAACTACCATCTGTGGAGCCCCGCTCATAGGTCACCTCAGGCCCCACGAGGGCACGCGCACTGTCTGTCTTGTCCACTGTTGTATTTCAGTGCCTAATTCTGTGGGAGCTCCTAATGAGTATTTACTGAATCAATGAAACCTTTGATAAGGTACCATGATTGCCCCCATTTTAGGAAACTGAGGCTTAACGGATTAGGTGACTTGTCTTAGGCACAAAGCTGTGAAGCAGTGGTGGCAGAACTTGACCATGTCATTCCGACTTCAGAGCTGTGCACGTAACTACCTACCGCCTCTGACAACTGCTAGCAAGAGGCCTGGGCCTCCTCTTGGGGTTGGAACCCCTAGCCAGTACATAGCGAAGCTTCCGCACGTGGAGCTTCCCCTCACAACTTAGCCACATGTAGTCTGCCATTGCCTTAATCCTTAATCCCGTACGTGTACTGTGTTTGCACTCTTCAAATTGAACTATTACTTTTTCAGAATTTATTTTTTATTTTCCCGGACAAGTTGGTAGGCTCTGTTTGGTTAAGTCATGCACACTGTTCCTTATTCATGCCCCCCAGAGGACACCCAACACAGTGTCTTGCGCGTGTTTGGTACTCAAGTAAAGCTGAGTTGATTCTATCACTTCTGCCTTATTCCAGCGCTTTAAGTTCTTTCAGAGGCTGAGAGCCGATATGCTATAAATCCGCTTTATCCTTGTCTTCTGGTTCTGAAAACCCTTTGACCTTGTACCACAGTCTTCTCCCAACTGTCACCTTCCCAAATGTGCCCTACACACCTGCACCCCTCCAGGTGAACTAATTAAGAATGGAGAATTTGCAAAGCATAACGCTGAGTCCCAGCTCTTCCAGATTCTTTCCTAGAGCTCTCTCTTTTTCATGGATTTAAACCCTGATGGGCGATCCATTGTCTGAAAATACTGTGGTTTTACCACAAGTGTGTAAATTACAGACCTTGATTGGAATTATTTTTTACTTTGACTCTTGGAGTTGAGTGTAAGTCTTGGGGGAACAATAATCTCTTTCTGTAAATTGCCATGTTATATTTTGCTTTACACTGCTTAGATTTGGATTCAAGCGCTAACCTTCGTAAATGGGAAGTGATAGAAACTAAGCGGGAGTGTGGTGTGTTTTTGTTTGATTTACTTATGCCATGAAATTTACCTGGAAGCATACAAGCTGTCACTAAAAGGGTGGTTGTAGAGGAACCACGTAACGTGAATATTCTTTGTCCCTGTCACAAGTTGTTGCACTTTTGTTTGTCTTTGTGAGAGCTAACCAATGTATTGTGTATCTGCTTCTGTCTGGAAATCTAGTATTCTTACATTTCTACTTTTGACTTGGTTTGAGATCCAAGTTTGTGAATTTTAATTAAATGCTTAGATTATGCATGTGAAAAATCTTTTGTTCCTGTGTTGCTATGAGCAACAGTGGTTAAAGTTAACCTTCCCTTTTTCAAAGAAATAGTGGACAGATAAATATATGAATTTTGTCAGGTCAAAAACAGGTCGTCATTTAGTGTTACGAATGGTCTGCTTATAAAATAAATTGTTACTATGACCATGATTATCACAGAGAAGGGAAGAATGCAGTAGAAGTGAATAATCATCTGACACATTGACAAAACATTCCTAAAATACTATTCAAATGAGGAAAGACTTTACGGGGCTGCAGCCGAGTAGCCAAGCGTTGAGTCCTTTTAGTCGGAGGCCATCTGACTGCGTTTACTGTTGTGGCTGAAAAGAGGCTGTATGTGTAGTGGTTTGCAGAGAAAAACCATGACTTATATGACTCTCCCAACTTCCTTCCTTCCTTCCTTCCTTCCTTTCTTTTTCTTTCTTTCCTTCCCTTTCTTTTTCTCTCTCCTTCCTTCCTTCCTTCCTTCCTTCCTTCCTTCCTTCCTTCCTTCCTTCCTTCCTTCCTTCTTTCCTTCCTTCCTTCCCTTTCTTTTTCTTTTTTTAATCTTGCCTCTCGTCTCCCCACACCACACTTTATCTCATTCTTAAAGACTTCTTTTGTCCTGATAGTATTTGTTTCATTGCTCGCCATCCCACTTGAGTCTAAACTTCACTGACTCCTGGTGATTGCTTAGACTTGCTATTTGGTTCTGTTGTGTGATTTTTGATTATACTCCTTTGTGCTGTTTAAACTAGCAGTGTTTACCTAAATTAGTGGTGGGAGCAAAGGACTCAGGTTGGCCCATTTGAATGAAAATCGAGAGCGTTGCCCTGGCCCCGTGGAGAGCCTGCCGGATGGATTTCCCTGAACTCTCGCTCCAGAAGGGCCGCTAGGAATTTGGGCGGACCGGGAAGCCAGCTCTCTGGTTAGAGGCAGGAGGGCTGCGAATGGCCGGCTTAGGGATTTATAGTGATAATGGAATTAATTCTCCCTCCGAGAACCTAGGACGCAGGGAAGAGACGCCCTTTGTCCTCCCCCTCCTTTCTTGCCTCTGCCCCAGTCTGCTCCTGAGAATGAACCCCGGAGCTCCAATCCTTTACACGGTTTGCAGGAGGAAAACAGAACTTTCTCCTTCAGGATTTCAGCACCTCCTGCGGAGCTCTCCACCTTTAGCAGAGGGTGTCCGGCCCCTCATGCTAGCATCTCTGTAGCTGTGCGCTTTGTAGGTTGGAAAACAGTGGTTTTTGTTTTTTTTTTTTTAAAACAAAGTCTTGTTTTTTAATTCTGAAAATTTAAAGTGGATTTTTATTTTTTATTTTTGGTTAAGCTACCAGTTTTTAAAGCACAGAGAGAGTGTTAGAATGCTAATTCTGTAGTATATTCTGGGATAAGAGTCGGAATTGAAAATGAACATGTAAGTATTTGAGAAGGATGTTCATTTAACCCATGCTTCTTGTATGCGAAATTCATTTCCTTTCCACTGTTGTCAGTTCTTGTTCCAAGGTCTGCCTTTAACTCCTGGATTCTTCATTCTGATATTCATCCACAGTGATAATTATATAGTTCTTAAACAATCTGTCCAAAGAACTTGAATTTGTTTGTTGGTGGGTTTTTGAAGAAAGTCACAGTGGAAATGAGAATCATCCAAACATCTGGCTTCATCAAGATATTGGAGGTGATGTCCTATCTGCGGAGATGAAGAGTTCCCTTTGCAAGTATAGAAAGGCTTTAAGGTTAACTCTAAGTTAATTAATAATTTCAGGACTAAAAGAAAACAGGTAAGCTGGTTTTCCCTTTCTGGCCTTAAAGAGGAAAATGAAGAATCAGTTGGAAAACCAGTTATTTTAGAATTTTCAAGGTTACAAGGTCAGCTGTCTGAAAAGATGTGTGTGTGTGTGTGTGTGTGTGTGTGTGTACATTTTACCGAAAAATACCTTATTCATGTTGAATAATCATGGTACATAGAAATGAAATACTGTGAATTGATAAAGATGTAAGGGCGCTGAGATGCAAAAATCCCTACTGCGGTCCCATTTGAGTTAAAGCATGCACACGCTCCTGTACATGTCTACATTCTGATACTCGCCAACTGGAATAGTTTTGAGCAAAGAACCTTTATTGGCAGTTACTTCTGGGGAACCAGACTGTGGTTGGGGAAAAGACTTGTATTTTCTGTAATTACTTCTGGGTCACTTATTATTATGTACATAACTTACTACTTATTGAAATAAAACTCCTCTTTACAGATAAGAAAAAGTTCAAATATTTTATATTTATAACTAAAGAGTATTTGTTTAAATGATAATATCTGTAAATTTCCATTCATATTTAATATTGTCTAATTTTTACTTTGAATTTTGGAGGAAATTCTCTTAAGTTCCTCTGGTATAAGATGGATGGAATAAATAAAACACATTTATTAATTTATTAGTGTCATTTATTAATGTCATTAAAACTAACATTGTGGAGGAAAACAATTTAATTGTTGATATGTATAATTTTTGCTGATCATTTCCCAAATATAGAGGTAGAAAAATGTCTATGATCTGTTGGTTGTCGATGGAGAGAACATTTTTAATATCTGTATATTTTAGTTTTGCCAGGTAGTTAGTTTATTATACTGTTATCTCATTTAGTTAGAAAATTAAGTTTAAAAAAGTTCCATCATTGGGGCGCCTGGGTGGCTCTGTCGGTTAAGTGTCTGCCTTTGGCTCCAGGTCATGATCCTGGAGTCCCAGGATCCAGCCCAGCGTGCTGGGCTCCCTGCTTAGCCCAGAGTCCGCTTCTCCCTTTGTGCCTCCCCCGCGGCTTGTATTCTCTCTCTCTCTCTCAAATAAATAAATAAAAATCTTTAAAAAAATTAAAAATAAAAAAAGTTCCAACATTTTATGCAGTGAACATCACCTAAACATGAGGTATCTTTCTTCTGTTTCAGTGAGGGCTATTCAAAGGCAGTTGGCAAACTATGGCTTGGAGGCCAGATTCTGCCCGCGTCTATTTTTTTTAATGGTCTGTGACCTAATTGAGGGTTTTACGTTTTTTAAATGTTTGAAAAAAAATCCAAAGAAGAATATTTTATGATGTGAAAATTATATAAAATTAAAACATTTGTGTCTGTAATTTAGTTTATTTAATTCAGCCACACTCATCCGTGGGCATACTGACTACTTTCAGACTATAAAGACCGAGTTGAGTAGGGAGACGGAGACTCTGTGCTCCCAAAGGCTACAACATTTATTATCTGTCCTTTTTTACAAAAAGTTTGCTTAGCCCTCAAATACGATAATAATAAGAGAAAGTAGGGATGCATTTCTTTGTGGAAAACTGTAGATTACATTGAGTCTTCTTGATAATTTTTTTTAAAAGATTTTATTTATTTATTTGAGAGAGAGAGAATGAGAGAGAGCACGAGAGGGAAGAGGGTCAGGGGAGAAGCAGACTCCCTGCCGAGCAGGGAGCCCGATGCGCACTCGATCCCGGGACTCCAGGATCATGACCTGAGCCGAAGGCAGTCGCTTAACCAACTGAGCCACTCAGGCGCCCCTTCTTGATGAATCTTTTAACCTAATAATTTGGCCTGACTGATGCATGTGTACTGGATCTGTGTGTGTGTGTGTGTGTGTGTGTGTGTGTGTGTGTGTGTAAACCAACTCACCTCCTTTTCTTCTCTTTTCCTTACTTGACTTAAATTTCATTTTGCTCTGTTTTATTTTTGTAAGCCACCATCAATTGAGCTCTTAGAATTAGTAATCATAATACTATCTCAATTATTTATTGAGGGCCTTTGATGTGCTAAAAGTATGGTAGGTGTGCTAAATATATTCTCATTTAATTATCATAGCTTTTAAAAAAAATTGTGGTCAGAAACACATAATATAAATTTACCATCCTAACCATTTTTTAGTGTTTAGTACACAAGAATTAACAGCATTTACATTGTTGTTGTGTCACAGATCTCGAACTTTTTCATCTTGCAAAACTGAAATTATATCCATTGAATAGCTCCCCTGTTCCCCTCCCCCACAGCTGACAACCGCCACTCTTCTGTCAGTTTCAATGACTTGGACTTGGATACCTCATCAAAGTGGAATCATGGAGTCCTTATCTTTTTTTGACTGGCAGTTCACTTAGCATAATGTCCTCAAGGTTCATTCATTCATGCTGTTGCATGTGACAGGATTTCTTTCTTTTTTAAGGCTGAATAATATTCTGTTATGTGTATATACCGTTTTTATCCATTCGTCTGTTGATGGACATTTAAGTTGCTTCCATTTCTTAGCTCTTATGAATACTGTTGCTATGAACATAGCTGTGCATATATCTCTTTGAGACCCTGTTCTTAATTTTTTTGGATATATACCCAGAAATGGGACTGCTGGATCCTATGGTAATTCTATTTTTAATTTTTCGAAGAACTTCCATAGTGTTTTGCATAGAGGCTACACCATTGTACATTCTCACCAGTAGTACAGAAGGATTGTAATTTATTTACATCCTTACCAACACTTGTTATTTTCTGTTTTTTTGTTTTAATTTTTTTATAGTGGCCATGCTCATGGGTGTGAGGGGGGTACCTTATTGTGGTTTTGGTGTGCGTGTCCCTGATGATTACTGATGGTGAACATCTTTTCATATGCTTATAGGCCAGCTGTATGTCTTCTTTGGAGAAGTGTCTGTTCAAGTCTTTTGCCCATTTTAAAATTGGGTCGTTTCTTTGTGTTGTTTTTGTGTTGCATAAGTTCTTTATATATTCCAGATATTAATCCTTTATCACATATATGGTTTGTAAATATTTTCTTCCAATTCATAGATTGTCTTTTCACTCTGTTGATTGTTTCCTTTGTTGTGCAGAGTTTTTAAGTTTGTTGTAATCATATGTGTCTATTTTTGTTGTTGTCTGTGCTTTTGGTGTCATAACCAAAAAATCATTGTCAAATCTGATAGGAATCTTTTCCCCTATCTTTTCTTATAGGAGTTTTAGTGTCAGGTCTTATATTTATGTCTTGAATCCATTTTGAGTTAATCTTTGTATATGGGATAAGGTAAGGGTCCAGCTTCATTCTTATGCATGTGGATGTCCAGTTTTCCCATCATTTATTAAAGAGACTACCGTTTTCCCATTGCGCAGCCTTGGGACCCTTATTGAAGAGCCTTTGACCATAAACACAAAGGTTTATTTCTGGACTTTCTTTTCTGTTCCTTTGGTCTAGATGTCTGTCTTTATGTCATAGCAATTTTAGCAGGATAGCTAATATTCTCCCTATAGATAAGAAAACGGGTTTTGTTTTTTTTTAAGATTTCATTTATTTGAGAGAAAGAGAGCACAGAGGAAGAGGGAGAGGGACAAGCAGACTCCCTGATGAGCATGGAGCCCTATGTGGGGCTTGCTCTCAGGACCCCGAGATCATGACCTGAGCTGAAGGCAGACACCTAACTGACTGAGCCACCCAGGTGCCCTGAGAAAACTGAGGTTTAACTAGAAGGTAGGGAGCCAGAATTTAACCACAGGCTTTCAATTTATACAGTGTGCTAACCTAGTTTGTCACTTTTCAGAAATCAGACTGTCATTAGTACTTATCCAAAACAAGAAATATCTGAAGATGGAATGTGTTTCACTTTTATGAATGACTGTGTGTATGGAAGTATATATGCATGTTTCCTGTGTCTCCTGCTAAATTATAAACTCATTGAAAGTTGGAATGAAAATTTTTTGGTATGTTTCCCAGCACTGCATATTATCACCTGATGGGTAACTGGAGGTTCGTATATACCTATAGGAGTGTGACCTAAATTATAAAATAATGATCTTACATTTGTAGTGTTTACTATGAGCCAGGGGCTCTTCTAGGCTCTCCACATGTCTTATTTTATTTAATTCTTACTAAAACACCTTGAGGTAGATATGTTCACATTCTGTAGCGTTAGCCTCCTAACTTCATTTCCTTGTTTATTCAATTATATGAAAAATTCTACCACCTGACCTATCTTTGCTCTCTTTCCTGGGCTCTGCAACTCCACTGTTACTGTGATCTTCCATCTTTAGGGGCTAAATGAAGTCCTCCCGTCCTGGTAAGACACGGAAGACGCCCCATTATTTTAGCAAGTCAGGATCAGTTAGCAATTTTTTCCCGTTATTTTTAAAATTTTCTCAGTTTTTGATTAGGTAATTATGTATTACAAAATTCAAGAACAAAACGATAGTAAAAAGTAAACCTCCTTCCCATGCCTCTTGGTGCCCCATTTCTCTCCCCAAAGGGAGAGATATCTGTCATCAGTCTCTTGTATATTGTTCCAGAGATATTCTTTACATAAGCAAGACTGTATATGCACATGTGTGGTTCTACATATATCTTAGCTTTGTATTTCACAATTGTAATACCATTTTACACCTTGATTGCTTTCCTCTTAGTATGTATTAAAGATTGTTCCATTCTGTTGCATATAACCTGCCTCTTAATACTCGATTCTGGGAGCGTACTGAATCTTTCTGAACCATTTCTTTATTGATGGTCATTTAAGTTCCTCCCCGTTTTGTTTTCCTGTTGCAGCGGTTCTTCGCTGATGCTCACTGTACAAGTTTCTTTAGTACAAGTGAATTCCTAGAAGTGGAAAGGCTGGGTCATTGATGCGCGTTTACAGTTTTGATAAGCTGCTCTAGCTTGCTGTCCATGGAGGTTGTACCTGTCTCTACTTCCGGCAACTTTCAAATTAGTGCCTTTTCCCCACACCTTTGCCAAACACTGTGTTTCAAAACATTTGACATTTTTTACTAATAAGAGAGATGCAAATTAAAACGACAGTGAAATAGCATTGTCCACCTATTATGAGTGAGATCAAACATTTTTTCACTTACTTAAAAGCCATTTATTTTTCTACTTCTGTGAACCAAGTCTTCGTATTTTTTTTTTAAAGATTTTATTTTTAAGTAACCTCTACACCCAACGTGGGGCTCGAACTTACAACCTCGAGATTAAGAGTCTCATGCTCCACCAACCGAGCCAGCCAGGTGCCCCAAGTCTTCATATACTTTCTTTTTTGTTTTTGTTTTTTTTGTCGGATCATTATTATTTTTATTACCGACTGTAAACTTTATATTAGGCAAAGTATAAAATCAGTGGGGCAGAAATGGATTATTTAAGAAATGGTACTGGCTCAGTAGGCCATCTGTATTAAAAAATACAATTTGGATTCCTGGGCTTTCCCATACACAAAGATTTGTACATTGATTAAGGTGGAAAATCAGCGTGGAAAAACAGATTTTAAGCTACTAGAAAATTATAGGTAGGTAGGTATCTGTGTGACGCAGTAGTGTGGACTGAGAAGTCCAGACTGTTTAGGAGAAGGTTCATACGTTTGACAACAGAAAAAATTTGACATGGCAAAAGGCACAAATAAAGTTAAAGACAAAAGAAGTGGGAGGCAGTGTTGCATATAACCATAAAAAGTTAGTAGCTTGATCGCATAAAGATCTGTTATTCAGTAAGTACATGAGAACCCAGAAGAAAGTAACAGCCAGTTCTCAGACAAAGGAAACAGGCTCATCAGTGAGTGTATGGACAGGTCTTGATTGCACTAGTAAGCAGAAAGGGAGACGCAGAGTAAAATTCCAATGAAATACCATCTCATTTTCATCAGATTCACTAAAATTAATAAGCCTGATAACATCAAGTGTGGAGAGGATGTGGGGTATGGGAGCTTCTATCACTGCGGAAAGAAACGTGGGCCAATAATATCCTAAGGAGAGCAGTTGGCAACGTATGTTAGTTTAAACATTTGTATTCCTGTGAGTCCAGGGTTCCATGTGTATGCCCTAGAGCAGCTCTTGCACATATGTACAAGCAAGTTCATTGTAGCATAATCTGAAAAAGCTGAAAATTGGCAACAGTCCAAATGTCCATCAATAGGGGATTGTAATAAACAACTTTTATGGTTTAGTTGTATAATCGAGTGCTATACAGCAGTTAAAATAAATGAGCTAGAATCTTCTTACATATATCAACATAGATAAATCTTGATGACAGTGTTTAGAGAAACAAAGCGAGTTTCAGGAGTGTGTATATATATAATATATCACTCATGTAAATTTTTTTAAAAACCCACAAAACTGGAGTATATAGACTTTGTGGATACATATGTAGGTGGTCAAGATTTAAAAACAGGAATGATCCACCCTGACATCAGGTTAGTAATTGCCTCTGAGGAGGGAAGGGTGTGTGTGGGGGGGGGTCTGTCCTCAAAGATACCAATATTCTTTATATTTTTAAATCTGAAGGCAAGAATGGCAGCCTACCATTCCTTAAATCTTGGTATTGTGCACAGGATCTTCATTTGTCTCTGTATTTTTTGATATACTTTAAATACACATTTTGAATTTTTCCACATGCCTTTTCACTATGTAGAGATAGTTTGTGCTTTAAGCTAATAATATAATGAATTTTATTAATAATTTAATGAATTTTATTAATTTGAATTTTGGTATGAAACCCCCTGAATCATTGAAAAAGTGTATTGCTGGATTCTGTTTTCTAATAGTTTATTTAGGATTTTTACATTAATATTCATGAGAGTTGTCTCATTTTTTTCTTCCTCTCTTTTGATGCTCCCTTTATTAGATTTTGGTTTCAGTGTTACGCTGACTTCCTAAAAAGAATTTGGAGCAGTTCGAGTATGATCAGAATTGTGTGTTCCTTGTAGTTTGGTAGAGTTCATGTTTATAACTTACTGTATGTATTTGATATCATACTTAGCCTGAAGGGTTAGTTCTTGGATAACTGTTTTGGTATCTATATGGCTGACTGGGTTTTTGTCCCTGTCTTCAGGGATCAGTTTGGTATTTCTATTTTCCTGGAAAATCACCAGTGTTTCAAATTTATTGGACAAGATAATCCTTTAATGTTCTTTTCTTTTCTACTACATCTCTGGTGGTTTTCCTGTTCTCATTCATTACTTAGTGTATTTGTGCTTTCTCTTTCTTTCTTTCTTTCTTTTTTTTCCCCTAGTTCGAGCCAGCTAATTGCTCAGTTATTTGGCTATTTCTTCTTAAAGTAACCAGCTGTTCAATTTATTCTTATTATAACTACTCTTTTTTTAATTCAGTACTTTTTGCTTTTTTCTTTATTCATTCCTTCCTTTTGCTTTTTCATTTTTTTTGTAACTTCTTGAGATTGCTTACTTTATTTTCCTTATTACTTCTTAGTATTAGCAGTGAAAGCTATGAATATTCCTTGGATTTCATGTGGCTCAGGACATACTGCCCCAAAATATGGCACACTCCTTAATCTATCATAGTCCTCAACCATTATCCACTCTTCTATCAAACCTAGCATGAAAATACACAGGTCTGATTGCTTCTTTTTTTTTAAAATTTTATTCATTTATTTGAGAGAATGAGAGAGAGAGAGAGCATGAGAGGGGGTTGGGTCAGAGGGAGATGCAGACTCCCTGCCGAGCAGGGAGCCCGATGTAGAACTCGATCCCAGGACTCCAGGATCATGACCTGAGCCGGAGGCAGTCGCTTAACCAACTGAGCCACCCAGGCGCCCGGTCTGATTGCTTCTCTGGGTCTTCCATTTCCTTATGAAGGCTTCCATGTCACGTAAAACTTATTAAATAAATTTAAATGCTTTTCTTCTGTTAATCTTTGTCAGTTTAATTTTTAGACCCAGCCAGGGATCTTAAAGAGAGTCGAGGAACACTTTTTCCTGCTTTAGTTGTATCAGAGCTTCTGATATGTTACGATTTCATCATTATTTTGTACTTCTTCTTCAATATTCAGGTTTGAATTCCTCTTTATTCAGAATTTAGAATCTCTGGTAATTCAGACTTTCTCCAGAAAAGTGTAGAAATGACTAACACACTAAATTTTTCTGACATATTGTGTAGCCAAAGAAATCATCCCCAGTGCAGGAAATGTCCCCAGTGCGGCGCCCCGGCCACGGTGTTTGGAGATGACATGGGGCTATTAGGGCTGCATTTAAGGTGTGTGGGGCACTGGGGAGGGGGCAAGGCTGGTCTAGAATTACAGTCTTTCCTTTCAATTGCCTTCATTCCCCTGATAGCTCAGGGCTGGAAGCTCTTACATAAAACAAGGTATTTTCCTTGGAACGGGATGCTTAATTTTGCCAGTTCTCTTTTCAAGTGACTCACATTTCAAGGGCACCATGGGATCTGCATCATGGGATCTGCCTTTGGATGTTGAATTGAGATTATGTGACGGATAGTTTTAGCTATATATGGGTGTGCCCTGACAACTGTTCTGTTGTGGTATTGTAGCCATCATATTATTTTCATAATTAGAAAATATTTTAAATAAATGTGTTGTTGTAAAAATGAATGCTGAAAAAAATAGAAAATGCTAATATTAGTGAAAAATGTGATGACTCCTTCCCTTCAGTCAAATACACATTTGATCAAATAAGCATTTGATTGAAGGGAGTTGTCTGTGTGTTCAGCTGTAAAAGAAAATTAAAATTAAAGGTGTTCATGTTGGTTTTGCATCATATGATATTGTCTACTTCCCCACTCCCTCCTCCCCCACATCACGTAGGGCCTTTGGACAACTCTTCATACTCAACTTACTACGCTTTTTCAGGAATTTGTTAAATATCAGAGTAGAAGATTCTGTACACTTCTTGTTTGAATTTACTCCGGTCTATAGGTGTGTTCAGTGTTCCAGCAGAATTCATGCTCATTCTCAAGTTCTTCCCTCCAAATTAGAGGAGAGGAGTAACCTCCCACGTTCCCAGCTGTACCGAATCGGAAGGCCTTTAAGATGGTGTAATGAATGCTTACCGTTGGTGAGATGAGATGTGCTGTCACTGTTCACTTCCAGGGCTGGACCAGGGTGGGGCCAGCACCTCACAAGATGAGGCCTTGGACGCAGGACTCCCTCTTGCTCTTGTGCATGTTTGGAGTTGGCAACTGCATGGTGCGACCCTGAGAGGCAGCGCCCCCTCAGATTTTGTGCACTGGGACCTTGGCTTGCCTCACCCTAGTCCCAGCCCTAACCAGTTCCTCCGCCTGTCCATGTTTCCTCCTTCTCCAGAGAACGTCTCTGTGAGCTTGTTTGTCCTCAGGGTAACTGAGAAGCCACCCACTTGTCCATCCCGTTGTCCAGATAACTTTTGCTCACTGCTGACCAGAACTGGGTGAGAACCAGTAATTGTTACTGATTGGTTGAGAGATGATGCCGGTGCTGCTCGTCAGGGTTATGTACTCTGTAGTGAAGATCTGTTCCTGGTTGCTTATTTCTAAATTTAGTCCTCCATGATCCCATTAGGACAGAGAAGGCTGGTAGATGCGGTGACCGTCGTTCTCCAGCAGGATCAAGGTGCTCCTCAACATATGACTTGGTGGTAGACATGTGATGTTCTTTCTGCCCACTCTTGTCATTTTCGAGGCAACTAAAACCAGGGGTTTCTTGGGAGTAGCAGAGGAGCTATTGTCGATGAAATGGAAGCAGTTTCGTTAGAACTTTCCAGGATTTATATACTACTGTATTTTCAGGTCAAAGGATAAATTAGCTATTACATCAGACCTGGTTGAGTGAATATGAAGAATAATTTGGAAAGTCTCTAAGGCCTGTGAATGCTCACATTAGTTT
Organism: Eumetopias jubatus; assembly: GCF_037043125.1. Lineage (NCBI taxonomy): Eukaryota > Metazoa > Chordata > Mammalia > Carnivora > Otariidae > Eumetopias > Eumetopias jubatus. The sequence continues at coordinate 14,677,520 of NW_028274808.1, forward strand.
ATTTTTATTTACGTGGGAGAATGGGGAAAGAATTTTAAAAAGGGAGCAGTATGCTGTGCGCAAACTCTCTTATTATTTACTACCCCCTGAGACTAGTTGCATTTTGAACTAGGTGCCGGGATGAACATATGTGGTCAGTTTATCAGTTCTGTACTGCTGTGTCACAAGCGATCTCGAAAAACTTAGTGGCTTAGTGGGTGCTTCCTTGAGTGGTACGAGTAGTTAGTGACTCCCGTGCTCGCTTCACGTTGTTGGACTTCCTTCGGAGTGTGATCCACATTTCTCCAGTCTGAGTGGAGTTTTCGCTGTCCAGTCAACACTTCCATGTTTTAGGCTCTCTACTCTCCCCACGTGGAATTCTTTTGCTCCTCTTGGTTGTGACCCATGTCCTGTGGATTCATTAGGAGGTACCTTAAGTTTTCAGTCTCTTTAAATACCTCTCTTAATTCTTCATTCTATCTCAGATACTTAGTGTATGCCAGCTGTGGAAATGACACCCCTTTCATTGAGGACCGGGTCAAGAATGGGCACGTGGCCCCTTCCGGCCGGTGAGGGGGTCAGGGGACGTCCGCTAGAAGAGCCCGGGGAAAAGCTAGAAGAGAAGACAGTTTGTCTCGTTCTTTTCAATGTTGTTTGGCCTGGAACTATGGCGTCCATCTTGCTGCCAGCGCAGGGCGGAGCAAGACAGGCAGAGGCGAAGTCCTTGACATTGTTGGCCACTGAAGCAGTCAACTCTGGAGTCTCCACTATCCTGGCGTCAGGTGGAATACAAGATTTTTGTATTTGAACCAACTTCAGACCCAAAGCTTTCAATTGCAACAGAGAACTTGTAACCGTGCCCATGGCCCTCTGCATAGTATTGCAGTTCTAGAATGTAGGATTTGGCATCTGATGGGCTCTTAACTTTGCTTTGGTGCCCACATAATTATATCATTTAGTCCTTCTAGTATAATCATTTCATCGATTAGGGAAACTGAGGTTCAGAGTTAACTACGCTTGTGAGTAGAACCTGAAATAAAATCAGATTTATTTGACCCAGCTTCTCAGAACCTCATTATTTAATGTGAAAAATGGGGCTACTCTATAATGCCGACCTCCTAGGGTTGTTGGGAGATTAAATGAGATAATTTAGAGCACTTCAACACCGGTTTCAGAGACATCATCAATAAATAGCTGCTACTGTTCTATTATTCCTGTTGCTGTTATTATTTCCTACTCTGTGCTCACCACTTTACTATGGTGTCTGGCATGTTTTAGGCCCTTTGTAAGTATTTGCTGACTCATGAATGTTTCAATGGATAATTTCTCTGATTCTGTTAATTATAGTGCTTAGGCATATAGTCCCTCATCACACATGCTATTTTACTGCTTCACTAGGGTTTCTGGTCTCCCCAGGGACATTGACATTCATGTTCCTTAACAGTAGGGAGCAAATCTCACCCTTTTCAGGTCTCTTTACTACCTGGTTCAGTGGTAGGCATTTGAAGTTTATTAAAAATTAAATATTTGCCATATTAAGAAGTGTTTTTCAAAAACTTTGGGACAGTTGGCCACTTTCATTGACTCTCAACATTTTCATAGGAAGTGAAAGTTTTGTAAAGTATCCCCTTCTTACCCCTTCTTTTTGGGCCAGATTAATAGATTGAAGATAATTTATTTTATGGATCACTTCTGAAATTCCTCTTTGCCTTATATAGCACTTTATATCCGAGGAACTAAAAAAGAAATTCTTTATAAATATTTCCTTTACTGGTCAGATTCTCGGTGAGACTGAAATGAAAATATAATGATTTTCATTTATAATATATATATATATAATTCATAATTTTCATTTATAATATATATATATATAATTCATAATATAATGAAAAGAATTATAGTGCCTCCATCTCATGAGTTTGTTAATAACTTTTTTTTTTTTTGCTTCCTGAGAGACAACTGAATCTGAATTTGAGTCTGAATTTCCGACTTCTAGCTTATTCTTATGCCCTCCATTATACCTTCTCTCAGGAACTATAAGTCTGTAGTCCTTCTTAGGACAGCACATGAAAACAATGGACATTCCATTCTGGCTGCCCTCTGCATAAGAAGGTCATGGCACAGGTACAGTGAGACCTTGTAGGGGTAGTTTACGATAAATGTGGTCGGAACAGCCCAGTAAACTCCCATTTCTCTGTTTTAATCTATTGCTTTACTATTGTAATAATCTTCTCTCCCCTCCCCAATACAGTGAGTGCTATACCATACAACTTTGCTGTATTACCCATAAAGACGGAAGGGTTGTCATTCTCTGTCTGCTTAAGTAAGTTAACGAATGCTTTTGGAGCCTGGCTTTCTCTTTTTTAGGTTTTTATGAAGAATGGATAAGCACATTTTGGTGAGAATGAAATCTGATTTGCTCATAAAGATGGAGGGTTGTCATATACAATCGCCTTTTATTTCTAAGTATATTGAAGACTTAGTGCAACACCGTCAAGGTGGTGTTCAAGGAGATCACGGGTCTTTTTGGTCTTAGGGTCCATGGCTAAAAAAGACCCTAGAGCCTTTGAAATACCTTGATATTTCTTTTCTTTCTTTTAATTGCTCATCTTCTTGAAATAATTCTTCCACAATCAACATTCAACAAATATTTATTGGGCATACGCTCAGTAAATGATGTGACTGGGGCCCGACTGCTTAAAAAAAAAAAACCCCAACAAACCCCGATTTCATTTTCCTGCCCATCGCTTTACTGTAATCTGACTTTTCAAAAGTACACAGTGGCCTTCTTAAATCCAGTGGCATACCAGTCAGGGGAGTTGATTCAGGAAGACAGAAGCTATTCTGTTTTCCAAGGTGTAGATGGCTTACTCCCCAGCGAGCTGCTCCTAGGGAGGTGCGGAGAGGCTGGTGTGGAAGGTGGAGGCCTTAGCGAGGACACGGCTCCTAAGCCACGCGGGAGTGCGCTCTTCTCCTTGCAGCACCCCCGGGGGGCCGTCCAGGCGGAGGGGCACCGAGACAGGATTTGTGGCCCCCGCCACACTGTGGAGCAGGCGAGGTGACAGCCCCAGGCCCAGCACCAGAGGCCCTCCCCAGTCTTCCTTCTCCTTGGTCCTCCTTCCGTGTGTGACCCTGTGGCTCCTTTCACCGGCTTGGAGCCTGTCTGCCTTGCCTTACATCAGAGTTTCTCTCTTGGACTTTGTCTCCTTCCCCTTCATTTGTGGCCGTTCTCCCAGCCCACCTGTGTCTTAAAGCTTTGGTCACACCTAGGAAGAGCTTTGTCCTGGTGTCTTTGTTCTTCACCGTGTTTTCTCCTTTTGGGACTCTGGCTGCCGTCATGTCAGTGGTCATTCCTTTGTGTTGGCATGCCTCCCCATTGGAAATATGTTCCCTGGACAGCCAAGTCCCCTGTTGGAAATATGTTCCATAGACAGCCAAGCCCCAGCCATTCATTCTCTGCAGCTTCCTCCCTTACTAAATATATTAGGTAGACAATGAAAGGTCTCTTGCAGTTTCAACTCAAAAGACATTATATTGTTAACCGGATGTTATGGATTTGTCCCCTTTCCTAAAAAAAATTGCACGTAGTGACATAATTGTTTTTTGTAAACCAAACGGGATAATATTAGACATAGTTTATAGTTTAAGCTTTTCACTTAATATCTTAGATACCTTTCGCTATTAGTTCATGTAGCTTTAATGCACGCTTTTAATTAATAGCATTGGATAAAAGTTTCTTAGAGTATTTACTTGTAGTATTTGTGTTTCTGTCAATAGGCACTGGGATTCTTTCTAGTTTTTTGCTCTAGTAAATGATACCCCAGTGACTGTCCTTATATGTACAACTTTGTGTGCTTTTACATTTAAATCTTTTATTTTGAAATTATTTTAATCTTACAGAAAAATGGCAAAAATGGTACAGAGAACTCTGGCTTACTCTTTATCCAGGCTCACCAAGTATTTTGAACATTTTTGCTGCATTTGCTTTATCATTTTCTCTTTTGTTCTCTTTCGAAAATTTATCTATAACTTTGTTTGCTGAACCACGTGAGAGTTGCATACCGTCTGTCCCCTCACCCCACGTCACTTCAGCGTGCATGTTCGAGAACAAAGTTGTCTTCTTCTCCAGCCACAACGCGGTTTCTAGACACGCAGAACTGACGTGGCACTTTAATCTGCTGTCCACGTGGCACTTGGTCGGTTGCCCCCGTGATGTCCTTTCCTTCCTCCCGTGGAGGGTTCCGAGCTAAGTATTGCACTTAGTTGTCACGTCTTCTTTCGTTTCCTTTAATTTGGAACATGGATCATCAGTCTTTTATGACCGTGACATTTCTGAAGAGTACAGATCAGCTGTTTTGTAACGTGTTCCTCGGTGTGGGCTTGTCGGATGCTATGCCGTGAGTGAACCCTTGGCTCTGCGTTCCGGGCAGAGGGTCCCACCTGCGCTGTGTCATGTTGTACCCTTTTCCTGTGGCAGCAGGGATACATTGGGTCCTCTTCTGCCTTGATTGTGCTGTGTTTGATCACTCAGTCAAGGTGCCGTCTTGTTTCTCCACGTGTTTCGTCACTCGTGTCTTCTGAATCTCATGTGAGTTCCTCTCGTCGCCGGCTCACCTGGAACCATCCAGACAGAGAGGTTATGAGCAACGATCTGCTCCTTTTTACCTTGCGGCTAACAAGCAGTCTGTGGGGAGACACTTGGAGAACATAAAAAAGTCCTGTTCCCTAGCAGATTTCCCTGTAGATTTCCCATCCACGATGCCCGCACTTTTGCCTGCTCTCATCTTTGCTCTGTAGATTGTAGAATATGATTTTCTGTCTTTCCCGTTCTCCTTACTTTTATTCCTCATCATGGGGTAAGGACGAGCCTGCCGCTGTCCCCTGTTTTTATATATCTGTTTATTATCATTGTGGCTGATAAGCTCTTACTGTCCTCTGGGTACTTAAGTTCTGACCCCTTCAGTGTGCAAGATTTCTTTGCAGAGTAAATTTCTAGACGTGAAATTGCCGTCTGTGTACATGTACACTTTCCATAGATATTTTCAGTTTTGCCCTCACAAAGTGCATTCATGCCCACCAACAGTGTTTGTGAATGCTTCTTTCCTCACAGCTCTGCTGATTCTGGGGTCTGCAGTCTTCCTGTCTTTCCTGATCTGACAGGGGTGGGGTGGGTGGAGAGCCACATTGTTTTAATGCACGTTTCTTAAACTGTTAGATTGGATTCTTTTAACAGCTTCCTTGGAAAATGTTTTTCCCATATTTAAATTGGGTTGTTTCTTTTCTTATGATCTGTAAAAGCTCTTATTTAAATAATGAGAGCAGTTAGTCATTTGCTAATGTACTATATATACATTTTTTTCCATATAGATTTTATGGAGTTTTATGGTGTTTAATGTTTTGAATTTTTATTTAATGAAATTTCCCAGTCTTTTCTCTTACACTTCTGGGTTTTGTCAAATGCCTAGCAAGGCCTTCTCTGTGTGAGGATTGTGAAAATATCCTTGTTTTTTTCTAGTCTTTTTAATTTTTTTAAAGATCTTATTTATTTATTAGAGAAAGTACAAGCAGGGGGGAAGAGGCAGAGGGAGAGGGAGAAGCAGGCTCCCTACTTAGCAGGGGGTCTGATGTGGGGCTCAATACCAGGACTCTGTAGGATCATGACCGGAGCCGAAGGCAGATGCTTAACCTGATAGAGCCACCCAGGCGCCCCTCTAGTCTTTTTAAAAAGAAATTATTTTATACATTTAATCTTCAAGTCATCAGGAATATATTTTCCCATTATTATTTCACATGTTCAAGGTCAAACTCCTTCCCTTTCCTTTGCAAATCAATTGTACCTTCCAGTGATGTTTGTACCATTCTAATTAACACCACGCAGGCGCAGGGTCTCCTTTGACTCTTCTCTCATCAAAAGCCTCTTTCCTTGGCTCTTGGCAAAAGACATCCCCCTTGTTCTTAACCTTAATCTTTGACTCCCCCTACTCTGTTTTTTTGATTGGTCTTCTTTTAAGTCTTTAAATATGAGTGTTTTTCAAAATTCTGTGTTAAGTAGGGGCCGTGTACCTTGCTACCAGTGTGTCATGTGAGCCAGCCACAATGCTTGGCACATAGAGAAGTTGAGTTTCTTGAATGACTAGGTATCAGTGGGTGAATGTACTTCTGTTCTTGTTCTCCAACTATTTTCACCATACTTCCACGATGACATTCAGACACTACCTCCAAAATAAAATGTCCCAAAATAGTCTCATGCAGTAAACATAGGATATTTAAACAAGATATTTTGTAACATTCTCATGAAGAGCCTGGTGAAAAATATGGACTAACTTTTTGTTGGGCATATTAGTAATTGAGTGACCATCCCCAAAAGGTGTCTGTGAGGGAGGGAGGGATCGATGGAGCCTGGAGGAGGTTTCTTTGGGCTTGTTCTAGGATTTTCTGATTAGGAGATAGGATCAAGTGGGGGAAGATCAAGTACAAGGCAGATTACAATGCGTTGTGCATTTGGATGAAGTAAGGAACTGAATGAAATCTAATGCAATAATGTAAGGCCTTGTAAAAGGTTCTAAAAACCTATCGTGTAAGTACAGTATTGCCTGGTGGAAACGTAAGGGGAAATGACTTAGAAGTTTTAATTGATAATTTGGGTTTAACATAAGTAAAGAGTGTGATCTTATTCCTGAAAATGTTAAGGTGCCCCTATCTGATCAGGGGAGTAAGGTCTGATTTTTCCTGTGAGAAATTATATTTAGAATATTATATCTGGTTTAGGAATGCCAGTTCCCTGGAGCTCATTCAGAGCTAAGGGCATAAGGGATTGTGACTGGGAATTATATCATGGGAGGAATGGTTGGTGAGAAGGCGAATGCTTAGCCCCAAGAAGAGAATACTTCAGGGAGTTTCTCATAACTGGGTGATCATATGATTTACTCTCCAAAGCAGGACTTTTTGAGAGTGAAAGAGGTCAGTATTAGTAATTATGCTGGGATGATGGGCATGGGCAAGTGGAAACATATGGTCGCCTACTTATAATCTTCAAATATTTGAAGGTCTCTTATGTGAAAGAAAGATTAGACCTCATCTGTGGGAGAGAGTGGGCCAGTGCACACAACTACCAGAAGATAGGCGTCTTTCTCCTTATAATGAGCCACAGTCTAGTTCTGATTCTTTGTTGGGGAATGGAACGGACTGCTTTACAAGGTGGTATGTTTCTCATCACTGCAGACGCCAAGAATTTGTATAGCTGCCCTTTCTAAGTCTTGATAATACACAGCTGAGATGAATCCGTTTGTACCAACCCATCAAATATTTGTGTACCTGTTCCTTCCAGGTACTTTGCAAATGTCCATTTTCTCGTTACGTTTGGCTTAACCATTTGTATACTCATGACCCTGCGCCGTTCCCTGGAGAAGGTTCAGATCCCCATCTCCGAGGGCTGTTATGGTAGACCTCACTCTGCGGTCCGGGGATCTCTTCTCCTGCAGCGGAATCTGGCCATTCCCTAGTAGGGCGTCACCCCTCCTGCCCATTCCCCAGAATGTGGGGGGGGGGCTCTCATGCCTTTTGTCTCTGGCCCTCCCCACTTTCAGCTCTTCTGTCACTTGGGTGGGGGCAGGTGTCCATAAGTCCTGCTGTCACATCTGCTGCTGCTATCTTATTCAATTTGTGCATCTCTATTCCTAAATACCTTTCTGTTACATGGCTTATCTCTGTGAGTCTTGGTTTTTATGCTAAATAAAAGATGTATCTTCTCTCCCTCGGGCCAGGGCCATCTCTTAAACTTTAAGGTGCACAAACTTTGGAACTGTTCCTTTCTTCCTGTGGGTGCCATGGTCATTCCTTGGGTTCCGGACGGCACTTAGTCTGTGCTTGATTCTTTGCTACCTTGTGTAGCCCTTCACAACAACTCCAAGGGGCAGATGCCACTGTTTCCGTTTCATTTTCTTTTCTTTTTTCTTTTTTTTCAGGTTTTATTTAAGTCATGTCTATACCCCACATGGGGCTTGAACTCACGACCCCAAGATCAAGAGTCGCATGCTCTTCTGACTGAGCCAGCCAGGTGCCCCGACTGTTTCCATTGTATATGTGAGGTTTAGAAATGTTCATCTCTGCTGGAGGTGACTGAGCCACTAGGCGTGCAAGCTGGATCCAAGCCCAGGTCTCTTCCTCTGTCCATGTATTTATTTATTTATTCGAGCAACATGTGAGTGCCCGCATCATGCCAGCCTTCTTCTTCCCCAGATTCACAGCAAGTCTCCTTCCCTTCTCCCCACAACCACACACTGGAGGGCACTCTTCTGTACCTTCAGGCTGCCAGATTTCCTCCTGCTTGGTCAGTAAGACAGACCCAGCCACTGTCCCCATGTTGGTTGGCGTTTAGTTGAGTAAACAGATACAGAATAGGAGTTTTCTTTTAAATGTCATGATATTAAGAAGAGAAGTACAGAGTGTAGTGGCAGTGTGCTGGGTGGCCCTTGACTTACTCTGGGAGTCAGGGAAGCTTCCCAGGGTACCTGAGGAAGTGACATTTACATGGAAACCTGAAGGGTAATAGGAGTTAGCATGGAAGGGGTGGGATGAGACTGTTCAGGGGGACAGAGGAAAGTGCATGTGCAGAGTCTCTGGGCAGGGAGAAACTTGATGCCTTGGAGGTTCAGAAAGAATCCGTGTGTGTGTGTGTGTGTGTGTGTACACATGTGCATGAGAGGGAGAGAGAGAAGGTGGCTTGATAGCAGACTGGGGGGTTAGGCAGGGGTTTGATCAAGGTCTTGGTAGTTTATGCTGAGAGCAAGGTATTTTTTTCTTTTAATTGCATGTGTTTTTTGAATAGGTAAAACAGTCACATAAAGGGGATTTTCAAAGGGTAGCAAAGGGTATGGCAGTGTCGCCTCCTGCCCACCTCCAGTTCTCTTCCCTGGAGACACCTGTAGTTTCACTTCCTGTGTGTCCTTCCAGAGATGTCCTGTGCATGTACAGGCAAATACACAAGTGATTTATTTTTCCTCACCCTTTTTTTATACAAACAGCAAAATATTATATAGACTGTTCTACACATGTTACGATTTTAGATCTTGTTCCCTGGCAGTAAAGAAGGAGATACTTTGTTGGATTGCAGCCCTCCTAGGAGCTTCCGGGTGTAATCTGAAACCGGCCTCCGTTCGCGGAAGGCAAGGAGAGACCCAAGAAAGTGGCAGGTTGGTAGGTGGCAATTTTCATAAGCAAAGGGAACTTCTATATAAGGCTTTACTTGGGCAGCAGCAAGATGAATGGATCCCTGCACCCGCCCGCCAAACCTTACAGGTTTATATAGAGGCCTTACTTGGGTTCAGTCATGTATATGGTGCAGGTGTTCTCAACACCGCATCACTATCGCAAGGCTCTGTCCTGGGCGCAGCCTCTGGGAGCAAGAAAGGCAAGTGGAACCTGCTTTCTAAGGACAGCAGAGGCAGTGGGGACCCTCTGATGGCCCAGGTCCAATTCATGGGTCACTTGGCAGTTATGTCTTTTTGATGACCTCTCTCCACATAGTAGCATTCTTTTGTATGTTTGCATGGTATTCCGTTGCAAATATGTACTCTGATATATCTAACCAGTCTATGAGAAGTAGAAAACAGATTGATGGGGAGGGGCGGTATTGCAGAGGTGGGAAATAACTAGTAAGCCGTTAGTATTTCAGGCAGGAGGTGATGTTGCCTTGAATTCAAAGAGTGGGGGTGGAGCTTACGTGATCAGTTGATCTACAACAAAGGAGGCAAGAATATACAATGGGAACAAAACAATCCTTCTAATAAATAGTTCTGAGAAAACTGGACAGCTCCATGCAAAAGAATGAAACTGGGCCGCTCTTTTACAGGTAGACAAAAAAGAAGTCAGAGATGAGAAGTACAGCATAAGGAATATACTCAATAATACTATAATAACATGGTATAGTAACAGATGGCAACTATACTTATTGTGGTGAGCACTGAGTAATATATAGAATTGTTGAATCACTATGTTGTACCCCTGAAACCAATTAGAATGTTGTATGTCAACTCTACAACAATAACTTTGATAAAATGTGAAGAGAAATAGTGGTGGTGGAGATAAGAGCTCAAGTGTCTGTATATTGGAGAGATTTAGTGTTAAGCAGCAAGAGGATCTGTTGATTGATGGCATATTAGGGGTGAAACACAGGGATGTCTTCCACCCTTTCAAGTTTGAGCAGTTGGGTGGACAGTGATGTTATTTTACAAGTTGCTTGACAGGAAACTTTGTAAAGACAAGGTTGAGTTTAATTGTACACTTGTTGAATTTAAGGAATTTGTGAGATGTGCAGATGGAGATGCGAAGTTATCATTTGACTATTGGAGTCTAGAGCTCAGAGGAGAGGATTAGTCCTAGGATATAAATTGGGGAGCTATTATTGTATAGTGATGCACAGCTACAATAGTGGTAATTCACATTTTGGGAATGCTTGAGATCACCCTGATCAGTGACCTGGTCAGAATGTTGATGTGGTGGAAAGGGCTTAAAAAAGGCGTGTCCTTTTAGACTTTGAGATAATGATACACAGTTGATCCTGGAACAACATGAATTTGAACTGCATGGGTCCGCTTACAGGTAGATTTTTTATAGTATGGTACTGTCAATGTGTTTCTCTTATGATTTTCTTAACATTTTTTCTCTAGCTTATTTTATTGTAAGAATACAGTATATAATCTTTATATATAATCTCTGTTTATGTATATATATGTATATATAACATACTAAATATGTGTTAATCGACTTTATGTTATCAGTAAGGCTTCTGGTCAACAGTAGGCTATTAGTAGTTAAGTTTCTGGGAGTCAAGTTATGCACAGATTTTCGATTGCATGAGGCTCAGTGCCTCTAACCCCCATGTTGTTCCAGGGTCAGCTGTACCCAATTCTGTAAGGTTGTTATTAAAGTCTCCTGAATGAGTTTGTAGAGATGATTACAGTTTGTTGTTTGATAACAATTAGCACATGAGTTAGAGTTTGTTGAGGAATTTAACTTTTCGTGTGCTGCCAAGAAGTTGGCTCTTACACAACTTCACAAAGCGTATTTATTTCAAATGCATAACAGTTGGAATTCTGCAGGTTTTTTTCTAGCCACTCATTTATTCATGTAACGTGTTGAGTTCCTACCTTGTTCTGGAAGGATGTTCATATTTAGCGTTCTCTGGAGGTAGTCATTGTTTCCATTTGCTTCTTTTGCTTTGTAATCATTAATTTCAGTTACCTGAGTGTCATTATCTTCAACTGAGTTCTCTGAGTTATTTTAACAAAGTGTAGCGATGCATGTTTCCAGCAATGGTATTTCTTTTTTTTTTTTTAAAGATTTTATTGATTTATTTGAGAGAGAGAGAATGAGAGACAGAGAGCACGAGAGGGAAGAGGGTCAGAGGGAGAAGCAGACTCCCCGCTGAGCAGGGAGCCCGATGCGGGACTTGATCCCGGGACTCCAGGATCATGACCCGAGCTGAAGGCAGTCGCTCAACCGACTGAGCCACCCAGGTGCCCCCAGCAATGGTATTTCTTACCCATATTTTCAAGTAACAAAACTTCAGACCTATATGAATTGTGGTTAAAATATAAACTGTCCCATATATGTGCTTATTGCTAGATAGGGAGGTAAATACAATAGTCCTCTCAGACTTTTCCTATATAGTCACAAGTGTCTTAGTCCTGAGTTCTTTTTCCAAGAAAGAGTAGAAATGGGAGGTGGAGGAAGTGGCTTGTGAGGAATTTAGCTCCTTTAAGGTGGCTACCTTAGTTAAAGAAATTTCAGAGCCATTGGCCTAGTATGATGGCTGTCAACTCTGACTTAAGCAGTAACTTTAAAAAAAAAAAAACAAAAATGAAATTATACATGCTTTGTCCTTACCCTAGAAAGAAGCCATACCAAACCAAAAAAAATTTAGAAATTGAAACCATTATGAAAAGCAAAAAACATTATATAACTATGTAGGAACTATGAGTATTCTGGTAGTTAAAGTATAATAGTTTTGTAAGGAAAACAGGGTGGTAGATGCAAAGCCTAACATTTGATAGATATATTCCCTCTTTTGAGCATCCTAACTTTCTAAAAAACCGTTTTAACCACTTGAAACTGAATTCTTTCTCACAACTCAGTAATAAGAAAACCAACAACCTAATAAGGGTCAGGCAAAAGATTTGGGCAGACTCTGGACGAAACAAGTTATACTGATGAAAAAAAAAATGCGTGAAAGATGCTCAGTCTCATTTGTCATTAAACTGCAAATTAAAACCAAGTGAGATACCACTGCACACCTACTGGAATGGCTAAAGCAAGCAAACAGCAAGCAGTTGCTAACCCCCCAGCGCTGGTGACGATGTGTGACTGCTGGGACTCTCCGCCATTGCTTGTGCGGATGAGCATGGACGCCCTGTGGGGAGCAATGTAACCTACCTTTACCACTCAATCCCACATTCCCACTCCTAGGTTTTTATTCAAGAGAAATGAAAGCATGTGTCCATTGATGACTGAGTGGAGAAACAAACTGGCACTTCTGTACCAAGATTCTACTCAATGGCAAAAAGTAACAAGCTATTAATACAGGAAACAGCATGGATGAATCTCAAATGCATTATGCTAAATCAGTGTCTGTCAACCTTTTAAAAATTACTACACCTCCTCTAGCCTTTTTAGATTTTTTCCCCCTAACTGCCCATTTCCTTCATGAAATTTTAATGCCACAGATACATTGTCTATTGTGCTGGGGCCCTTTGGAGAACCTAGACCAGTGTAATATCTTAAGGTTTTTGCACCTGCCGAGAACCAGTTTTTACCTCTTGGGGGACAGTATTGCCCTCACTACCCCGTTGAGAATTCATGGGCTAAGTGAAGGAAGCAAATTCATGGATTTATATGCCATTCTAGAAAAGGAAAAACTATCAAATCACAGGAAAGGTCTGTGGTTACCAGGGTAAGAGGGTCACAGGAGGAGTATGAGGGGACTTTGGGAGGTGATGGAAATGTTCTGTTCCTTGATCCTGGTGATGGTTGTACTGTAGTATGCATCTGTCAGAATTACTAGATTGTACCCCAAAAGGGTGAATGTTACGGTATTTACAACCTTAATAAGCCTGCCTTTCCCAAACATAGCATCCTGGGTTAAACCTGGAAGGGTTTTTGGGAAGTAAGAAGATTGGAAGCATCAGAGGCCAATTATTTTGGAATCTGCCATCACGAAGTGTGGCCTGTATGCTGAGAGATTCACAATCATAAATAACCCATAAAACTTTCTGGAAACACACAGAATGTGCGCGCGCGCGCACACACACACACACACACACACACACACACACACACACACACACACACACACACACACACACTGGGAAATCCAGGGGGCAGTGAAAGAATAGTGTAAGTGGAGGTTGTCTAGGGAGTCATTGAGGGATTGATGACCCAGCCTCCTGAGGACAGGGGCTAATCTAGATAAATCAAAGTCCTAGTTTTTCCTTGAGAATTGCTAAAACCAAGTTGAGATTTAATTTGCAAAGAGAGAACAGAAGAAAAGCTGCCTTCTATTTCTTAATTGGAAGCTGGCTTATTGTTTGTCAGTCTGACTTTGGGTAAAAGTTCCCCAGTTTCTGTGGCATCCAATGGGGGAAAAGCTTTTTACACTACATTTGCTTTTTTTAATATACTTTTTTTTTTTTTTTTAAGTAATCTCTCTGTCCAACGTGGGGTTTGAACTTATGACTCTGAGATTAAGAGTCACATACTCTACCGACTAAGCCAGTGAGGCGCCCCTACGTTTGCTTTTTTTATAGTTAAATCTGAGACTTTTTTCCCTTACTGCAGTCCCCAACTGAGGTATATGTTATTATCTGGTATCAAGAGGAGCCTGGAGAAGCAGGGGTGGTGGAAATACAGGTTTTGCTTTTGGAATGCCTTTAACAAAGGTATTTGAATTTGCATGTGTTACCAAGAAATGGAGTTTCCTCTTCCTTTAAAGTTCTTATGTATAATCATGGTATGCATCTGATTCTGAGCCAAAATGTCATATTTTTAAATGCTCTAGTAACAAATGAGCTTTTTTTTCTTCTTTTTCTTTTGAAAGCCCTTACTGAACTGTCACATACTTTGGGAAGTTTCCCAGATGGTGGTGTAAGGAAAATTCTGCTTCTTGTGATCTTCCTGCTGCAGTAGTAGGTATAGGGGTTGTAGTGAAGGTTGTTAATGACCGCAGATACTAAGGACATCACCTTATGGGCTGAAGAAGATATTACTGACTTCATTGATCCCAGAGAGACAGGCATCTTGTCAATACGGGTCAGTTGATATTCACAGCATGCCTTCTGGGGTTGGAATGACTTTTTCTAGGAACATGAAGAATACAAATGAAACTGAAGAAACGCAATCTTCTACTTAAATCACACTTCCACCTGGCCTCGTGGATCATTGGTCCCTAACCTGTCGTCTACCGCCATTACAGCAGGTCTTCTGTTAGATGTATCAGTGTTGATGTTGACCTTGATTTGGCTGAAGTAGTGTCTCTCAGGTCTTTTTACTATAAAGTTACCTTTTCTTTTCCCCTGGCCCTTGCTGGCCTTTTGGGAACGAAATCACTATGTGCAGCCCCCACTTAGGGAGCAGGGAGTTATGCTCTACCTCCTTGAACGTGCAGTAGGTACATAAATTAAAGCAGTACTTTTATAAGCTGGCGGTAGAAAATTTGAAACCAGAATTAAAACGGTATCATCACAAAACCTAATGTACACAAAATTATCATCTTTAAAGTGCTTAAAATGCCAGTGGAAATCAAGGGATGCCTAAGTGAATGGGGAGACATATTCTTGAATTGGAATATGAAAGAGTAAGGATGTCAGTTCTTCTCAAATTGATTAAACTCGATTCCAGTATAACTCTCTACAGGATTTTTTTTTTTCTTTCTGGATATATATAAGCTGATTCTAAAATTTATATGAAGAGGTAAAAGAGCTAGAAAAAATAATTTTGCGAAAGAGGAGTGAGTTTAGAGTAATCACACTATCCAATTATAAGACTTACTGTGAAATTTTAGTAACTTTATTAATCAGTGTTCCCCAAAGGCACAACTGATAGGAGATAAGTTTAAGGAATTGGCCCGCACAGTTGTAGAAGCTGATAAGTCCAAAATAGGGTAGGCCAGTGGGCTGGAGACCTATGGAAGAATTGATGTGGTAGCTTGAATCTGAGGGGGTGGTTTGCAGACAGAATTCCCTCTTCCTCTGGGATCAGTGTTTTGTTTTGTTTTTTCTTGTAAGGCCTTAACATTTAATGTTAATTTCTTCCAGAAAGTACCTTCATAGCGACATCTTGACTCAGGTTTGACCAAATATCTGGGAACTGTCGCCTAGTCAAGTTGATGCATAAAATTAACCACCAGTAATTAAGACAGTGTGGTATTTGTGAAGGGTAGACATGCAGATCAGACATAATAGAGAATCCAGAGATAAACTTACACAAATGTGAGCAATTGATTTTTGAAAATGGCTCAGATGCAGTTTAATGAAGAAAGGATACTTTTTTCAACAAATGGCATTAAAACAATTGAACATCAGGGTGCCTGGGTGGCTCAGTTTAGTGTCCAACTCTTGGTTTCTGCTCAGGTCATGTGATCTCAGGGTTGTGAGATGGAGCTCTGCACTGGGTGTGGAGCCTGCTTAAGATTCTCTCCCTCTCCCTCCCCCCCCCCCCGCCCCGTGCTTGCTCTCTCTCTCTCTCAGAAAAAGAAAAAAGATAAAAAGAAAACAAACAAAACCAATTGAACATCTGTGCAACAAAAGAAACCTCTGTGTAAACTTAACATTCTATACAGAAATAAATTCAAAATGGATCCTAGATGTAAATTTAAAATATAAAATTATAAAAATTTTAGAGAAGACATCAGAGGAAATTTTCATGACCTTCTATTAGGCAAAGAATTCTTAGACATGACACCAAATGCATTATTCACAGAAAAGAATGATCACTTAGACTTTATAAAATTTTTTTTTAAGATTTTATTTATTTGACAGAGAGAGAGACAGAGCATGAGTGAGAGGAGAGGGAGAGGGAGAAACAGGGTCCCCTCTGAGCAGAGAGCCTGATGTGGGACTGGATCCCACGAGCCTGAGCTCATGACCTGAGCTGAAGGCAGACACTTAACCGACTAAGCCACCCAGGCGCCCCTAGACTTCATCGAAATTAAACACTTTTGTGAAAGATGTTGTTAAGAAAATGAAAAACCAAGCTTCAGGAGCACTTGGCTGGGTCATTTGGTGGAGCATGTGACTCTTGATCTCAGGGTTGTAGGCTCATGCCCCATGTTGGGTGTTGAGATTACTTAAAAATAAAGTCTTTGAAAGAAAAAAAACCCCAACCTACAGATTGGGAGAAAATATTTGCAAATCACATATCTCACTATATTCTGTATAAATTATTCTCAAAATTCAACAGTTGGAAGCATAAAATCCAGTTAAAAAATGCACAAAAGAGGGCCATAGATGAGAACCCATTGAGGTAATAACATCCTCAATGCAGAAAACCAGAGCTTTTCCTCTATGGTCAGGAACAAGACAGGGATGTCCACTCTTAGCATTGTTATTTAACACAGCGCTGGAGTCCTAGCCACAGCGGTCAGACGAGAAGAAATAAAAGGCATGGCGCCAGGGTGGCTCAGTCAGTTAAGCGTTGATCTCAGCTCAGGTCTTGATCTCAGGGTTGTGAGTTGAAGCCCGGTGTTGGGCTCCACACTGGGCATGGAGCCTACTTAAAAAAGCAAAACAAAACGAAACGAAACAAAAGAAATAAAAGGCATCCAAACTGGCAAGGAACAAGTAGAACTTACACTGTTTGCAGATGACATGGCTATACAGAAAACCCAAAGGACTCCACCAAAAAACTGCTGGAACTGATAAACAACTTCAGTGAAGTCGCAGGATACAAAGTCAGTGTACAGAAATCCATTACATTTCTATTTGCCAATAGTGAAGCAGCAGAAAGAGAAATTAAGGACTCAATCCCATTTACAATGACACCAAAACCAGCAAGATACCTAGGAATAAACCTAACCTAAGAAGTGAAAGACCTGTACTCTGAAAACTATAAAACACTGATGAACGAAATTGAAAATGACACAGAGAAATGGAAAGACATTCCATGGTCATGAATTGGAAGAACAAATATTGTTAAAATGTCTATACTACCCAAAGCAATCTATCAAAATACCAACAGCATTTTTCACAGAACTAGAACAAGCAATCCTAAAATTTATATGGAACCACAAAAGACCCCGAATAGCCAATGCAACCTTGAAATAGAAAAATAAAGCTGGAGGTGTCACAATTCTGGACTTCAAGTTATATTACAAGGCTGTAGTAATCAAAACAGTATCCAAAAACTAATGATGTACTGTATGGTGATTAATATAACATAATAATAAAAAAATAAAAAATAATAAAATTTATTTTAAAAAAGAAAAAAAACAGTATGGTACTGGCATAAAAAATAGACACATAGATGAATGGAACAAAATAGAAAACCCAGATATGAACCTGCAACTATATGGTGAATTAATCTTCGACAAAGCAAGAAAGACTATCCAGTGGGAAAAAGACAGTCTCTTTCACAAATGGTGCTGGGAAAACTAGAGAGCAACATGCAAAAGAATGAAACTGGACCACTTTCCTACACCATACACAAAAATAAATTCACAGTGGATGAAAGCCCTAAGTGTGAGACCTGAAACCATGAAAATCCTAGAGGAGAACACAGGCAGCAATTTCTTTGTCATTGGCCATAGCAGCTTCTTTCTAGATATGTCTCTTGAGGCAAGGGAAATAAAAGCAAAAATAAACTGTTGGGACTTGATCAAAATAAAAAGCTTCTGAACAGCGAAGGAAAGAATCAACAAAACTAAAAGACAACTATGGAATGGGAGAAGATATTTGCAAATGACATATCAGATAAAGGGTTAGTATCCAAAGTATATAAAGAACTGATCAAACTTAACACCCCCCAAAATAAGTAAAACTTAACATGCAAAAAGAAATAATCCAGTTAAAAATGGGCAGAACACATGAATAGACATTTTTCCAAAGAAGACATACAGATGGCCAACGGACACATGAAAAGATACTCGACATCACTGATCACCTGGGAAATGCAAATCAAAACCACAGTGAGCTGTCACCTCACATCTGTCACAATGGCTAAGAGCAACAACAAGAAACAACAGGTGTTGGCGAGAATGTGGGGACGGGGGACCCTCTTGCACTGTTGGTGGGAATGCAAACTGGTGCAGCCACTGTGGAAAACAGTATGGAGGTGCCTCAAAAAGTTGAAAACAATCTCAGCTCAGGTCTTGATCTCAGGGTCGTGAGTTCAAGCCCCGCACTGGGCTCCTCTCTGGGTGTGGAGCCTACTTAAAAAAAAAAAAGAAAAAGTTAAAAATAGAACTACCTTACTACCTAGCAATTGCGCTACTAGGTGTTTACCCAAAGGATACAAAAATACTAATTCAAAGGGATACATGCACCTTGCTGTTTATAGCGGCATTATCCACAGTATCCAAATTATGGAAAGAGCCCAAGAGTCCATTGACTGGTGAATGGATAAAGGTGTGTGTGTGTGTGTGTGTGTGTGTGTGTGTGTCTGTGTGTGTGTGTGTCTGTGTGTTTGTGTGTGTGTATTAAATGGACTATTAACTCGGCCATAAAAAAAGAATGAAATCTTGCCATTTGTAGTGACATGGATGGAGCTAGAGAGTATAATGCTAAGCGAAATAAGGCAGAGAAAGACAAGTACCATATTTCACTCATACGTGGAATTTAGGAAACAAAACAGATGAGCAAAGGGGAAAAAAAAAGAGGCAAACCAAGTAACAGACTCTTAACTCTAGAGAACAAACTGATGGTGACCAGAGGGGTTGTCGGGGGGAAATGGGTGAAATATGTAGTGGGAATTGAGGAGTGCACTTGTGATGAGCTCCGGGTTTTGTATGCAAGTTTCGAATTACTATATTGAACTCCTGAAACTAATATTACACTGTGTGTTAACTAACTGGAATTTACATAAAAACTTTTAAAAAATGCTCAAAAGATTTGAATAGATGTACCACTAAAGAGGATATACAGATGGTAAATAAGCAAAGGAAAAGATGTGCCGCATCATTAGCTTGTAGGGAAATGCAGATCCAAACCGCAAGGAGATACCACTGCCTGCCTATTAAAAAGGCTAAAATGAAGAAATGGTGAGAACAGCAAGTGCTGATGAGGGTGTGGAGGAACCAGGGCTCTCATGGTCGCTGATGGAATGGGAAAACGGTACAGCTGTGCTGTGGCAAAAAAGTTGTCCGCTTTGTTACGAAGTTACATACAGACTTAACATCTGACCCAACACTCCCAATTCTCGGTATGTTTTCTAGAGAAGTAAAAACTTATATTCACCCCAGAACCGATACATGAGTGTGTATGGCCACTCTGGTCATAATGGCCCCACCTGGAAACATCTCAAACATCCTTCAGTGGGTGCGTGAATAAACAGATGGTGACACATACATACTGTTGAACACTGCTCAGCAGTAAAAACGAAGGCAACAGGCATCTTACTGAGTGCAAGACTTCTGTCTCACAAGGTTGTGGACTGTAGGATTCCATTTATATGATACTCTCAGAAAGATAAATTCACAGTGATGGAGAACAAAGCAGGGTTTACCAGGGTTTGCAGGGTGGGGAAGCGGACCCGTACCTACAAAGAGGTCGAACGAGGGAGGTTTTTGGTTGTGATGGAATTGTTCTGCATTCTGATCATGGTGGTGGCAACTCTAGTTAATACATTTGTTAAAATTCGCTGACTGTATGCTCTCCAAAATATCAGTTTTATTGTCTGTCAGTGAAAAGATAGCTCATAATAAAAAGAACACATTAAGATCAGCACACAGTTAAAATTGTGTATGTATCGATGTTGGTGACTGTTACTCAGGTGCAATTATTGCTCTGTAGCCTCACATTGTGTAGATGCAGCCAATGGGCATTTCGGTCTGTAATACCAGTTTTTCTCTCTTCTAGGAACAGCGCTGCTCTAGGCATTTTGTACATGAGTCTTCAGGCACACGTGCAAGGGGAGATTCCCCGGAGTACTGATGGAGGAGTGGATTTCTTGGGTCGTACAGTTGCACGTGCCAGCTTTTCAAAAGAAAAATTTCTTTGTAAAGCAGTTTACACTCTCTTAGCAGTCAGTGAGGTTTCCCAGTTGTATACATTCTTGGCCACACTTGAATTTGTCTGACATCTAAAGTTTTTTCATTTGGGTGGGTTTGAACTGAGATCTCATTGTGGTTGAACATAATTTATGTTTAGAGACCATTTGTTTCCCTTAGAAATTTCTGGGTGGGTTGTTGTTGTTGTTGTTGCTCACCTTCCTATTGGTTTGTGAGTTTTTTTATTGATTCTTAAGAGTTCCTTGTATATTTTAGAAACAAATCCTTGTGAGTTATACGTGTTGCAAGTATCTTCTAGTTTGTGGCTTATTTTAGTCTCCTTATGGCGTTTCTAATACAGTCAGATCTAGCCATCTTCTCCTTAATGATTGTGCCTTTGTTTCTTGTTCAAGAAACCTGTATCTTGTATCCTGAAGTCATAAAGTATTCTACTATATCATCTTTGCAAAGCATTAGGGGTTTGCCTTTCGCATATGGGTCTTCAAATCCCTAGGACTTGGTTTTTGAGTATGGGGTGTGGGGTGAGGCCAGTTTCACTTTTCCCCCTATGGGTCAACTTATCACCACAGCATCTGCATCCAGACATCTCACTTTTCCCACCGAGGAGTGATACCTCTTGCCTGTCAGCTTCCATACATGGTGTCGGTCTATGTGTGGGTCTAGTTTTGTGCAACTGTTCAGTTCCTTTCGGCTGTTTATTCAGTTCTTTTGCCATTACCACACTGTCTTAAATACAGTTTTATAACAAATTTCCGTATTTGGTAAGGAAGGTCTCCTCGATTATTTACATGAAGACAGTGATTACATTGCAAATAAGGACACTTTTGTTCTTCCTTGCTTTATCCTTAATCCCTTTTTCCCTTTTTCCTGCCTTACAGTACCAGCTTGGACTTGCAGTACACTGTTGAATTGAAGTAGTAATAATGGGCATCTTTGTTTTGCTCTAAATCCTACAGGAAATGCTTTCAATGTAAACAGCTATTTTGGAGACACCTTTATCAGGTTAAGGAAGTTCCCTTCTATTCCTATCCAGCTAAGAATGTTGTTTTTTTTTTTAATGATGTCGAATTTTATCAAAAGGTTTTCTGTTCTTTTTGAGATAATCAAGTGATTTTTTTTCTGTGAATGGCACAAATTTCATTAAATGCCCTAGTTGATACTTTAATGTTAAGCCAACCTTGCATTCCTGGGATAAAACCAAGGTTATGAATTATTATTCAGTTCAGTTTGCTAATACTTTTTTTTTCAAATTTAAAATGCTGTTATGTAAGATGCATTCCTATTTCAGGGATGTTACATATTTTTTTAATGGCTAGTGATGATTATAGATTGTAAAATGTATTATGGTTTCAGCGATGTATATTTGAAAAGTTATATCTTTTTTTTTAAAGATTTTATTTATTTATTTGACAGAGAGAGACAGAGCGGGAACACAAGCAGGGTGAATGGGAGAGGGAGAAGCAGGCTTCCCGCGGAGCAGGGAGCCCGATGTGGGGCTCGATCCCAGGACCCTGGGATCATGACCTGAGCCAAAGGCAGACGCTTAACGACTGAGCCACCCAGGCGCCCTTGAAAAGTTATATCTTAATGTCAATTAAATGTTCTATTGTTTTGTGTTTTATATTTGTGTTCATAAGTGAACTTGACCTACAGTTGTCCTTCCTCATTCTTTTCTTATCAAATTTAGGTATTAAGGCTGTGCACATGGTAAAATGAATTGAGTAATATGCTTACTTTTTCTATCTTGAGTAATTGATGTAATAATGTCTTTATTTTATTCCTGACTTCTTGGTTGAACAAGCCTACAAAATCATAAAGGTGTAGCATTTTAACTGCTGATATAATTTCTTTAATGCTTATGAAACGATTCAGGTTTTCTGTTTTTTTTTTTTATTATTTTGAAGTTTATTTATTGAAGTAATGTCTGCACTTAATGTGGGCTTGAACTCATGACCCTGAAATCAAGAGTCACATGCTCTTCTGACTGAGCCAGCCAGCCGCCCCTCTGTTTATTTTTGATTCAGTTCTTTTGAGTTTGCTTTTTAGGAATTTGTTCATTTCATCCATATGTCCAAATTCGTTAGCATAAATAATTCATTATAAATTCATAGTATGTGTTTGTTTCATCCATGTGGCATCCATCCATAGTTGTGTCCTCTTCATTTGTTCTTTTGTCTGTTTGTATTTCATTCCTTTTTTTCTTTATCTGCCTCTGTTAGAGGTTGGTCAATTTCATTATTCTTTTCTTTTTTTTATTTTTAAAGATTTTATTTATTTATTTGAGAGAGAGAGAACGAGAGATAGAGAGCATGAGAGGGAAGAGGGTCAGAGGGAGAAGCCGACTCCACGCTGAGCAGGGAGCCCGACGCGGGACTCGATCCCGGGACTCCAGGATCATGACCTGAGCCGAAGGCAGTTGCTTAACCAACTGAGCCACCCAGGCGCCCCTCGTTATTCTTTTCAAAGAAAAGGGTTTTGATCCCAGCATTGTTCATTCTCTTTATCGCTTGCTCCCTATGGCTTTCTACACCAGTTATTTCCATACTTCTGCTTTGGGTTGATTTTACTGACTTTTTAATATTTCTTAAAAGGGATGTTTAGCATATTAAATTTTGGTCTTTTCCCCTTAAAAATTGCACTTGCTAGATAATAAACCTAACTGTATGGTGCTTTACTTGAATCTTGTATATTTTTACATGCAGGGTTTTCTTTATTATTGCCTTACGAATTTTGTAATTTTTAACTGCTTTTTTCCTTTACCCATAACCACTTAGAAGTATCATTCTGAATTTTCAAACAACTAAGATTTGTTATTGATTTTTATTTCTGATATAATTGAATTGGGGCCAGAGGATGTGGACATACAGTGCCAGTCTTTGACTGTTGAAACTCGGTTTATGGCTTGTTAAATTATCATTTGGGTGAACATTACAGGTAAGCTTGGAAATAATGTGTATCCTACAGGCAGTTTTTGCAGTGATTCTCTCACACACAAGGTTTGAGACCACTGCTTCAGAGGGACTGTGTTCAGGTGCTGCCAACGGAGAAAGACAAAGGCTGATTTGCTTTACTGTTATTAGTGGGACGATACTGATTCACATGGGGTCATAAATACGAACTATTAACCTAGAACTTTTCGATGCTTTCAAGAATATATTGAGATGACCACTATTTTTAGTGTGCCTACAGAAACACTTTTCTTTAAAAGGCAGAATTACAGTTTTACTATTAGATAAAATGACTGAGGAGCCCTTAATAGGAAAAGCACTGGAAAGAAAAAATAAATTGCTTTCTTGATTTGTGTCCACTTTTGCTTTTTGTTTTTTGGTTTTTTTTACTAATGTTATAGTATGAGCTTAGTAATAAAAGCAACAAGTTTTATAGTTTTCATTGTAGACCAGCAACAACCTAGTGCCCAGAGTCAGACTGCCTGATTTCCGGTCTTGTCCTGCTGTACTCGGCAGCTGTGACCTTTCTGTGCCTCAGTCTCCTGAACTGAGGATGCTGGTTGTACACCCTGGAAAGTGTTCTTTTGGGAGTAAACCTTGTTAATTGTGCTCCTGATCGTAGTCGACGCTATATAACATTTTCTCTACTACACACTGCTCTCAGCCTTTACCATAAGTTAATTACATCCTCACAACAGCCCTATGAGGGTTTTTCAGTTTAGGGAGCCTTAGAGAAAGGCATCGCGATAGCAGTGAAACCTTTCCACAGCTGCTGACTTGTGTTCCTGAAGTTGGGAAATCCTAACCCCGAGAGCTCTGTGAGGATGGCAGAGGTTTGCGGGGAACCAGATGGGGACCATTTAACAGAGGAAGAGGAGTGGGTGTCTGAGGGACTTCAAGGCCGTTAAAGATCATTTGAGGCACACCTGGGTGGCTCCGTCAGTTAAGCGACTGCCTTCAGCTCAGGTCATGATCTCAGGGCCCGGGGATCGGATCCCGCATCGGGCTCCCTGCTCAGCAGGGAGTCTCCTTCTCCCTTTGCTGCTCCCCCTGCTTGTGCACTCTCTCTCTCTCAGTCTCTCTGACAAATAAATAGTATCTTAAAAGAAAAAGGATCATTTGATTTCCATCCTTTAAATATTAGCTTGGACTGCTGTAACAAAATATCATAGACTAGGTGGCTTATATAACAGACATTTATTTTCTTACAGTTCTGGAGGCTGGGAGTCCAAGATCGAGGTGACGGCCAATTCGGTTTCTGGTGAGGGCTCTCTTCCTGGCTGCAGATGGCCACTTTCTCATGGTGTCCTCCCACGGCCTTTCTCTGTGGGTGCGCACGGAGACAGATCTCTCCCTCTTTCTTGTAAGACCACAAGCCCTATCAGATTAGGGCCTCATCCTTATGACCTCAATTTAACCTTAATCAACTACTAAAGATCCCCTCTCCAAATACAGCCGCATTGAGGGGTAGGGCTTTCACATATGAGTTTTGGGGGAACACAGTTTACTCTGTAGCATCCCACCGCCACCCCAAGGAACAAATATAGCGTCTTCTAAGACTAAATATGTTTCTATTGCCTTCTAGTACGTGTCAGGTTGTTGTTGTTGTTGTTGAAGTCATCACCAGAGTGATTAGGTTCATATTTATATCACCAAGGGGCTATTCCAGAGTGTTTGGCATTTCTGTAGGCAGAGAAGTGGTGTTATTTTGCTAAAATAAGGCAGACTGGGCCCTCAGAGTTTGTCTTTCTGTGTACTGGGAGGTATGTGCAACTAGGCAGATGTACAAATCTGGTATCTCATGTCTCATATTCTACATTTTTGAATAAATAGATATAATCTAGTAGCCATTCATTTAACAAAGGTGTAATTATCCTGCTGTAGGCCAGGTACTGTAGCTAGGTTTTGATAATATAGCAAAAAGCGTAATAGAACAAGGTCCTGCCTTTACTTTACGGAGTATATAGTATAGTAGGAGGGACACATGCTTAAGAAGTAAACAAAGAGGTAACATAACAAATGTCTGTGTACTGTGAAGGAAACATACAGAAAGGTGAGGTGACTGAGATTAGCAGTCTTGGAGAAAATTTGAGAAAAGTGATAGGAAAGAAAGAATGTGAGCCAAGGAATGATCTCAGAGACAAACATTTTGGACAGAGGGGCTGAAATACAAAATACAAAGGCCCACTAGTTAGAATATTCTTGGCAAATAGTGTAAGGGTGATACCCACGGGTTCTGGGTCCCACTGCCTGGAAATGCTCAGTAAATGTTAAATATTGCTGTTTCTGTAGTCATTATGGTCCAGATATAACTGCAATAAACAAAACTTTTTTTTTTGCCCATATGTACTCTTGTTGGAAGCTAAATTGTTACAGGGGTCAGCTTCCCCCCCGTCTCTTCTCTGAAAATCAAGGTAACTTATTTTTTCCGAGTCACTCCTTAGTTTATGCACACTAATAGAGTAATCCTGTGTTTCTTTAAGCTTTCCACCGAAGTATTCTTGACTGCAAAGGAGATTGAACCCAAAGGGTGTGTGTGCATGATTGTGTACGTGTGTGTGTGTGTGTGTGTGTGTGTGTGTGTGTTCTGACCTTTCAGTAAAGGGAACATTTTTTTGTAATCTCTTGTTTTCTTCTAGAGATTTATGCCAGTTTTATGTTCGTCTAAATATATTTGTGCCTATTTTAATATTTAAATAATGTCTTAAATGTCATGTCTGTTTTGTGGCTTTGAATACCCTTGCCCCCAGGTACATTGCCTGGCCTGCACCAGTATGAAAGGCCCTGGAATAGAGCCATGTGGTGTATATTCTGGCCTAGGTTCAGCAGGAGGCTAATGTTACCCGAGGGTATTAGGGTGTGGGCTGGGTGGTTTTACTGCTCGGTATCCTGTAAAGCGAAACACAAGAATGTTCAACTTCCTTCCATAAATTATATATAAAGTAGAAACCAAAGAAAATGCAGGGGTTTTTTTTCCCCCCAGAATGAGCAATAGAAAGCAAAGCATAAGAAAGTCCAATCTACTGTCAGGAATGAACTGTGAAGGTCATCCTGTCACTATCAGAATTGAATCACCAGGTAGAAGGTGTAGCAACAGACCTTTTCCCCAAATCACTTTTATTTGATTTTGGAATTCATAATGTGATCCTCACTTTGACAGGTAAATTTTCTTTTGAAATTATGTTTTATTGAATTAATACTAAAATTAACTGGGCCGCCCTTGAATACTGATTAATAGTGGGTGTAGGTGACTCAGGCATGGGGCAGGTGCTGCTATACCCTTCCCATGAATCCTGGACCTGGCTCTCTGCTGCCCAGAATCCTTCTCAACACCACGCTTCAGGAAGTCATTACTAATTAATTAGAGTTGCCCTAGAGATGAAACTCATTTGCTAACTCTGTTAAGTGTACGTGAACTTCTTTGGACAATTGGGAACCAGCTATAAGATAGTGGACTCTGGTTATCATTTTTTTAGTTGTATATACTTTTAATAATATAAAACCA